>NW_023270377.1:58157885-58304025 GCF_011800145.1 Mirounga leonina | reverse complement strand
GAAGGAAGGAAGGAAGGAAGGAAGGAAGGAAGGAAGGAAGGAAGGAAAGAAAAAAAGAATTTAAAGACTTGGAAGACAAGCCACTCCCTACTCCAGCCAAACCTTTTTCTTCCAAGCTTCTTTTTATACCTTGTGGGACTGTGGCACCAACTAGACCCAACCCCCTCGCACACTCGGGACTGACCTCTCAGAGTGAAGACCTCTCTCTTCTGCCATTCCTGCCTGCATCCTGGAAAACACCCAGCCAAGGGCTGGTCTGAAGCTCTTCCTTAACTGCTTTTAAGACCCTGGAGAGCATTAGGTATGAGGGACCGTCTGTCTTGGGAGAGCAGTGAATCTCCTAACTATTGAAAAGATAGTGCTGTGTGATTCCAAACATACTAAAAGCCTGCAATGTGAACAGGTCCTCATTATTTTTTGTTCTCTTGCTCTAAGATGATTCCTAAGAATAGAGGCAAATAGACTAAGAAACCTTGTCTCTGACCCCTCCGTGACTCAGCCAGCATTACAAATTGGCTGTGGGAGTTGGGCTTTGAATCTGTTAGAACAAATTACTGAAGTTGGTGCTCTTTGCATTAGAATCTGCACTTCCCATGAATTAATTCTGCACCCACCTTGTGTGAAAAACAAAGCATAAAGTTGGAGAGCCTGCAGCACATAGCTCGAGATGGAGAGGTGGTGACGCTGGGGCTCGTTTTCCTCTGTCCCTTTTGTCTAGGTCCCTCCTTCCCAGTCTCCCCTGCTCATTTTCTTTTCTCTTTGTCCTGCTCTCCCACAAGGTGATGATGAATGGCTGCTGATGTGCCCATTCACGTTCTCATCTCTCCCTTCCCTCCAGACATTCTCATGTCCATGTGAGGTTGGACCCAGAAGGATTCAGAGTGTGCCAGCTGCAGGACACCTATTTCTAATTTGTTCATTTCCGGGAAGGACTAAAACCACAGCTGGGGTACATGGTGACTTTCCGTCCTTTAACTTTTTTACAATGAGAATGTATTATTTGTGAAATTCATTAAACATGTATAAAAATAGGAAAGTTGCAACCAAGTTTTCTGGGAAGAACACACTGAATTGCTTCCCAAAGAGACTGTTCAGGAAACCAAAGGTGGGCGTAATGGAAGTTTTTCTTTTTTTATTTTGGTAGTGGTTGGTCTATTTATATGATGAATCAGGAGAGGTTTTTTTCCATACTTTTCGGGAAACATACCTGCTTAGGCTGCAGATGAGGCAGGAATTGTACCTAGCTGGCCAAGGCAGCCACTTACCTGCAGATTGAAGAGAGTGGGGGGAATCTCATGCCCACTTGCTGACTGGATTCAGAGAGTCCATCATTAAAGATGCGTAAACGTAACGTGTTACTCAGGTCCTTCCCTGCTGCCTCCAGAGGTTTGGTGGACTTAGGGCTCAGGGTAGCTTAGGGAGGCTCAGGGATCAGGGCTATTCTTAGTTTCATGAGATCATGTGCTCTATAAAAAGTGCTTCTCTAGGCTCCTAACCACCAGGCATGGCACTGCATCTTCCTTGACACCACGGTTACCTTCCATAAATGCAGGTTTTACGGTAATTAATTGTTTATATGTCAGTCTCCCTTTCCTGTTAGCTCATTCAGGGCAGGAGTTGTGTTTTGTTCATCTCTGTATCTCCAGCACCAATACAGTGCCTGACAGTTGATGCTCAAGAAATGACTATTGAATGAATGATGTAAGGTCTGAACTTCAAACAACTGATTTATAAATGAACTTTTGAGAACTGGGGTTTTCCTGTGGTTGGATAGAAGGGAAAGGCCTAGGAACACAACAGTTAAAAACTGGTGCAGTTAAATCCAGATGGCTAATTGGTTCAGTGTTTTGGCTTTGGAACAAACAGCCGATGTTCAAATTCCGGACCTCTGTTTATTGGCTGATGACTTGAGCAAGTTCCTTGACCTCCCTCTTCCTCAGTTCCCTCATCCGTAAAATGCAGATACCAAAATTATCTACCTCCTGGTCTGGTTGTTAGGATTCAGTGAGACAATGCAAACCTCAGACAGCAGGGCACACAGACAAGTTCATTCATTGTTCATTCTTAGCAATTGTTATTATCCAGAACCTTTAAAATATGAGTCATTCTAGTTGGTCAAGTTTTCTGAATACCCCTTTAAACACCAAAGTGTTTCTTATCGAACTAATTTTGAGATAGAGCTTTTAAAAATGGCTTCTTTTTCCTGAAACAATATAAAGAATATCTTAATCTTTAACTCAGGAGTATTATCATAAGCAATCATTATTGTCCTGCACTTGACACAGAAATACTGCCCCAGCGTGTAGGCATGTGTACGGTTGACAGGCTTTTCAGCTTCTCTGCGTCTTGCATTCTTCTGTCTGACCTTCCGAAATAGTCAACTGACTACTCTCAATGGCTTGCTTTTACTACCTTCTCTCACCTTTAGAATTTTTCTTTTCTAACATGCTATACTCTTGAGAATCAGACAACCAAGCACGTTTTAATTGTATATAAAATAAGAGTGACTTGATGAGGCTCTCAATGAGCTCTCTAATGAATAAAAGTGAGTGATTTTTGCAGTTTCCATACTGGTTATCTCCTGTTTGCCATCAATATTCCATATATTTATGACAGATGAAGTCTTACCATACATGAAAGTTTTTGTTCTATATTCTCCTCTACAGTTGTTGTTTTTTAAAGATTTTATTGGGTGCCTGGGTGGCTCAGTTGGTTAAGTGACTGCCTTCGGCTCAGGTCATGATCCTGGAGTCCCAGGATCGAGTCCCGCATCGGGCTCCCTGCTCAGCAGGGAGTCTGCTTCTCCCTCTGACCCTCCCCCCCTCATGTGCTCTCTCTCTCTCTCAAATAAATAAATAAAATCTTTAAAAAAAAAGATTTTATTTATTTATTTTAGAGTGAGAGCGAGTGGGGGGAGGGGCAGAAGGAGAGGGAGAAAAATCTCAAGCAGACTCTGTGCTGAGCGTGGAGCCTGACATGGGGCTCGATCTCACGACCCCGAGATCATGACCTGAGCCGAAATCAGAGTTGGATGCTTAACTGACTGAGCCACCCAGTCTTCTGTTTTCTGTTCTACAGTTTTTACTGGAACTCACATAATGCCCTTGGGCTGGGCTAGAGCTTTTAGCACATCTCCTAAATAGAAAGAAGCAGCCTGTGCTACCGGGTTCAAGTCCTAGATCAGCTACTTGATTTCTTTAAGACTGACTCTCAGTTGTCAGTAGGGCTTAATGAGATAGCACTTTCACTTATGTTAACATATACTTTGTTACTGTAAAGTGCTAAAATTGTATTATTAGCGTTAGTGGTACTCCACCATGTTTGCAGTTTTGTTTATTGTATTTCCATGGATCTGGAATGAGAGAGAATACTATATATGCCTCATCAGAGAAATTCATCAGCGGCCTTTAAATGAAGTAACTTCCTTTAAAACATGTAATAAAACCACTGTGAAGCTCCTGTCTGATGGATGACGGAGGAAGGTGGGGGAATGTGTAATGAAAACGCCACCCTGTGGTGTTCAGTAGGCCAGAAGAGGAGGAGAAATCCCTTTTTCTAACAGATTTTGCCTGTAAGCTCTTTTGTACATACAGATGGGAAAGTGTTAAAATACGTATGTGGCATGTTTATGGATTTTAATCAGGAGCTGTTGATAATTAAATAGATCTAATAATTTTTTCTAAATTTATATTTAACTTCTCAAATTAAATTTATTAAGCTTATTTCTGGACTAACCTGTCCTGGTGTGCACAGTATGAAATGCTTAGAAGATTATTTAGCTAATGTTCTCTTTCTCAATTTTGAATTTGTTTTGCTGACACTTTTCTCTCTCTCTCTCTCCTATATTCACTTCCTAATCTATTTAAACCTCTATGAGTATCCACCTGAAATGAATTCCTCTTTGCAGTCCTGTGTCCTCTGGGGCTAGCTAACCCTGTGGTTGCCTTCAGTATGGACCCACTTTTGCCTTTATTATACAGTTCCTGGGACCCACTCAGGGCCTGTTTTACTCTGTTGTTTAATAGAGTGCAGGAACTTTAAAGAGAGGTTTAGGACTAAAATTCATGTATCCGAAAGACAAGGAAGCTTAATTTAAACCACAAAGAATTTCAAAATGTGCTATGTGAAGCCACTGGAGGAGGAGGGGAGAGTCCATGTGCTGTGAGGGAAGCATATGGAATTCAGAATCTCAAGGTCTGCACTTATATCTTGGTCCTGCAATTTATAACTGTGTGAGTCACTTCAGCTCAGAGACTCAGTTTCTTCGTTGGTGAATGTAGGGATAATATCTGTTCTATCTGTATTGTAAGGCTGAGTAGAGTTTAAGTGAGCTGCAACAGCATTGTTAGGAAGACATATGCTAGATCCAAGAATTCTGAAATGCTGGCTACTTGGAGCATCGGGCCATTTTCCTACTTTTAATTGCTTCAAGTCGAATGATTGCACTTACCCATGTTATATTGTTAAATTTTAACTTCTGATCGTCCACTGATTTGGAAGGATGGAGAGGGGCAGGGAAGCAGATGACCAGGCACGTGGCGAGACATCAGGCCTAGGCTTGTTTTAAAGCAGTGAGTTTTGGGGTGTCTGGGTGGCTCAGTTGGTTAAGCATCTGCCTTCGGCTCAGGTCATGATCTCGGGGTCCTGGGATCAAGCCCCACATTGGGCTCCCTGCTCAGCAAGAAGCCTGCTTCTCCCTCTCTCTCCCTCTCCCACTTCCCCTGCTTGTGTTCCCTCTCTTACTATCTCTCTCTCTGTCAAATAAATAAATAAAATCTTAAAAAAAAAAAAAAGCAGTGAGTTTTATATGTATAAAAAAGAAGCTACCCCAGCTTCAAGGACTTTAAGGCCACATCCTTTCTGCTAAGAGGTCAAAAACATTCAAATCAGAGATGGAGGAAGACTCTTTAAGAGAAAGATCAGCTCTTTGGTCAGACATGTGATAGAAGAAGGAAAATAGGGCCTGTCATGAAGAAAAAGTCTACTGGGTAAATACCTGATAAAGTTTTTACCCAGAAGATGTTCTTACTCTCCTAGAAGATGTCTTTGGAAAAGGTGGGTTTGGTTAGAAGCCTACTCCAGTTAGCAGTGTCTAAGGGAGGACTTTAGCCACAGAATCAATGCACTCATGGTTCTCAGGACCACAGAAAGCCCAACCCAAATCTAACTTTAGGCAGTGTAAAAATTAGATGCAAAATATGGTGTGGAAGAAGGCCAGGGTATCCAGTCCTTCCTTAACTTGTCTTTAGGATAGTGAAAAAACAAGCCATGTCTAACAGTCAGTTTTGAGTAGAGAAGGGTAGTGATATATATCGTCAGTGAAATAATTGGACACATGGTGTTGGGACAACAGCTGGTCCCAGACCAATTTTTGTCTTCATCGATTAGGCATCTTCTAGTAACTAAACTGCTACCACAGCAATTTTGTTACAACAGTGACCTGTGATCACAGTGTTTAAATTCTACTGTATCCATGTAACTCCACCCCAGGACCAGGGAGCCAGCAGTGAGCTGTTAAAATGTATAAAGCCGTCCCTTGCTGGGAGGCCACTATGATAACAGTGTCTCCAAGTTGGAAGCCATGAAAATGGTTGGGAATATTTTACCTTCAGATACAAGACCTTAATCTCATGTTGACCTTGGACTGTAATTTGGATAACTAGCACTTGTATTCCCCATTTGCAGCGGGGAGGTAGATTGGTTAGAAAACCTGTGTTTGCAGTCAGTAGATGGTATTCATGCATTGGAACCTACATTCCTGTCTTGGACTAATGTTTGTCATGTCAATGCTGAGTTTGCCCAGAAGATATGCTTTTTCTTGAAGGAGCTCATCCAAGATCCCTCTGTCTTCCTCATGCCACTGTGTCAAGCAGCACTTTTTTATTATTTTTAAGATTTTATTTATTTATTTGAGAGAGAGACAGAGAACACAAGCCAGGGAGGAGAGGGAGAAGCAGACTCCCCACCTCCCCAACGTAGAGCTCCATCCCAGGACTCTGGGATCATGACCTGAGCCGAAGGCAGACGCTTAACCAACTGAGCCACCCAGGCGCTCCTAGGCAACATTTTTTTATTCAAGCTTTACCTAGCTGCAGATCCAAAAACTTTCCCCCTTACATAAAAAGTCTACATTTGCATTTGAGCCTTTCCTGGTCCATTCCCACCATACTCCAGAAGCACTTTTCGAAATATGGCAGGGCTGGTGTTCAGCTGGTCCATACCTATAGGCCCTGAAAGAGTTTTTAAGGTCAGGTTCCATTTGGAATGGTCAGTGCGTTTGTTGTCTCATTTGTTAAGTATTTTGAATATGGTCCCTGTGATATGGCATTAATTTTATCAGGTAAAATATATAGCCAACATACTTCAGCTTAGCAGACTTCAGTTTTGTTTTGTTTTTAAGATTTTATTTATTTATTTGAGAGAGAGAGAATGAGAGAGAGAGCACACGAGAGGGGGGAGGGTCAGAGGGAGAAGCAGACTCCCTGCCAAGCAGGGAGCCCGATGTGGGACTCGATCCAGGGACTCCAAGATCATGACCTGAGCGGAAGGCTTAGCGTAACCAACTGAGCCACCTAGGTGCCCTAGACTTCAGTTTTTGATAAGAAGGGGGACATTTATTTAGGAAATTTTATGGAATTTGAAAAATCATTTGTATTTTTCTTGCTTTATCTACTCTCCAGTGAAACTGAACAGTAATTTTTTAGCAAACCCTATTGTTGCCCAATTCCATATACTTTGGCCTATTTCCTAATTCATCTGCAGCGGCAGTGGCCTGTCCCTCTGCACTTGGGCATCGAGCTTCTGTGTCTCTCTACTTCTGTCTGGTGGTTTTCTTTGGTGCTAAGGGATCGTCACAGCCAATGAGCCAACCAAAAATTGTCAGAGATTGATGCCTGTGGGTCAACATCCAACAGATGAGGGTAAGGGTGCCCCAGCTTCCTCATCCCTCCCCAAGACAATGTTGAGGTGTGTTCTACTCTCTTCCTCGGTGGGTCCCCAGTGGGACGGAGCCCCAGTTACCCTCGGCAGTAATCCACTCATTAATGCACCCATTATCCCCATTACTGGCTTTTCTCTCTTCCCTGCCTCACTTTCCCCACTTTCTTCCATGTGCTTCCTCAGATCACCTCCCAAATACACTCTCTGAACCCAAGACCTTATCTCAGGATCTGCTCTCAGTGGAAGCCAGTCTAAGATACAATTTTTCCCTGCTATACCAGTTCCAGGTTCCAGCTTCTGGCCACCAACACCTCTCAATCTATTAGAAATGCAGATTGATCAAGTCCTGCCTGAGCTCCAAACCCTAAATGGTTTTCCCTTGCCTCAAAATAGAACCCAAGATTGCTGCCGCAGCTTAGCACCATTGAGTGGCCTGGCTGCTTCTGTACTCAAGCTGCATCTGAGACGTAGTATGTAAAGTGTTTTCCAGATGCTTCCACCAGAGGTTTCTCTTCATTTCTCATTCCCCGTCGCCCCCTTGTCTCTCCTTCCCTGCACTGCTGTTCCTCCGTCTGGGCTGTTCTTTCCCACTGTCTGGCTTACCCATTCCTTCACACCCTCAGCTTCACAGGAACCTTCTTGGACCTTTCCAGCTTAGTCCAGTCCCTCTAACCTGTCCCTAGACTGTGCCACTCCTTCAAGAGCTTTGCATATTTGCAATGATGTGACATATTTTCGATGATGTATTTAATGTCTTTCTCTAGACTAGGGATCTGCAAACGATTACAGTTTATTGAACACAGCCACACCCATTTGTTTTCATATTATCTATGGGTACTTTGGGGCTACAATCAGAGAATTGAGTATTTGGCAGCAGAGACCATACAGATCGCCAAAATTCTCAAATATTTGCTCTCTAGATCGTTACAAAAATGCTTGCTGACCCCTCCCCTAGACTGTGAACCCTGAAGGTGAAGTCTCTTGCTCATTTTCGTGAGCTGGCACCCAACACAGCTCCTGACAAAAAACAGCCATAAATAAATATTTTTTTTTACTATGTGACTTGAAACCGTTTCTGCGAATGTTGCTTTTTTCCCTTCCTTATTATTTTGCCCTTCTTTTGTGAATTTTGCATATGCACTGTGACAGTGCTGTTCATAGCAGGTAAAAACTTCCAGACCTGTAGACGATGATGTAGTTCCACCTTATAGTTCTTTATCAGACGGAAGTCAGATGCCCATCTCCTTTGTAATGTTTACTAGTTTTATAGGCAGTGCTCTTACTAAAGAGATAAAGATTTTACTATCTTTTTTTTTTTTCAGCCAAGGTGTTTCAGACCAAGTGGGACATGATGTGTACTATATAAAGTGCTTTCCAGATGCCTACTTGGTTAAAAAGAATCCCACTCCTATATTTTTTGGAGGAAAGCATGCCCTAGCTAGATTTAATTTTAGAATATCAGTGTATAATGAAGTAAAGAAAGCTTTTATTTTAATGATATGGGGTGTAAAAATGTGCATGCTCCATGCTGCTATTATCATTTTTCACATACAAATTTTATCATCTCACTCTTTTACTTAAAAAAAAAGTAATATTTTCCCAAGCATCTCTGTGATGCCCAGAGGAATTTCTTGAATCTGGTTTATAATTTGCCTTTATAATATTATCTCCTGTTATGCTCTACACTAGGGGATGTAAAACTAAGGCCTGTGGGCCCAATCGACACTGCTGCCTGTTTTGTAAATAAAGTTTTATTGGAACACAGCCACACTCATTTATTCAAGTATTTTCCATGGCTGCTTTCAGGTATAAGGGAGTGGTTGTGACAGACTGTGGCTTGCAAAGCCTCATGTATTTACTCTCTGTCCCTTCAAAGAAGAAAATTTGCTGGTCCTGCTCTAGGAAAGTTTTTATATTAACCATGACTATCTGCTCTCACCATTTCCTCTGCTTATCAAACTTTTTCATGTCTCTGAGCCTTTGCACATACTATGCCCTCTGCCTGGTAAAGCATTCTTCCCTTTCCTGCTTAGAAAACTCATGCAAGGGGGACGCCTGGGTGGCTCAGTCAGTTAAGCGTCTGCCTTCGGCCCAGGTCATGATCCCAGGGTCCTGGGATCAAGTCCCACATCGGGCTCCTTGCTCAGCAGGGAACCTGCTTCTCCCTCTCTCTCCCTCTGCTTGTGCTCTCTCTGTCAAATAAATAAAATCTTAAAAAAGAAAAAAAAAAAAGAAAGAAAACTCATGCAAGGGATGCCTGGGTGGCTCAGTCAGTTAATCACCTGCCTTTGGCTCAGGTCATGATCCCAGGGTCCTGGGATCGAGTCTTGCTTTGGGCTCCTTTCTCAGCCTGCTGCTCCCCCTGCTTGTTTTCTCTCTTTCTCTGGCAAATAAATAAAATCTTTTAAAAAAGAAAAGAAAAGAAAACTCATGCAAGCTATCAGTGCCCTGCTTTGGTTTTCATCTCCTTTCTAAAACTTCTGAATTTCCCCAAATGCATTTTTTTTCCTTTTCTGAGTTCCCATAGCACTTTGAACAGATGTGTGTTAAAGCACTTGTCATTGCTATTTGTATCATAATTCCTATTTTTTTCTTTATGTCCTACTAGAGTATAAGCTGTAGGGGATAAGATTCTATTATCTTTATTCAATGTATTCCCCCAGGTGCTTAGCACCAAGTAGATACCAAGAAGTGACTGATTAATGTCAGAGGGTTGCATGTTATTAACCAGTGTACAGGAAAGGTAGAGTGTTAAAACAGAGACACATAGAGCCGTTGGAGGAATTAGAGAATTTTTTTAAAGATTTTATTTATTTATTTGAGAGAGAGAGAGAGCATTGGCAGGGGGAGGGGCAAAGGGAGAGGGAGAAGCAGGCTCCCCGCTGAGGATGGAGCCCAACTCCGGGCTCCATCCCAGGACCCCAGGATCATGACCTCAGCTGAAGGCAGACACTTAACTGAGCCACCCAGGCGCCCCTAGAATTTTTAACTGTAAAGTATTTAAGAATTATTTTTGCTCTACTTTCCCCTGGTCCTGCCCTTACAGATGGAAAAAAAAAAAAAAAAAAAGAGGGATCTTGCCCAAGCCAACTCAGTGGCACCACCTCACAGAGAACCTTGGTGAGGGTTGACTAGACACAGTGTGTTAATTGGAGAGTTAACTGCTTAGTAAAATTGTTAATACTTATTTCCATGGTCAAAGAAGCAGGAAATTTGTTGGTGGGCAGGAAGTAGAGAATTTTAGTATCAGCTCCATCTTTCATTTGCAGACAAATAAGATGATTTTCTGTCTCCCTTAGTTTGTATTTTTGGTAAATAAGGATGATTCTCATTCCTTGATATTGTTTCTGCCTTTATCTGTAAGTGTTGAACTCAGTTTTTAAACTTGCTTTGAATCCATCATGGCCTTTGCAATAGCAGCTTTGATGACCTGGCTTGTTATGACCAACTTAATAGTTTTCTTCTCTTCTGTGAAAGATCGAATTCAAAATGGAAAGCAGCTTTTTTCAAGAGTTTCCCACATTTGTCTGAGTGATGGTGATGTCATGTTGCTAGAGCCAGTTACCTACTGGATGCTTCATACTCTCTAACTGCCTAACGGGGGGAATTTGATCTGGCAAAGAGCCCAGGTGTCCATCTTCCTAGGGCTGGTAACCATTTATGGGGTGATAAGGATGAACTTTAATTGACTTCCTAGACATCTCTTCACTAAGGGAAAGAAGAGGAAAAGACAAAAGGAAAGAGTGAGTGCTGACAAGCAATTTCAGAGATTGATAGTCAGTTTGGACCTAATTTTAAATACCAGTAAAATCATATTTGTCATGTCAAACATCTATTTGAATGAGAACTCACGGACTAAAATCTCTTTTCTAATATTTATAGAGTTACGTTTTAAGAGTTGTGGCACTCATTTTTTTCCTTACTACTTAGTGGAAGAGGTCACATGACATTGTCCACTTTCAAGTTAATGGGCTTTTAACATCTTTTGGGCAGGTTTTTATAATGAAAGAAATCCATTTTTGCTGCATTTCCATTGTTAAAGCTTTGGCAGTAATACTTACGCATGGTAATAATGTCAGTAGAGAGGTCTTGTTTGCTTACAAACAGATTTCAATTGTTGAGAGACCAAATTATGTCCTGTTGCTATAAACATGGGCAGTATTTGGTCTCTGTTCATCAAGCTACTTTGTAATTAGGATTGCATCCAAATAACAAGTGCCTCTTCTCCCACGGAGGTCATTTCAACCTGCAATTTGCACTGACGGAACAAGGTTTCATGAGAGGACATGTCTATGCACAAAGATGAGCTTAAATAAAAAATATACATGTATACATACATGTATACCATGTGCATCTCTGATTGTGTCTGGCTTATTACTTTTTAGTGTCAGTCAGCAAGAAAGTTTTTAAAATATGGATAGACATTTTGTAAAATTCAGGTCAAAACCAATATTTAAACTCTTAGGTAATAATTGAATTCTCTTAGCTTTTGTCAAGAAAAACTTACTATAGTTTGCAAAACTGTTCTGTATATCTGGAGTTCTATCCACTAGTTTTTTTGGAGAATGCCCTAGAGTGTGCTGGGTATTTCTCTGTAGCCCTAAAAGAAAGAAGAATATATGCTCTAATATTTTACAGCTGTCAAGCTAAAAATCCACCAGGGCCAACTTGAACAACCATCATGATGGTAAACAGTGAACAGAGAACATGTAAGGCAGGAACTGAAAATAATTTAGAGGGTTTTTATTTTGGCAGCTGAGGTTCTGACGCCAAATCCCTGATTTTGTCCTTAGGAAAGCTGGTGGTGACATTTGCAGTAGCTCTATTTAAGGAGAGGAAGTTTGATGACTGATAAGAACCAAGGCTTAGATTCAGGAATTGGATGACTGGCGACAGCCATTTCCACAGCTGTCCTTGGGGACCACTGGGAGACCTTTTGTTGCTTCTTCTGCCCTGTTTTAGGAAAGTAGATTTCTAGTCAGGCTGCCCTACAGGAGACCCTCAAAGCATTTTCTTCACAATGAAGTTGGCTCTATGTAAGTGAATCTTACTTTGAAGCGTGACCAATGGTTATTTTTGAGGTATTATTCCCCCACTTCTGTAAATAAGGAAAGCAGTGAAGGGGATTTAGAATAGCATGCATTTGGAACTTCATCCGTAAGACTTCCTATTCTCAGGGCTACCCTACCAGGGTACCAATTCTCTCCTCCATCTCATCTCCCCTACCCCACATGTCAGTTCACTGGATGCATGTGACAAGGCACATGAAAATCTGACATTCTGAGCATCTTTAAACCAAAAGAGTCCACTTACCATGAGTCAGTGAGAAGCAGGGAGTAAGTGCTCTGAGAATATCCCTGCAAATCCTTCCTTGCTATGCTTTAGCCTGCAAGGGAACGATCTTGTCTCACATTTCCTATCCTTTTACTCAGGTCCGGATACATAATTTGTCCAGCACAATGAAATGAAAACATGGGGCCTTTGTTTAAAAATTATTAAGAATTCTGAGCCGATAGCAGCAAGCATTAAACTAAGCACAAGGCCCTTCTCAACGTGGGGCTTGGCGTGGCTGCATGGGTCACCCATCCCTGAAGCCGGCCTGGATTTTATATCTTTTCTTTCTTATTTAAGACCTTACCTGAACTTTAAAAATATCACCTTATGACATCTGACAGATACTACATTTCGGGTATGTGTCCCTTGGTGTTTTCTTTTTTTTTTTAATTTTTATTTATTTTTATTATTATGTTCAGTTAGCCAACATCTGATAGTATTTTGTTTCAAACATTGAGTTTTTTTAAATTTTATTTTATTATGTTATGTTAATCACCATACATTACATCACTAGTTTTTCATGTAGTGTTCCATGATTCATTGTTTGTGCATAACACCCAGTGCTCCATGCAGTACGTGCCCTCTTTAATACCCATCACCAGGCCAACCCATCCCCCCACCCCTCCCCTCTAGAACCCTCAGTTGGTATTTTCTGATCTCTCTCAATCTCTTGATGCATATTTTGTGTCCCTTTCCTCCTATTCCTTCTCCTCTTTTTTCCCCTACTTATTAATTTTTAAAAGTACACTTTATTTTTTAGAGCAGTTTAACTTCACAACCAAACTGAGGGGAAAATTCAGAGATCTCTCAGATTCCCCCCTACTCTCAGCCCACACACAGCCTCCCCATTATCAGCATTCCCCCGCCAGAGTGGTAACATCTATTACCACTGATGGACGCTCACTGGCACATCATCATCACCCAGAATCCCTAGTTTATATCAGAGTTCACTGTTGCTGTCGTACATCCCATGAATTTGGACAAATGTATTCACCCTTATGGTATCATACGGAATCTTTCCACCGCCCTGAACATCCTCTGTGCTCCATAAAAGACATTTCTTTAGAAACCAGCTTTGATTTCTGATTTTATGTCCCTTTTCCTCATCTCACTGCCATGACATCTGTGTATCTCAAAATTCCGGGCCAGTATGAAGCTAAAAGGCTCATGTTGGAAAAGTGAGACTGATTGCAAGAAACAAAGGGCCAAATTTATTGACAGTTGTTCTGCGTGGTGGGAGCAGAGCAGATGGGGCGCATCAATGGAGAGTGCACGTGCACAGAGGGGCGGGGGGGGCGCCTGACGTCATCCTTACCCTATAAAGAAACTATAGTACAGAGATTCAGGTAAAAAATAGCAAAAACTCTGCAGTTGGGTCTGTCCTTTTCCCCACTGGTGTAGAAAATTCTGACAATTCTGACAATGAATGCAAGAAGCTTTATCAAATATACTTGGAGAAAGCTAAGTAGTATAAGTTTGCTGTCATTTGTCGTAGGTTCCCCCAACATGGAAGGTGGATAAGAATTCCTCCCAACCAATTATCAGAGCCCAAGAGAGGAGAGGGGAAGCTATCTTTAAATGTTGGAACTTATTCGGATCAGCAGGGCCCTCCTTCTTTCCTCTTTGCTGCTTTCGTCACTCGTTTTTATAAAATGACCACCAAGACCGATTTACATGGTAAAAAGAAATCACAGGGAGTGAGAAAGGATGTATGGCAATTGTCCTCCCTTTGTTTGCCCTGTGAATGATGGGGGATGGAAGGGTGGGAATCAGGGCTGTTTGGGGGGCTGAGGGTTATTACTGAGTATGAGCTGGCAAAATCACCTGGTCCCCTGGGAACTCTCCTCAAGGTCTAGCCAGGACATCCACATCATCCCATGAAGCACCTTCTTTTTATGCATTAATGGATTGTGTTTTGGAATCAAGTTATTTATTTAGCTGCATAATCCTGGAAAAGATGATGTAAGACCTTATTTTGTTACTTTAGTTAAATGTGTTTGTGGCCTACCTTCCATTTCAGCTGCAGCTGGGATGGACAGCTCCCGCGCACGTCAGTGCCCCACCAAAACTATTCCCAGCCTCGGCACCTCAGGACTTCTTTCTAAACCACAGAGCTTGCACAACCTAAACTCAGGATAGTTGGGAAGTTTGGGGGGAGTTAGTGCGCTGGAGGTACCCCTCAAATAATGCAGGATGAGAGTCCGTAGATAAATCTCCAGACTCCTGTGCTTTGGAGGCAGAATTCTGGGATGCATTCTCCAAGAGTCGCCAGTAAGAAAACTAGCTCAGCAACAAACGTTCCTGTCTTTCCCTCCTTCCTTGCCTCAGTTTTCCTGCTCCTGGGTTCACCTCCCAAAAAAGCTGCATCCAAGTCCCAGTTTCAAGCTCTTCTTTAAGGGGAATACAAATTAAATGCCAGGCTAGCATGCATTTCTGCCAGTTTTCTGTGTGTCTTGGTTCAGCTGTGACATTCTTTCGTGTACAGGTCTTCAAACTTTGAACTGGTAACTGATAAAAGAGAAAATCAGAAAATTAAAAATATTTTTATGTTGAAAAATTTTCCATATGTTGATAGCATCTCATTATATATATTCATCTACACGGTAAACTTTATCAAGGTCCCACTCTTTGTCAGGAACAATGGTGCAGGCTGGGGCTAGAAAGAGGAGTAAGATGTGCTTCCTACCTAATGGGAGTATAGGGTCTACCGGAGAGAAATGATGCTAGAAATCTGCACAGAGCATAATGAGAGCACGATGGCAGTGGTCAGTTACGCATCTGTGGTTAGGGGTTGTGAAGGGTAAGCGGTGAGAGCCAGCAGCACAGAGTGAGGAAGGCCTTCACAGGACAGGGGGAAGCTGAGCAAAGACACACTTGCCTGGAGGTGTGAGCAGGTCAGTCCTGGGGAAGCACCACAGGGGCTGGGGCACAGTTTGAGGTTCACTTAGAACCAAGAGATGAAAGCGACCACCTGATATCCTGTGTGAAAGACAGTGGAAGCTGACGAGGGAATCAGGAGCATGCCGGAAACATCATGAAACAATAGCACTTTGCAAAGCAACTCCACAGATGACGCCCCTAACCATGGGAGTGGAGCACAAGGCTTCTGACTCAGGCAGGATTCTAAACTCTTTTTTTTTTTTAATGTTATGACAACTGTATTTCTATTTTTCTAAAATGAGTTTCTTGATTTAGTGAGGGCCTCAAGGGCACAGGGTATTAGCCACTGCCCTGTTCTGTAGGATGCATTTGTTCAGGGCAGATCTTCACTTTCCTTGTCTTCTTCAGAAGAAAGGGCTCCAGGATTGCCTGAAAGGCTTGAAGAAATGTGAAGCTAAAGCACCTTTACTGAAACTTGAGTCCTTTCAGACACAGTTGCCAGATTCCACCAGCATGCTTTTCACTTCCAAATGCACCACCAGTTTGAGCCCTGCTCGTTGGAACATTGATATTTACAGTGCTATGGTCTGATCCTTTAGGTCCAAGCCAGCAGAAGATTCTGCCCCCATCCTTGGTAAAGATGCTACTTGAAAGTCCCTGCTTTACTTCATTACTCCAAAGACCTTTTTTACACGCTTGAATTTAAAGACATGAAGAATCAGAGAAAACATCTGTGTGCACCCGAAAGACGCATCATGGGCAGAACCTGTCACAGTTGTCAGTTCTCTGTAATTTCCAGGGTAATCCCTAGCCTCACCCATAAACCACTGTGCCATCCACCTTTTTTTTTTCACTTCTTCCTCTGCGTCAGGGAACTTGCTCACTACCTATTTGGTATGGAGTAGTCTGTGGAGAACATTAGAGTCTGAAGGGTACCTGTACAGATCTGTATAAAGGCCTTTTTAAGTTCATTTACAACTTCATCATGGATGCTTTAATGTAAAAACGGTTGCTTCAGTGGTACACGTCTGCCCAGGGATTCCAGATTCTTTGCACTTTGCAGTATTGCTTTCTTATAACGACTTCCAAATTTTAAGCTCCCTTTTACTGCAAGGCTTACAGTAGACAATCAGAGATAAGCTTTATAAAAGTTCCAATTCTGGTCCTTATGCTTCATCTTTATCTTTTTATTCCAGGGGAAAGGGTTTAGTGGGAGAAAGTAGAAAAGTTATTTTGTAAAAAATGGAAAAAAAAAAAAAAACAACAAAAACGAAGGTTTATTTTAGAAGCACATATAAGTGACCGGAGAAGTGGGAAAAAAATGGTACATTCATTTCAATCTGAATAGGAATTTAGTCTGCCATGAGCTATTAGACTGACTGCAAGAATGAGGATTTAATGAGAAGAGAAAACTCATCTGTGACTTCGTGAAGCAGGTGCTGAAATCTGTCATTGCTTTGAGGGGGCATTTCAGAAAAATCCAAAATAATGGTATCAATGTCTTGCCATCTGTTTTCTTATTCCAGTTTGTACCAACCTTTTAAAAAACACTCATTCTTACACAGGCATCTGCACACACTATTTTGGCCTTTGAAGTGGGCAATGAACATTGCATAACAATTATCATAAAATTGGACTTGAACTGTCTTGAACTTTTTGCATGTTCATTGGCTGATTGATGCTTTGTACATTGAGTCGTCTTCAAAGAATACCAAACAGAAGAACTGTGTTTTGAATTTTCTCTAGAGAGCTCCCTATAGCTTCTGGTATGTGAGCGAAGGTAGGAGAGAGGAGTGATTTGTTGTTACTTTCTGGGTCTGTTTTAAATGCTCTGTGGTAGCATCCCTGCAGCCCTGTGGCTTTCATCTTTGTTTTTAGTCTTTTGGAGACAACAGCTGGATTCTGCTTTAGTACTTACTCTTGATTCTTGTCCTGTTGCGAGCCATTCTGGTGGGGTTTTTTTTTGTTTGGTTGGTTGGGGGGGGGGTTTGGCATGTGGCATTCTACTTTTCCATAGTATTTAATTAAAAGTTTGGTTTTTTGGAACTTGCCATTGGTAGACTGCTAGAAAACGGAGCCAGCGGATCTTTGCAAGGAGTCTGAGATCCCGTTTTACCCTTGTAGCCTCCCCATCCAAGGGTCGAGTGCTTTCTACCAACTCTGCTTTTGGTAAAAGTCCACAGTGCACGCTTCACTTGAGATAAACCACATGTGCTGATTTGTAACTTACATGAACAGGCCAAAAAAAAGACGTATTTCCTGAGGTTTTGTTCACAGTTTTCTGTGATTTTAGTTATTACTAAAATGGTTTAATTTTAAACACAGCAGATCTACTTCTAACTTGGTTCTCTGAGACTGCCAATTTTGAATTTTATGCTGACATAATTTGTCCCCAAAATATATATGCTTGGGTCACCAAGGGCATTCAGGGATGATTATCTCATTTTTGTATATGGGAAGGAAGTGGTTGGGGAGAGGAGGAATAAAAATAGCACTCCCCCCACAATAAAAGAAAAAAAGCCAACAAGAATTTGCCCCAAAGTAATTCAGAATGATAGTCTTGTCCAGATTATGAATTTATAGGATAAGCTATATATTTATGACAATTTTAAAAAATTAATCCACTTTTGATAGGAATTCTCACCTTTCCCATTGCCATGATATCCTCTTCTATCACAGATTTATTTTGGAAAATTATAGTGAAAAAGGAGCCTTTTCTGGGAAATAACACAGCAGTGAGAAAGAGATGCCATTAAGACATTTTCTGAGAAATCAAAGTTTTAAACTTTTTTTTAATCCTCCATTTTTATGCCAGATTATGTGAACTGCTGAACTTCATACAGGACTTAACATACAATAAGAAAACAGAACCTACAAAAGCTGTCAAGATTTATTAACCTCCTTTTGAGGTCTTTGATTCTCAGTGTCCTTGTTGAGATAGGACAAAATGAAATTACCCAGTGAATGAAGCATTTTAGGATTTGTGAGAAAAGTTATCTTAATCAGTTTTTAATGTTTTTTTTTTGAGATAACATATTTTCAGGATAGATCATTATGGCACACTGAATTACAATCTACAAATTAGAATATAATTGTGCAATTTGTGTTTAATTCTCTTGCTCACATTTTATATTAGGCTTATTTCTTTGCAGACTTACGGTATTGTGAGTTTTTCATAAACAGCTATTTAAAGCCATTCACATAATCAAAATAATATTTATAGATATTCAGAAAATGATTAATCTCAGGATTGTGGCAAAGCAGAAAACCTTACTATGTGGGTTTACCACCTCCCCCAACAACAACAACAAAAAAATCCGAGTTCTGGTTAAGTTTCCTGAATGAGCATAGTGAAAATTAGTTTCTTTTGGAAAGATCATACAATTGAAAGACTAATTTAAATTAGGAGGGCACACTGGGCTTGGCAGAGGGCATTGTGAGAAAGCAAAGTGTAATTTTCCTCCAAACAAAGACAAGCTTGTTGGAGAGCATGCTTTATTGCCTGGAAATTCTATATATATGCAAAGTTGCTCATCAATTCACTGTTGGGTTTTATGTGCTTGGTTTCTCCTTTTGTTTGGAAAAAATCAAATGCTGAAAAAAGTAGGCGTAGCTCTGCATGCTATAGGCGCAGAGATACCTACACAGGCCAATTCTCCTGGCGTGTGGTGTTCCTGTGTGGGGAGCTGCCTGTGGGAGGGATGGCCAGACTCCGCTTCCTGCAGGTAAAATCAGGGTGTATGCTTCTGCAGAGCCCACCCAGAATCTCCAGAAAATGACTTCCCTGCATTTTTCACTGATCCCTCCCTCTGGCAGCCAAGTGGATAGATTCGGTGGGTTAGGCTCACATCCTGAAGTCCACAGAGTGTTTTCTCTCTTTTTTTTAAACAGCTTTATTGAGGCATAATTCACATACCATACAATTTGCCCACTTAAAGAGTACAATTCAATAGCTTTTAGTCGGTTGTGTCACCATCACCACAATCAATTTTAGAACAATTTTATCACCCCAAGAAGACAAACCACACCCCGGTTAGTGGTCTCTTGAGAACCAGATTGGGATAAATTAATTCAGCGAAACAAAGGTGAACATTCATTTCAATGGGAGGCTTTCAAATGAGAGTTTTCTTTAGAATTGCCTTCTTCATTTTGTATCTTAGCCTCCTGGTGTAGCAACTACATTCGATACTTATAAATAGTATGTGTACTGAACTTTACAGTGTGCAAAGTGCTGTCTGTCAAACTGCAGGTAAGAGGCTTCACTGGTAGCATGAAAGGTTGGGCGTGAGAGGCCCCCTGGCCACTGGCCTCAGGGAGAGGAGCTGTGTTATTTGGCAACATCAGAGGGCCAGGCCTACAGGCTGGAACCTGGGCATCTGAGCGACCTACAAACAAGTGTGTGGAGTCTAGTCTGGGGAAGTAGATCCAAGCTGAGAAGAGGGATGTAGGTACCAGTATGATTCCCATACAAGAATTGTGGGTTTGAGGGTCAAACATCAAGATGGAAGATGCAGGAGACAAAGATCTGAAAGGGAGCTGGAGATCATGGTCAACATCCAGATGGGGATGAGGTCCATAGTTGAGGAAGGAAGAGCTGGAGTGGACACAGGAGAGCCAGGAAGAAGTGCCATATGTGGCTGCCAAATCCTGCACCCTGTGAATGAATCCCCCTGGCCAACACTGCATGCACCCTACACTTGGTATCCCCCAGGCCACCACCTCTTTGCTCTATTGATGTAGCACTAGTTCTTCCTTTCTTCTCTCCAACCTCTCCACCACCCCCATCCCTTCCTCAGGGCTGCCTCACTCTGTGGGCCCATTTGGACAGGCTCTGGTCAACATACTCTCTTAGACTCAAGTCCTTCCCTTTGGCCAGCTCCTTACACCCATAGATGAGACCAAGAGGCACTTGGCCAGGCATTTCAGCTCCCTGGGATGCAGAGAGGCTGGAGCAGCCCACTTCCCCTTGAAGGAGAGAGCAAAGGATGAACCAGAATGTCATCACTTGGAGGGGCTGGGGGGTGGGTGGGAGCTAGTGTCCGTATTTAGAGTCCCTCACCTGGCTGCCCTCCTCCTGGGCTGTCCCCATGTCTGTCCTTAAAGGTGTCATTTTCAGCTTGACACTTTCACTGAAGGAAGGAGAATCCTTTTTGTCTGGATTAGCTGTATACGGTGTGGGAAAGCGGTTGGCAATATTTCCTTTCCCAGTGAGGCCGCTAAGAAATTTTTAATAAGGCACTTCTCTATTCCCTAAAGCTTTCTCTTCTTAAGATTGTTCTCTCTGATGCAATATGCTATGATTTTTCCCTAAAGTTTAAATATACATCACTGTATTCAATAGATGTTACTTATAAGCTATAGATACATTGATTTGGGGGGAAATGTAATAGTATTTTAAAAACGTCAGGAATTTTATTTAAATCTGCAATAAAATCAAGAATATCTGTACATTGCAAATATTGGAAAACACACATTCATGTTTTATGCTTTGGGTCTTCGGAAGCATTGCACGCCTGTATCATCTTGTTTAGATGTTTGTGTTGACTGGTAGAAAGGTTGTTTCTCTCCTTCTAGCACTGTAGAGATCATTTATAGGAAAGTCCCGTGTAGGCATATTCTGAATGGAGAACTGACATTTGAAGTTGAGTTTCTAGATTGCAGCAGAAATCTGTTTTTGTGTGTGATCAAAGGTTAATCGGTGTGGGACAGTTAGACTCTTCAGCTCTGTTAACATTAGAGATGGGACATCCGGTGTCCTTGGGCGTCATGGAAGCGGAATGCACTTCCCAGAAAACCTAGTTACAAAAACTGTAAGGGCAGTAGACAACAACCAGCATGACTGCTAAAAGAGCCTAGAAAATTCCAACTTTAGATAGAAGATGGCACTGAGACCAAGGGGATCCTCTGGTCTGGTGAGTAGGGCCTGGGGAAAAGGCTTCCCAACAGTGAAAGAACAAAAAAATTGAGCTTGGGTGAGTGCGTCACGGCTTTGGGTCATCTGTAAAGTGTAGGCAGTATTTCAAGCTAGAACTAGCAGTGTAAGCGACTAGAAATAGCCCTTAGGGAAGAGAGGCAGACAAGGGCAAGGAAGGCTGTGGACTGCATTGAGGGCCAGCAAAAAAAAAAAAAAAAAAAAAAAAGAACAAATACTCCTCAAGGAGTAAAGGTAGAAAGAGGTCCAGGTATGGGGGCCATGTGAGGAAGGATTCGGGGAAGGCTGTGGCTTTGTAGCCCTGAGGTGTTGTCTTTCCACCCTCGGCACCCCTCTACCCACATGCCAGATACATATGTGGACACCTTGTGCTCAGGGGCAGCTCTGGACCTTCCCAGCCAGTGGGGACAGAGTTTCCCCTCCAAAAAGGACTTGCAGTTGGACCTATGACATGCAGGCAGAGCCTGTGACTGAGCCGAGTTGGGGAAGGCAGATGTTGACAGAATAAATGCATTAAGAGTAATCCTTTCAAGTTTCAACTCCCAACTCCTTTTCATTTTTTGGTAACTTACAATTTTGACATAATTTAAAGTATACCCAGGAAAGTTGGAAGAATAGTACAAAGAACTCTCCTAGACTACTCTGCTTCTGCCATTTACATTTTGCCCCATTTGCTTTAGCATGCTCTTTCTTCCTCTCTGTCTCTGTTTTTTTTCTGAATCATTTGTAAGTTAAGACATCGTACTCCTTTACCCCCAAATACTAAATATTTCAGGGCATGTTTCCTTAGAACAAGGACATTTTCTTATATAACCACAACACAATTATCAAAAGCTGTAAATCTGGAATCCTTTTAACACTAATAATATTCAAACACCACCTATAATGTTCTACAATTTCTGTTCTATTCTTCTTAAACTGACAGAGATTGAAATTTAATTAAATTTATTTTTTCTTCTGACAGTGTTAAAGGAGAGTACACATACAATATTTTTTCTTCAGCTGTATTACATGGGAAGCCTTTACCAAGGTTACAAATATATAGTTGGCAGGCAGTGGAATTACAACATAATGCCACCAATTAGATAAAGCCATCAGAGAGATCAAAGTAATTTTCTGAGTGATATGCTTGCATATTTGTTTGCCTTGGAATTAAATTTTACAGTGCTATCTCATTTTCATGAATATAACTGAAATCACCACTTGATAAGACCTGTGTATATGATCTTTATCTTTTTGCTTTACATAAGGGAAGATATTTTGATGATGCAAATTCAATATATTTTCCAGATTTCCCCCAATTGGGTTAAATGGGGAAATGGCCCAAAAATGAGGTATCTAACAAAAAAGCAATGGGGAAATGTGTTCTGATCGCAAAAGCCATCCAAAATACATTATGAGAGAGAGAGAGAGAGAGAGAAAGGATAAAACATCATGTACCAAGTGATCTCATAGATAGATAGGTAGATAGATAGATAGATAGATAGATAGATAGATAGATAGATAAATAGATAGATAGATAATGGTGTGTGCATAGAAACGTTCTGGACGTTACAGAAGAAATCAGTGTCAGTGGTGATTAACTGGACGGTGGGACTAGATAGGTCAGTAGTAGGTGGAGGGTAACAAAGGGAGAGAATTATTTTTTTTCCATTTTACACACCTTGTAGTTTAATTTTTTATCATGTGCTCTTATTTATTTTATAGAAGTAAAAATTTATTTTTATAAATTTATATAAAGGGGAGGAGGGTGGACTATAAAGAGAGACAGGAAGGGAGAGAGAGAGTGAAAGAGAGAGAGAGAGAGAGAAGAGAACAGTAGTTAAAACAAAACTAAAGGGCAAACTTATTAAAAAATGATGTGCCTAAGAAAGTAACAGCAGTAGGCAGAATTATGAAAAAAAATAAGTTGGATATGCAAAATGAATCATTTTCTACCTTCAGCTATTTATAATATAGCTGCCAGTTTCTTCAGCCAAGATTCATGCCTGGGTCTCTTAAAACTAAATTTTCACTAGTGAGTGTGTTTTGGTGCTAATTCTGGTAGAGCAGACTGGCCACTCTATCCCTCTGTACTTCCTTTTAAATTACAAAATTGATTAGTATCATAGATTTTGATGAGTTAAATTTAGGTTTTGTTTTTATCAACATCAACTGATCTTCATGCTCCCACTGTTGCTTCTCTGAAAGCAAGAAGCTTATTCATAAAGAGCAAACAAACATCACAGAGATATTTGACCATGTACATCATATGATTTCAAGTAGCTTCTTTCATCATATCTTCAAATCATTAGATTTGCTTTTGTAGATCCTCATGCATTAGATGTGCTTTTCTTTCAAGCCTTAGTTTTTTAATTTTTTTATTATTTTGTTAAGATTTTATTGATCTATTTGACAGAGAGAGAGAGCACAAGCAGGGAGAGCAGCAGAGGGAGAGGGAGAAGCAGGTTCCCCGCTGAGCAGGGAGCCCAATGCGGGGCTCAATTCCAGGACCCTGGGACCACGACCCGAGCTGAAGGCAGTCGCTCAACCGACTGAGCCACCCATGCGCCCCAAGCCGTAGTTTTTTTAAATGGAAATGTACCACTTAGCAGAATTGGTGTGAGAAAAAAATCATGATGTAGAGGACATGGGAGCCAACATTTATCGTGTGCCCAGGCTGCGAGGAGCTTTACGCGGATTATCTCCTCCAGTCCTTCCATCAACTGTGAGGGGTATGTGGTAATAGTTCTGGTTTATTATTGAGGAACCTGAACCTCAGAGTGGTTAACAAATTCTGTCAGTAATTCATTCACTAAACAAATATTCCCTGAAAGCCTGCTCTGTTGTAGGGTCTGTGCTCGGTCCAGAGTATGCAGGGAGAGAGAGCATAGTTGTGGTCCCTGCCCTGACTAGCCTATAGTGGAGCCGAGGAGAAAGGCATTGAGCCAGGACACACTCACATACGGACGTAACCACACATTACCTGGGCACACCGATAGCAAAGACATGATGCCAGGAGAGGGGGTAACAGGAGACTCCCATAAACTGGGGGTTCAGGGAGGGCCATTCTGAAGAGGCCATATGTAAGCGCAGGTGAGCAGATGTTGGCAAGACCAGTGGTGGGAAGGGCTTTCCAGAGAGCCCGAAGATGCAGGAGGCCCTGAAGGGGAAAGCTCAATATGCTGGAGCAGCTGAAAGGGGCCAGTGTGGTTGGGAAATCGAAATGTGGGAACTGAGGCTGGAAGGGCAGGTGGGGGCTGGGTTGGGTGCTGCTTTGCAGGTCTCCTTAGCACCAGCGGAGGTTTGCAGAACTAGGATGAGGTACCACACTTGCCTGGATCTTAAAGATTGTATCCCCCCAACTCTTTCAGGCCCCCACTCTCATACCCCCTCAGACACATGGCACGTACTGTTCTCTTCCACACTGTTTTCCAGAATGGCTAGAGCACTACCCCCATTATTGACACTTCCTGGTGTTCCTGCTAGGAGACTTGGGGCCTAATCTGTTATTTGAGGATATAGAAGGGAATTAGGAAGTGTGGGGCCTGGGTGAGGCCCCTGCAAACACACTCTGCAGGGGAAACAGAGTTCAGATTATCTAAAGTGGAAAGGTGATAGAAACCAGGAGCCACTCAAAGGATTCAAGGCATACAACATTGCACACCGATCAGAAGCTTCCAAGATTCCCAGATATGTGCAGTAGGGATATATTGGATTGGATTGGCAAGGATGCTCCAAGGTTGTGTATGGTAGCTTGAAGCAGAAATCACAGAAATGATGAAAATGAAGGGGATGAAGAAAGTAAGTGCAAAAATGTGTGTGTGGGAGGAAAAGCTGCAGGAGTTGGGAATGAATCAATATAGACAGTCTCCAAAAGTCAAGAATAGTTGAAGCTGAGAAGTAGCCTACTCCAGGCTATTGAGCTCCATCAGGGTGCAAAACAGATAAAAGTCACTGTCCTTGTGTAGTTTCCATTCTAGTGACCAACGTGCATGCATATGGCAAAAGCTGGGATACTGTATGCCCCCTAGGGGTCACAGGGTAGGTAGAATTGAAGTTAAGGAGATAAGATAGGTGAGTTATGTATGGATGCTTCTAGAAAAACTTACTCAGAAACTAACCAGAGAAATGCATAGTGCCTATGCTCCCATGGTTTCAGGTTTTGAGAGATAAAGCCAGAAACTAAGGAAATGTCTCTAAAGTGGGACGTTCCGATATCTACTTGGGCCAGAAAGTCTTCCTACTCCCCTTACTTAGTCCATTGGGCTACTATTATGAAACCGTGTGGCTTCTAAACAACAGAAATTTATTTCTCACAGTTCTGGAGGCTAAAAGTTTGAGGTCAGGGTGCCAGTCTGGCACTTCTCACTGTGTCCTCACTCGGGGGGGGCAGGGCAGGGGAGATCTATGGGATCCCTTATAAGACCCCATTTGTGAGGGCTCCACCCTCATGACTTAAGAACCCCCCCAAAGTCCCCACCATCACATTCAGTGTTAGGATTTCAACTTACAAATTTGGGGGGATACATCCAGACCATAGCACCCCCTGAATCATGACTCACCATCTCATCTCCCTCCTGCCCTGCTACTACCCCTTGGGCAGTATTGTAGAGCCAGAAAGCAGAAACAAAATGGTGGTGCTTTGTTCTAATGGGATGATAGTCATGGGCTCTTTCTGTGAAATGATCCTTTATTTTAGGTTTTGAAGTGATCAATGCATCCTAATTTTGTATGATCAAGTGCTTAAATAGCACTTTCTTAGAATTTGCATGTTTCCGTGATATGTATTACTGACAGTCCTGTTAGTTTCATAAGTGCTGGGCTTGATCGTTCTAATTCAGAATAACTATATTAATATCCATCACCCTTAAAGATTGATATGGTTAAATAAAATGTCAATCAACTTTTTTTTCTATACACAAGGAGGCAGAAGCTATTTGTTTCAAGGTGCATAGTCACATTTATACATTAGATGGACTGTAGCAGATGCAGGCTTAGTGAAAAGAGAGCTGTGAGGATTGCCTATTATGCAATTCCAGCTCTAGAGCAAATTAGTGTATAACTCAATTAAGTAGCATTGACCTACTGTGTGTGTATGTCTTAACATTGACCAACTGTGTGTGTGTCTTAGCGCTGACCTACTGTGTGTGTGTCTTAGCATTGACCTACTGTGTGTGTGTGTCTTAGCATTGACCTATTGTGTGTGTGTGTGTGTGTGTGTTGCTTTCAATTCGAGTTTTCCTAAGAGAAGCTCATGGCTAATTTAATTACTTGAATATGCAGAGTACGTACTCACTGAAATCATAATCATTCCAGGGAACCCCCAGAAGTCTCCAAACTTTTTAGTCATATTAAAAGTATAGATGTGTTGAGCATGCTTCAGCAAGAAATCTGAGCCTTTAATATCGTTCCCTGTAGGTCGTTGGAGATTGTTTCACCTCTAGGAATAAAGTACCTTTACCTCCTACTTCATATCCCCCTCTCTCACCTCTCCTCCGGGTTCAGGCCTGCCTCCCCCTTAAGTTCCCAATGCTTTCCTTGTTTTCCCATCAAAACCATTCTCCAGGCAGCAGCCAAAATGATCTTTTAAAAATACTTATCTGGGAGCGCCTGGGTGGCTCAGTTGTTTAAGCGACTGCCTTCGGCTCAGGTCATGATCCTGGAGTCCCGGGATCGAGTCCCACATCGCATTGGGCTCCCTGCTCAGTCTGCTTCTCCCTCTGACACTCCCCCCTCTCATACTCTCTCATTCTCTCTCTCTCAAATAAATAAATAAAATCTTTAAAAAAAAATACTTATCTGTTCTTGTCACTTCTCTACTTACACTTCTCTCTGTTGCACGAGGGTGATGTTCAGAATCCTCACTGTGACCCGCAAGGCCTTACCTGTCCAGCCCTTGCACCACTTGGCCTCACTGCCTTCCCCTCCCCCCAGCACCCTTGTCCTGATTCCCCTGCCAGACTGGCCTCATCTCTAACATTAGCACCTGTTCCCCCTCGACCTGGAAGGCTGTTCTCCTTGCCCCCTGCCTTGTACCCCCAAGGCTCCCCAGCCTCAGATTCCCTGCCTTGCCCTGACTTTCGAATCTGAATTTGCCCCACCCTCCACCACCTGCCCCGTAGGAGAGAGAATTTCAAATAGGTGCTGTTTGCTTACCTGCAGGGTCATCTTGCTTGGGCTTTAGCCTAGAGCTCTTAAAGAACTCAGGGTTGGAAAACTTCCTTGATTAGAGCTGTTGTTGTGATTATCATGCTCCAAACTACTGCTCCTGGCAGGTTAGTCATGAATTACAAATGGCCAGGAGTTGGCAAGCAGAATTTTGCCTCTATTTAGAAATATCTATCTTAGGACCAAAGGATATAATTAAATATCATTGAAGACGCAGCAATGGAAGTTCTTTGAGCCCTATTATGAGGATGCTATAGAAATCGAGAAACAAGGAAACAGAATAACTTGGCATAAGAGGTAAACTCAAGCCAGCCAGGGATCTGCTGTGAGAGAAGCGGTACATATGGCTTTAAAAGGGTAAACAGAAGAATTCTGCTTGAAGGTTTCCATTTACAACTGCTTTACTTTTCCCCTTCTTTCCTACTCTTCTTCACATGGTTGAGAATTCTCTGGCTCTCAGATTTTAGAGCAATGTGCCATGTCCATTTTCACATTACACATTACACGTCATACAGAAGTTACAAAAAAACTCTTGCCAAGAAACAGGAAAAAAAGGGGGGGGCCTAAACATTAGATCCCTACTCTAAGCTCTTCTCCCAAATAATCCTAATACTTTCAGAGAAAGTACAGATGACCTGTTTGCCATTACATTTTATGAACTCGGCTTTAATAAGTTGGGAGAAGCTAGTGCAGGTATAATGAGTGGGACATTATGACATGGTATCGCCTCAGACCCCAGAGCAGCTGTCTTCTATTCTGCCCTAATCCTGGCCACTCCCTGCCATGAGCTCTCATTAATGCATCCCTGTTCTGAGCATATCCCCTCACCTCGGGTGTTCACAGCAATGCCTACCCATCATCCTTGTGGCTTCCTGTTTTTAATGCTTTTCTAGCACTCATATCCCAGCCTAAGGATGCTACTTATGCTTTCCTTGCAACCTGATGATCTCCTAGGTAAGAGAGGTGGGGAGCAGAGGGGCTGTTGCTGGGAAGGGCTGTGCCCAAAGCTCACGGCTGGGCCTGGCTACTTCTGGCCAGGCAGGAATATGGTAGTGACAGTCATGTTCTGCCCTGGCTCCCCCGTGGGGGCTCCCGCTTGCAGCCTGGAGAGGTCTTGGCAGCAGGCAGTAGCTTGAAGAACACTCAGAAAAAGCCTCACTGTGTGTCCGGAAGACCTTCACCTCCAGGGTAGGGAATCTTGCTCCACCAGGACCCCATTTTCTTTTGGCATACAGGGTCCAACTAGGGTACAAGCTGCCAGCCTTCCTTTATCTCTGTTAGTCCTGCTTTGTAAACCGAGACTGGCCTTTCAGAAGGGGACCTCTCTCTGGTATGCCTCCTCCCCCAGCAGATGCCACCCAGCTTTAGTATTCCGGCTCCTGGACTACAGCTGGGTCATATGGAGCCTTTGTGCAAATTAGAGAAAAGCAGCCCTAGCTCTGGGTGGGAGCAGCCCCACGCTGGGGCTCAAGGCCTGTGGTGCAGAGCTGGATTTACCCCCGGCACCCTTCCCACCAGATGGTTGCTCTGCCAACCTCCCAGCCCTTCTTCAGTGTGGGGGCCATGAGTCAGCTGAGAGACACGCCAGGTTTTAACCTTCCTGGATACTGTCATGTTTGTCTCTTCTTCCACAATGTTAGTATAGCCACAAATATGGATTTGTATAGACAAATCCACCTGGATTTAGGGACAGGCATTTGGCCTCATGAGTCCAAGCATGCCGTCCCTCCCCTCCACTGCATCCCACACCCCTCATACTGCTTTCCCTCTTCCCTCTGTTCTGAGCCACAGACACTGACTTGGCTTCATCAACTGGCCCATTGTAATTCAAAGATTCATTTTTAAAAATATGTTCTTTGAATATTTTGCAGTTCTGGTGGCTGAAAGGCTTTACTTACTGTTGTGAAATTATTTTTGAGCTTACTGTCTTGTGTCCTTCCTTTCTCGTTGGACAGTTTTACCTTGTGGATATAAAAACAGGCAGTATACTATAAAATTATTTAAGAAAGTCTATTACTTAAATTCCTGTTTCTCCACAGCCTCATTTAACAGACAGGTCAATAGATGTATTATGGGTCTTTACATTGTGTAGGTCTTTACATAGCTCAGGAATTGTCATTCAGAGAATGTTCTTTCCTACAGCTGAAGGCTATCTTCTTGGGAAACTCATCAAATGTAGTGTGATTATCTTGATTAATCCTTGGTTGTTTATTATTATCAGCAACTATTTATTAAGTGCCTAATACGTGCAGGGCACTTTTATAGATTTTATTTCTCATCTTCCCAGTGGTTCTGAAAGATGGGACCCTTTTCCAGGAAACTGAGGTGACCAACTTACTCAAGTTCACATAGGTAGCAAATGGTAGGATCAGAATTAAGACCCTGTTCTTGTGAGGTTTGGATCTCTGCATGCTTTTCATAACATCAGAAGTTCTTGGTTTTTTTCCACTGAAGTTCTCCGAATGCAGAGGAAATCAATACATCCTGCCTGGGGTCTAGACCCTTTGTAGCTAGAAGTAGCCAGCAGCAAGCTCAAAATTTCTTTGAAGTCTCATGCTTTAATCTTTAAAATTTATGCAAATTTAGCTTTCTACTCTGTAATATGAAAGTATAAAAGTAATCCTTTAACTACTTGACATAGAATAAAATTTAAGCTCCAAGAAGAGCTTCTATTAACCCCTCTCGCATCCCCTTCTGCCCTGCTGCGTGCCACTCCAGGGATCTGCACACCTCAATTGGAGAAGGTCAGCATTGCACTGTGGTACGTCTCTGTTAAATTCTCCATGCCAGTTTTGTTGAGAAACCTTTCAGGTAGAGCAACCTGTCACCTGGCCAATTCTCAACCATAGAAGTCTTTCTAACAGAGAGTAGAATCCTTATTCCTTCGTAGACAAATCCTAAATTGGTCTGTGTTGATTCTTTACAGAGATCTTTGAGTGACATCTGTCTGGCTAGAAGTTCAGGGATTAGTCTTGTGATTTGTAAATTTTTATTTTTTAGAAGCAAAAGTCATCTTTCAGATGAAATTGCTCTTGGAACTCTAATTTATAAAACAGTGAAAAGGGAAGACACTCTTGTTGCCACAGGGGTGGAGGTTCTGCGTGCATGGTGCCCTTGCCTGAGGGTCCACCACGCAGCCCAGAGTTCTCCCCAAGGAGCCCTGGACCTCATTCAGAGCACCCATTTTATGGATGAGGAGACTGAAGTCAGAGAGCTCAGAAGATTTGTCTGAGTTGACCCAGCTGACTAGTGACAAAGCCAGGAGTAGATTCTAAGAACGAAGCCTACCAAATTCTTCGAAGACCCCTGAAGGCCGTTGTGGTTTTCTTGTCATGTGAACTGATTTCCTAACTGCTGTCAGAGGTTGTGAAGTGTTAGGGAGTATGAATGGTGCAGAGTCCTCCTGCCAGGGGCCCGCCACAGTGAGGATAAGTGTCTGTGGCACAGTCTGTAAAGGCACAGCTCTTTCCCAGGGGCATATGGTGATTTAAAAATGATTAGTGAAGCCATTTAAACTATTTTGATGTGTTAGGATGCGTTGGGATCCAGGGAAAGCCTTTGTGGGGAGAGGTCCACCAGGGCCCCAGTCAGACCACTGCACACCTGGCAACCAAGGTGTGGGAGGCATGTGGGAGTGACACCACGTAACCACCATGAAAATATGCCGGCTTGCCTCTGCAGAACTGCGGGCTCAGATGAAAGCTGGCCTTGTGCTGACTTTCATCCGGGAGCCTTGGCGCATTCCCTTTAGTTTTGTTCTGTTCTCAGAAAGCTTGGAGTGGCTTTTAAACTTCGATGAAGATATGAACCGCTCCACAATCTAGGTTTACTAATACAGTCGTCTCTCATTTTTCAATTCATCATTGTAGCAGCAATAAACTCTATTACAAGGCAGCCCACTATCTAATCCTACAGTTCCCCTACTCTGGAGGACTTTATGGTCGAAGGGAATTACTCCCACCTCCACATGTTTAAGAGAGAAGGGCTGTCTGTTCACTCCACTGCCACCATCATCCCGTGCTGCCAGCCGTCCACACTCTGATGATTGATACTGAATGCCACTGCGAGCCAGCGCCACCGGTTCAGCCCCAGGCCAGGCAGCCACAGTGGGTGATGAACAGGGACAACTAAGTCTCTCTCCCACATGATCCTCAGCCACCTAGATCTCTTTCCCAGAGGCAGTCTTTGTTACAACATTCTTGTGTATGTGTCCAGAGATAGTCTCTGCATTTACAAATCTTTATGAATATTCACATACACACATCTGTTCTTTTATCCCCACAAAATGGTAGCATACTCTACATACAGGGCTGTGGTTTGCCTTTTTTTAATTTCACAATATATTGTGGAGCTAGTTCTATGTCAGCTGGTAGTGCTGCTTCATTCATGGCTGCATAATATTCCAATATCATCTCTTTATCAGGAAGTAGCCCGGGTGCCATCTACTTGTGGACATTTGAGTTATTTCCTATTTGATGTTGCTGTTGTTTTGTTTGCTGTCACAGACAGATATGCATGTTTGCCTGTGTATTCGGGTACTTCAGGAGCTCTAAGGGAGGGTCTTTGCTCAGTGGAAGGGAAGAGACATTTAATGTGAGGGATACTTGCAAATTACCTTCCACCGAGGTTGTCTGATTTTACAGAAGCAACGTATGAGATAACCAGTTGTGTGTTAGTAAATTTTTTGAAACTTTGCCAATCTGACAAGTGAGAAGTGACATTGCACTATAGTCTTAATGTGCCTTTTTTTTTATAAAGATTCCATATATTTGTGCCTTTCTGTCATAAGTGAGCTTCTGCATCTTTTCATATGATATATTCTTTTATAGATTGTTTTTTAACTGGTGTTTGGAAGATGAGATGCTGCCCAAAGATCAAGCAGTATGCAAGTTATTTAGGAATCCCAATTTTCTGATATAGGTTTTATTTCAATTAGTTGTTTTTATCCTAACTAATATAGGGTTCTCTGTATGGTGCTGCATAAGAGATCAATTTTCCTGTTTTAGTGAATGTTTTCTAAAAAATGTCCCATCGATTTTAAAAGGTTGACTTTTTACTTATAGGTGTTAAAATTTTTTGAAAGATTTATTTATTCATTCATTCATTCATTCATTTATTCTAGAGAGCCAGAGAGAGAGAGATGTGTGCATGTGTGCACATGGTGGGGGAGGGGCAGAGGGAGAGAGAGAATCTCAAGCAGACTCCCTGCTGAGCGCAGAGCCCAACACAGGGCTCAATCCCACAACCCCAAGATCATGACCTAAGCTGAAATCAAGGGTCAGATGCTTAACCAACTGAGCTACCCAGGCACCACCCCTATTTATAGGTGTTAAAATGTCTGTTTTTGCAATCTCTCCTATACCCAAAGTTATTCTGCTGAAACCAATGTTGTCTTATTAAATAAAGTACTTTATAAAATTAAAGTATTTAATTAAATTCAGCAATGACATTTATGAAACAGAAATTTGAACATCAAATGGATATTATGGAAATGTTACATTTCTTAGTTGTGATAGTGGTATTGTGGTTTTGTTTGGGGAAAAAAAAGAGTCCTTGTCTTTTAGAGATCACTACTGAAATATTTATGGATCAAATAATATGATATCTGGGATTTGCTTCAAAATAATTCCAGAAAGAGCAGGTGGAAAGGAGTGTAGAGGGAACAACATTGGTCACGAGTTCATAATTTTTGAGGCTGGACGTTAGGTATGTGTTATTCTGTTTTTATACATGTTTGACATTCTCCATAAAAATTCTAAAATTCAACAGATAAACATTAAGTTCATCTTATGTGCAAGGCTTGGTGCTCTCTGGGGCAGAGACACTTCACAAGTGCATAAGGCCTGTCTGCTTGTTCTCTGCAATGAGCCCAGTGCCTAGGACGTTGCCTGCACATAGTAGGTGTTCAGTACACACATGCCCTAAAACCTGGCCCGCCTCCTGCTTGCCCAAGGGCTGCTCTATTTTCTGTTCCCAGAGCACAGCCCTGATGCTGCACTCCATGAACGAGCAACAAACCCAGTGCTATGGGGCTAAAGGAAGGCAAAGGCCCATTCATTTAGAGTCAGGAAGGTGCTTCTGTGGAGCTCATGGGAACTGGCATTGGGGTGCCTGAGACAAAGAACATCTGCCCCATCTGAAACATTTCCAAGCAAAGCAAAATTGCTCCTTTAATTTAACGTAGGTTATTTCGTTTAAGAGCCTGGTAAGGGGGCGCCTGGGTGGCTCAGTCATTAGGCGCCTGCCTTCGGCTCAGGTCATGGTCCCGGCGTCCCGGGATCGAGCCCCGCATCAGGCTCCCTGCTCCGCGGGAAGCCTGCTTCTCTCTCTCCCATTCCCCCTGCTTGTGTTTCCTCTCTCGCTGTGTCTCTCCCTGTCAAATGAATAAATAAAATCTTTAAAAAAAAAAAAAAAAAAAAAGAGCCTGGTAAGGAGTTGCTAACAGTAAGAAGAATAACTCAAAAGGCTGTAGGGGGTCACAAAACCGTCTCAGAACACATCCCAGTCCCCATCTGCTTTCTGTGAGCCTGTTTTGTTCAGAGTCCAGCATAACAGCATGCCCAGTAATGTGCTCAATCAGTGCTCTCTCGTGAGGAAGATGAGTAGATGGTGTCATAAGAAAGAAGAGAATCAGAACTGGGACACTGTCAAAGGAAATGTCAGGAATTCAGGGTGATAGATTAGTCCTGTGGGTATGTTTGAGTGATTAGTTACCTCAGAGGCAGAGAAAATCATGATTTTTAATGTTTGCATGCAGGTGTTAGTATAGTTGCCTCAGAATGAGAAGAAAAAAAGGATTTAAAAAAAAAAAAAAGCTAGTCACATCTTGACTAGAAGAAGGCTCTTTCGAGAAACCGTCAATGTTATATTACAAACACCATTCAAATCTACCAAATGGGCCAGATGTTTGCTCAAACACTGCATGTCTCCAGCTGCCCATTGCTACAGATGAAGGCTTTTCTGCTGACGTCTGTGTAACCCACAAGCACATTATAAAGTGTTGATTCTTTTGACGCCATTTAACATTTATGTGTCATCGTAATTATAAACCATAAATATACATGACACCGTGCAATAAATAAAATTGCCTGGCTTTCATTCTAAGAGGGGAGGAGGCTGTATTTATTACCTGAGAAGACAGGATGTCTAATATCCATTTTGCATTCTTTGTAAACATCGCCCCTCTCTCGGTGGATGCTCTAGATGGCTTTATGCTCACCAAGCCTTATCCCTTCAAAACAGCACAGACTTTGGGGGCTAATAGATATTGCTGAGCCCAAGTTTTAAGGCAGGCCTGGACCAAAAATCAGGGGGATACAATTCAGAGGAATCCAAATAGTTCTAAATGAAGTCAAACCATTCTATTTGACAACAGACCAAAAGTTCTTTAGAGGTCACGTAACGGGCAGGTGTAAGTGTGAAAGGAAGTAGTTAAATGGAAGCGAATCAGCTTCTTTCAAACAGACATTTTTCAGAGAAGCATTTCTTTTTCCTTTGAAAGAAAGCTGATTCAGTGCCATTCACCTATTAAGAAGGCAGCACAATTATTTGTATCTGCATCTATAAAAACCAAGTGTCTGCTTTCCACAAAAACCTGAGCATGTGTTTGCCGGAGTGAAAAGCAGGGCAAGAGGAAGAGGGAGGGGGAAAGCCCACGCAGTTGGGTTCGTCAGTCACAAGGACCTAAATGAACTGGCCTGGCGTATTATCCCCTCCCTGGGCAGGGGCAAGGGGCCCTTCCAGTCTTATCCACGAAGACCCCTTCTAACACAGCATCTTTATTTCAGAGCACAGATCCCAGACAGCAAATTTCATGGCTTTGTAAATACTAGAGTCAGATGCTTCCTGACACCCAACGTTTCTGCTTTTTAGTGTGTAAATAAACGAGTGTGCCAAGTGAGTAAATCTCTATGCATTGAGTTTACAATCTTGTCTTTCAGAAATATCGACAGTACATGGCAGGACTTCTGGCTCCTCCTTATGGTGTTATGGAAACGGGCTCTAACAATGACAGTAAGTGAAAAATGTGAACATTTTGTATCTAAAAATTTGTCATGCAGTATGTGTTTTCGTGTGACAAAAAATATGTCCCACACCAGCTTGACAGAGTAAATCTCCAGACTCTTTCATGGATAAACAGACCTGCCAGCCCACACTTGAATTATTTCTAAAAATTGTTAACAGTATTATTTTGTGGTCCTAGCTGATCTAGGGAGGGATGCTCTGGTATCAGCTGGAACTTCATACTTAAAATACTCTCTCAAAATCTCTTCATTTTATGGTGAAATCTAGTGTTTCTGTGCTCTTTTAAAAATGGGATTTATGGGGGCGCCTGGGTGGCTCAGTTGGTTAAGCGACTGCCTTCGGCTCAGGTCATGATCCTGGAGTCCCGGGATCGAGTCCCGCATCGGGCTCCCTGCTCAGCAGGGAGTCTGCTCCTCCCTCTGACCCTCCCCCCTCTCATGCTCTCTCTATCTCATTCTCTCTGTCTCAAATAAATAAATAAAATCTTTAAAAAAAAAAACCTTTAAAAAAAAATGGGATTTATGAATTGTATTTGTCTCAGTCACATCCAGACACCTGAGAGCCCCACCTCTTGCTCTTTTGATGCTATTGGTCAAGGAGGAAAGCAGCATGAGTCATTATTTATTCTTCGCAAATCATGGCCTCATCTAATTCCAGGCCTTTTATATGACCAGTCTCTCGCTGTGTTCGTAAAAGACAGGAAGTTTTCCTCTGTGATACTCTTTTCTCGTGGGTGCCCACTAGAGTCAAAGAAATCCTGCGTCCTGAGTCTGTCTGTCCGTTCACGGGTGTCAGGAGCATCTTCTTATCACTCATGACTGGCTCTGGGAGTTGCTTGTTGCTGAGTCCCCTTATTCGGCTCTCGCACGTACATGGGGGGCAGGGTGCCCAGTGCTGAGGTTTCTGGAGCAGCTAGACAGCGTGATGAACTAACCAGGCAGTGCCTCCATGCCAGGGTCTTCTAAGCAAAGAGTCACCCTTCACATCCTCTCTCTAGCTCCTTCAGTTGCGTTGAGTCTCACTACCAGACTCGCCACTCCGAGGTGACCCTCCTCCCTGCAAGATCTTAAGTGAGCTTCCTCACATTCCCTGCCCTCCGCGTCATAGTTTCTGTGTAGCCTCAGCCCTGTTTCTCTGTTTCTCTTCTGTCCTTGGGGTGGAGGGATGGGGTGGGGAAGACAGGTCTTCCTTTCCTGCCCTCCCGTGTTCTTGACTTTTCTTTCCTGACTGATGTAGGAATGACCGGCTCACGAAGAGTCCTTGAGTTGAAATCCCAGCTGTGCTGTCTCCTATCTGTATGACCTCAGGCAAAGCACTTAATCTCTCTCTGCCTCGGTTTCCTCACAAGATTGTTGTGAAGATTAAATGAAGCAAAACAGGTCAAGTGTTTAGAGGGTGCCAGGCATAGAGTAAGCACCCCCGTGATGTTAGCTATCATTTCCTCACCCCTGGTCACTCTTAACCCCTCCAAGTCTGGCTTCTGCCCCATACCTCTTGACTCAAACCATCTCCAGTGACCAACCAACGCCAGCCTCCATCATTACCATTCCCCATCTCTCTGACTTTGAGTAAGACTTTCCATGTTCAGACTCCATTTTCCCTGAGTTTCCAGGCTCCACTGCATTATCCTGGTTTTCTGGTATCTCTCTGGCCATGTTCATTTGGTCTCTTCCACAGGTACCTCTTCCTCTCAGCCAGAAGCTTAGGTATTACCCAAGAGTCCACTCTTGGCTGCTTTTCTCCTTTGTTCTTTATACTTTCCCCATGACCATCATTTCTTACAGTGGATACGAACTTCCTGAACCAATACTTCTGTTTCATTCTTCCCATGATGGCTTAGCTTTTGAGAGGACTGCTGGTTCTCTTTCCACCTGGATGTTCTGCTGGTCTCTTAAACTCATAGTGTCAGCAACAGAACACATCCTGATTCCCACAAAACCCTGAAAGCCACATTTCCAGTCCTATCTGCCCTGTTCTTCTCCCATACCAGCCTCTAAACCTCAACCATTTTATTATTTTTTAACATTTTATTTATTTATCTGTCAGAGAGAGAGTGGGGGAGGGAGAGGGAGAGGGAGAGAGGCAGGGAGAGAGCACAAGCAGGGGGAGCGGCAGGAGAGAGGGAGAAGCAGGCTCCCCGCTGAGCAGGGACCCCAATGCGGGGCTCTATCCCAGGACCCCAGGATCATCACCTGAGCCAGAGGCAGACACTTAACTGACTGAGCCACCCAGGCATCCATAAACCTTAACCATTTAGAGTCCTCCCTTCTGTCACCTCCATGCACTGAGGTTAATCACCCATCCGGTTCTTTGTTCCTTCCTTTGCAGAGTTCATGTTTTTTCCTTTCCTTTAGCCACTTGGCCAAGGACCTCATCACTCTTGACCTAAGGGCAAGAATGACTCAGCTGGCTCTGAGCCTTTAGGATCTCACCCTTGGTCCACCCTACACCTGACTTACACCCGACTTACACAGAACTTTTTAAATTTACTTTGTATTGTGAACAACTTCAAACATACAGAATGACATAGTTAACATCCATGTCTTCATCACTTTAATTACCATTAGTATTTTAATACTTAAATATGATTTGTTTATTAATAGCAATATGCACTTTCATATTTTAATTTTAATATTTGCCTTATTTCCTTCTTCTACTCACATACACACATTTCACCTCAAATACTTCGGCAGATAGTTTTGAAAATAAAGACTTTTCCATGCACCTAATAAACTGGTGTGACTTGGGACGCCTGAGTGGCTCAGTTGGTTAAGCGTCTGCCTTCGGCTCAGGTCATGATCCCAGGGTCCTGGGATTGAGTCCCACATCGGGCTCCTTGCTCAGCAAGGAGCCTGTTTCTCCCTCTGCCTGCCTCTGTCTCTCTCTCTCTGATAAATAAATAAAATCTTAAAAACAAAACAAAACTGGTATGAATTTCCTTAATCATATCATCTACTAAGTCCATACTCAGATTTTCCCCACTGAATGTCTTTATAGCTCTTTGCTCAAACTGGACCTCAAGGATCATGCTCTTGCATCTGACTTTTATGTTTTAAGGGTCTTTTCATTTTGAACAGATCCTTCCCCCTGCCCTTTATCCTGGTCATATCACTCTGTTGCTCAAAACATCTTAATGATTGCCTATTGCCTGCCATAGAAGGTGAATTTCCAAGATTGCTAATGCCTTAGCCCAACTTTCAAGTTCCTATGTGGCCCCAAATTATCTTTTCAGTGTTATTTCTCTACGGACACCCTAATCTCCAGCCACTCAGATATGGTGATTTGCGCTGCCATGTATTTATCTTATCGAAACTCCTAGAAAGGAAGCTTCTGTTACACCCCTGTATCTCCTCATACAATCAACTCCAGTCTTTTCAAATGGTCGTTGAACAAATGGATGGAATAATGAATGGATAGCTGGGATTCAAAGTTTCAGAGTGCTAATATTAGGCCACCCTTACTCCTGACAGATTTGGGAAGTGGTGGCAAACATGCCCATTAATATTCTGTCACCCTGCTTCCTGCCTAGGCTTTTATGTACTGGTACTATCCCAGTGTGGGGGGCAGAGTTTAATTAGGGAATGTTTCCAGATAGTCTCTTCCATTCATACCCTTTCTGTGTATTACACTGCTGCCTATTGAAATGGGCACTCAATTCTTTTAAAGCCAATAGTAGACATCCTGTGTACCCCCTTATTAAACACAGAATGTGCTGTTTACTCAGAATTTGGAAGTACTGTATTTTTATGTTGCAAACCACCTCAAACTGCTCTAGGGGTGAGCCGCACATACAAACCACCTGTTTGTATCTCTCAATCTCTCAATAGAAGGCCACTGGGGTCCACTGTACTGGGGGCATTAAACTCTGCTGGGGCTATGGGCCTTCCTGTCTGGCCACCCTGATCATGTCCGTCAGAGTCAACAACCCCAAAGGAAATACAGAGGACCAGGGCCTGCCTATAGCTCACGAAATGTTTGTAAATGAATGAACAAATGCATAAATGGATGAACGATGAACTTTTTCACAGAAAACTGGGATACCCCTGGAAACAGACACTGCCAGGCTCAGACCTGACTTCGGAGGCAGCAGGAATTCGCTTTGCCCCAAATGGAAGTTGTGTTCTGGTAGTTCTTACGTGGGACTTGAAGCTAGGTTCACAGCCCTGGAGCATGGTGAGGTGGTCTGAAATGTAAAAAATACAGTATGTGTAACTTAAGATTTGACTTGTCTGTCCCTAATTCTGAGTGTTCTATGCCCAGCAGAGAGGAATTAGTTGTTTGTATGATGTAAATGAATCAGGGATGGATTTTTACCTTTGGCAGTAAAGCATATGGTAGAAAAGCAAAATAAGCATGAGATTTTGTTATCTGGCACACAGCCCTGCTCCTGATTCATTGATTTATTTATGTTACAGATTTTGGTGGGTGCTGCTATTTTTCTAAGCAGCATTATGTAAGTTTTGATGGAGACACAAATCAGAAACACCAGAATTTTACTTTGTTTGATTCAGCAAAGGATTTCAGTTCCATTTTACAGATTCATCTTACAATTCATGCTCTCTCTCTATTTTTCTTCTTCTAGGGATTCCTGACAAGGAGAACGTGAGTAGCACTCTCTCTGCCTAGCCTCTAAAAACTGTCATAAGGTAAAAAAAAAAAAAATAATCATGGTAACCCTACCAGCAAAGAGAGCTCTTCATCCACATCAACAGAGCAATAAATATTTTTCTAATCTTATTCTGGCATCTTGGTCTGTCCCTTTGAAATATGAGGGGGAGAAGGTTGATTGCTCTGACATGGTCATCACATGTCCTTGATATTAACTAGTCTGCAGAAAGGTTATTCTAGGGGCAAACAGTACAATTGCTAAGGGTTTTTCTTTTTCCCACGATGTATGCAGGCAAGTGAGCAAATCATTGCTTTAATAACATACAAAATATTAGTTGTTTTCCCTTAGTGGAGTACAAAATATGAAATGCAGGGTCAGTTGATTTTATAATTGTATCCAAGGTTCATGAAAGTCAATGTTTCTCTTTGGAAGCTGAAAATAAGTAATTGCTCTAATTGTTTAGCACAGTCAGGTAAGAGAGTAGGTTTAGAACAAACTTTTCACCAAGAACCAGTGCCAAGTGCAGGTTCCAGGTCCCATTGCTTTGCTTGCAAATAATAAGAATATGAATTACATATTAACCAGAATCTCAGTCTATTCAACAACCTGGAAGGGTTAATGGTGGAAGAGTATATAGTGATTAATTTGAGGCAGTGCTTGGTGACTCTCAGATGCCTCCCCTTTCATTATGTTCCTCGATTGCTGTACCCAAGTGGCAACATTCATAGAATCATTACCGAATATTCTCCTTTCCTTTCCCTGCTTTTGGTCCTATGTCTGTGGACAGAGATATCGTCTTCATTCAATTCAGATTATTTCTGTATCCCTTTCCAGAGATCTAACTCTAGCTTTCTTTGGGTCTTCTTCTTTTTATAACGTTGGCTTCAAAGGCTGGTTGGGATTCTGGCCCGTTGTTACACCACCACAAATTTGGGTTCCAGACCCAGCAATGCCACTTTGAATGTCACATCAAAATTTCACTTGGCTTGGCTTGGCAGAGGATTTCAGTTCTTGGCTGTGGGCCTTCACAAGCTACTTGGCTTCTCGAAACATCCTTGCCTCATATTTAAATGTGGGTGTTAGTCGTGACCACCTTAAGAGGCCATTATGAATATTGAATGGAATAATCTGTGGAAACCATAGAGACTAGTCCAACAGAGCTCAGTAAATGTTAAGACTATTACTGTAATTATTATTTTGTCAAGACTTGTATCATTTTCTTGAGATCTTTCCTCCTCTGAAAAATGTCCTACCCTTTTATGAAGTAACTATCCTTTTGCCATTTATGGTTCTCATCAAAATACCTTTCTTCAGTGAACCTTTCCATTGATCTTTTGCCATTAAAAAAATATCTTTGTGTGTTGAGCAAAGCTCTAGATAATCAGGTTCATGGAAAGCCAAAGCTTTAGAGTCTACAGTAACAGACTCATCCTGCCACGATTTTGGATACGGATGTCCCAAAGCACTCCAAAACAAATAATACACAGATCACTAGCCAAGTCAAGAGGATAAAAGAGCTTGGTGCTTCCTCATCAAGGAACCATCAGTGATGTGGAGGGCACACACAGAATGGCCAAGCCCTAGGAGGTCTAAAATGTTCTAAGCTTCAAAAGAAAGCTCTGTCTCTCTTAGGTCCCTCGTGACCTTTAGGTTGGACCTCCCTGCAGAGGGACAACATAAGCAGAGACCTACCAGCTGTCATCCTGTGGCTCACTTTGTGACAAAATAGGAATCTGAAGTTTACAGAAAGTTATAGATATGTTGAGTTGTTATCAGCATGTTGCCCTGTAAGATTTGGGGGGGCAGGCTGTCTCCCCTATATTATTCATCGTGTATGTTCATTTCTATTTGTTTGGGTCATTCATTCTGTGTCAGATTCTCTAGCAAACAGAAAAGCACCCTTTTTCTCTATCAGCAAATAGAGTGGATATAATGTCACCATGTGCTATTAAGAAAGTTCTCCAATGCCATCAGTCAAAGTAAAGCAAATGAGATGAAAGACATTCGTGAATAGAGTTGAAGCTCTAGAAAGATAAAAAGAAGCCTAAGAGCCTTAAAATGGGTGTTAATTGGAATTTTTCCTTTAGAAGAGACAAGTTGTGTTATGATGATTTCTTTTATCCTTTACCTTCTTTAACTACACGCTGGGCAATCTTATATTCCCTTTATGTTTCTAAATAGCAATAATATACCTGTGGACTGAAATAAAAGCACTTAGATATTGTTTCAGTGTCCAAACAGCTTCTTTGTGGAGAGAATATATTCTCCTCTCCAGCTCCTACTCTTGATTTCGTTAATCACCATGTTTAACTTTTAACCAAATATGCAGGCGTCAGTAAGTGGTGTTTTTAGCTGCCTTGCCAGCTCTCTTTTATTTCCAGATGCAGCCTCACCTTGCAAAAAAGGAACTTTCTTTTCATAAATTGCACTTTCATAGAAACAAATGGGCTGGCAGTTAACTTGCTACATTATTTTGTTTACTACTTACTGTAATTGATAGAGACATCATTTAACTTGATATGACACAGGAGACTGGAACCTATAAACTAATTGGTAAGATATTAGAAAAATGACTATTGCACCAATAAAGCAAGTTTTGATAGGGTTATGATTGGGGCTGTTGGTTGTACAAATAAATTATTCTCTTTGATCTTTTCAAGTTATATTTTTTCCATCTTCTGTATATGCCCTATTGGATGACCATGTTTAACACCGAAGCTAAAAATCACAATTACAAGAAAGCTTCATAGTTGAATGTTACAGTTGCCCTTTGGAGGAATGAGCTTGTCTATAATTTTCTACTACTTATATAGATTTTGTTCCTTGTTGTGCTCCATCCTTTTGACAGACGATTGCTACTGAAGTTATGTAGTTTTAGAAGTCTATCCTTTTCTTCCTCAATGTAGAAGGGCCAGAAAAGAGGCTTAGGAAGATATTACAAAATAATCCCATTTCCTTATTTATAAACATCTAGTTTCCAAAAGGATCATTTTTTTTAAGGCAGTGATAGTATTGACAGTGTAATTAGGTCCCCACTAAGTGTGGAAGAGTACTTTCTCAATATAAAACACTAATTAATGCAGTAATTCAATCAGTTATGGAAACAGCCCAAGTGTTCATGGACTGATAAATGCATAAAGAAGATGTGGTGTGTACAGACACACAGACACACACACTGGAATATTACTCAGCCATAAAAGGGACTGAAATCTTGCCAGTTGCAACATGGATGGAGCTAGAGTATAATGCTAAGTGAGATTAAGCCAGAGAAAGACAAAAAACATACGATTTCACTCATACGTGGAATTTAAGAAACAAAAGAAATAAAGGGAAAAGAGAGAGAGAGAGAAAGCAAAAAAACAGACTCAGAGAGAAAAACTAATGGTTACCAGAGAGGCAGTGGGTGGGGGGTGGGTCAAAGAGGCTACGGGGACTAAGGAGTGCACTTGCTGTGATGAGCACCGGGTATTGTAGGGAAGTATTGAATCACTGTATTGTACACCTGAAACTAATATTACACTGCATGTTAACTAACTGGAATTTAATAAAAACTTACAATCAATTCAGAGCTCAAAGGTTTCCTAAGCACTAGAAGAACTGGATGCTACTAATTAGTAAGAGCAAGCTTGGGAATCTTATAAAACTATTTGGTAGGTCTTATTTTAAGAAGATGACTTAAATCAGCAGTTTGTCAAACTTTTAAAAATCATGGGTCATTTATATAAAGACTAATTTTTAGAAATTATTATAAAGACAGATTTTAAATGGCAAATGGGGAGGAAATAATTTACACAGCTTGAAAATTCTCATTAAGGAAAGGACAATAGAAAAAGAAGAAAATAACTATCAGGGTCAAAAGGTTAGGAATGTTAGGCATTTTTAGGAAATATAATAACATTTATTGCTGCTCTTTTTCAAGATTAAAGAAAACAAATTAAAATATTTCCCACCTATTAAATAACAACATCTTATTTTACTATTATACATTGGCTATGATTCTGGGCCAGAGGAAGGAAACGGAAATTGTGTGTCCTCAAACAAACTTAAAATATAAAAATACTTAGATAAACCCACAAAAACCCCATAAAACCTTTTAACTCCAGCTTTAGAACACCTGCTGAATTCAAACCAACAGTTTCTGTGAAACAGTTCTTAAAATCCTGCTTTTAAAACATGACTGATACACGTCCAGAGCTTATCAAGATGTGTTGGCCAGAGTTCACAGGCTTAGCCCTGGCAGCCGATCCCGTGTGTTGTAGGGTAAGGATGGCTAGCTAGCCCTGTCACCGCGATGCAACAGCTCATACGAAGCCGGCCGAAGGCGCGAACCTCAACAGGCAAGGGCAAATCAACCCAATGTGAAGGACAGAAAATCCTAAGCCTGCTCATTTCGATTTTACAGGACACACTGCTTATCGCCCGGGTGAAGATTAGGTTTGGCAGTGTGGCTGGCTCCGTCCCTCCTGTTGGGTAGAGGGTCAACACTGGTTTCTTTAGCAGGCCTATGGGAGCACGTAGCTCAGTGAGCCAACACTTTGCCCCACCTCCTGAAGAACACCAGCGACTTAATGTCGAAGGTGCCAAGGACAGCTTCGGCTCGGTCTCTGAAGAAATGTTTGTTTTTGTGTTTGTGAGTTATGTATTTTATGGGGCAGAATGCCCTTGCTGAATCTCTTCCTGCTTTTTATTCCGTCTGTTCCCCTGCTCTGTTATAAAAGCTGACGGTGCCATCTCTCTCTCTCCCTCTCTCTCTAGCTCCTGCAGTGGTATATTGATTGAATTTTTAAGAGGAGGTATAGTTGCCCTTAATCTAAATCGTGAATGGTAAATGTGGGTAACAGTCTAAAAACCTGATCCCTTGGGTGTCAGTTAAGCCATGTGGTTATTGCCTCTGAATGTTCTCGGCAATGTTCCCAAGATCTGCTTACCGTGAGTTTGCTGGGTGAAATGGCACATATTGGGGTCTGTTGGGGTGGTGGTTCGTTAGTATTTTAGATTTACTTTCATAAAATTATGAATTACACTTGCCGATTATCTCAGTGCTCTCCTTTTGGTTTCTCTACTGTTTTTAGATTTTTTTAATGGGGTAGAATTTGTACTGTTGTTGCAGTGTTGATGGTTTTCCAGGGTTGCATGAGTTTTTCCACATTTTACCCGGGTTGGCATATGTATGTCCTCTCAGGCTTCTGTGTAGTCAGAGTTTGACTTGAGCAAGATATCACAGAGAACATGGGATTGTTTAATTGTTAAAAATAGTGATAATAGAAGAAACGAGATTCCCCAGTCTCTCTAGCCAACAGCTTCTCCCCCGCTCTCACTTGAAAAAATGACGTGGCCTTGAGGTGAGGCAGCTCCGTATGGGCCCTGCTGCTTAGAGTTAGTTCCACTGGCAGCGGGGGCAAGGAACACAATGTCATGTTAATGGTAATGTACGAGAGTGCTGATTTCAAAGTCATGGGAGAGTAGATTGCTGTCTCCAGAAATATTTTATCCTGTGTGCAGGCAATTATGTTCATCACCAGTAACTTTGGGCTACAAGCACGTTATCTCAATTGACGGTGAGAATAAATTAGATAGTATCATTTATGTTTGATGTATCTGAATTTTTATTGTTTTTGTTTGGAGAAATTGGAACCAAATTATTTGCAAATATGTCTTATGTTTAGGAGAGCAATCTGTAGTGTTCTCGGATTGGATAAATTAATATAGTGATTACATGTCATTTAGGATTTGGATTCTTTTCTAATAACAGTTCTGTGTCAGACAGCCTCCCCTGAGTCCATCGATATTAAAATATTCTGTAGTCATTCTCTTTACCTTTAGATAAAATTACTTTGAAGATAGATGATTGATAGATGCACATATACACATACATAAACACATACATATGTACGTATGCATGCATATATATTTAACTGTTTTGATTCTTTGAAATTTCTAGAAAATGAAATGAAAAAATATGATTACTATATATGATCTGGCATTGTTCAGAATTCTTATTGCCAGCTTTTATAAATGTTTAAATTCTGTTTACTTGAACTTAGTTTTATTTTTTATTTTCCTTCAAAGAATGACTCAGAAATACCCACAGAATATGCCATATGTTTGGTTGAAAATCTTTAATTTAACAAACATGTAGTAATTGATCACAAGCCCCATGTGGGGCCACAAAAATAAATAAAGCATGGTCGCTTCCTGCAGGGAGTGAGAGCCACTGGACAGAGGCAGACATGAGAACACAAGTGCATGAGCACAAGTCATGGGCACACGTGGTTGGGAGAGTATGGCATGAGGAGGTGAGCTTAGGAGTTCTTCAGTCTTGAGTTACAGTCCCAATTCTGCCACTGACTCACCATGTGAAGGTGGACACGTTAGTTAAGCTTCCTCTTCCATTTCCCTCTACAGAGCGGAGATAATAGTAGTGTGTTACCCCGGGGGCTTCCAGAAGGTTTAAGGAAAAGATTTATCCCAAGTGCTTAGCCAGTGCTAAGTACCTGGTATGTACTCTGAGGAGACACATGCGGGGGTCTGTGCAGTTCTCCTTGGGGAGAAGAGGAGGGATTCAGAGCCAGCCTCGCAGAGGAAGAAATGCCTGTGTGCACTCTTGATGGAAAGAAGATGTTACCCAGGTGGAAGGGAAAGAACATTCCAGGCCAAGAGCATTGCATACATTAAGAAACAGAGTACCAGAATTTTCTCTTTCGAGGCTAATTTCATCAGATCTGAAATTAAAAAAAAAAAACTTTCCATTATTTTAAAAACTATACTTTGTAGGATCCCTTTCAAAGTTATCAAAACCTGGCTTCCAAGCTCCAGGTATTTTGGGGACCCAACAAAACATCATATTTTTTTTCTCTAAAACTTGATCTTTTTAAAAATGTAGATGGGGAATTAGTTTGAATTTACCCCTATTTGTACCTACCAATATTGTGCCTTCTTTTTTAAAAATGACACATCTGGATTGCTAATGTCTTTAGAGCCTGTTGTTCACTCTGATCTCCAGCTCCTTTTCTGCTGTAATTGCCCAGTCAGTGCTCCCGCATTTCTGTGGTTCTCCTTTGTTTCCGTGCCCCCCTCCCATCCACACACACCCTTCTCTTGAATGAATCGCTCTGCAAGGCTTTCTATTGAATTTTGTCCTTTTACCTTTTCCATTTGTCAAGGTCATTTTCAGTTTTATTCCACTTCTCCTAAGGGCCAGCCATCCCCACTCAATTGGATATCATTGTCAAATTTATTAAGAACGCTTTTGAGTCCGTATTCAAGGCATTAATAAGCATGTTAAATCTAGCAGCATTCAGCAGAGGACCTAGCCTTGTGGAATTTAATTTGTTTGTGCTAATTTATTTGCATACGTCATAAAATTATCCCGTCTGGACATGAAAAAATAACTTAGGAGAACATACCATAAAAATACTGGGTAAGACAAGAGCTAAGTCGCTAAATTAATATCTATGATGCTTTTTATTCGCTTGTAAGTGAGGGAAAAGGAAGGGGATAATTTTCTATCTCAGAAGACATTAGTATGACTGAATTAGTACTTACTCATTGTTATGTCCGTGTCCTCAGATGTGCATCAGTTTCTGTCCCTGACACTTGATAGCCCAAGACATGACCCAAGTACATCACTTACCTCCATGACCTGGTTTCCTCATCAAGAACATGGTGATTCCTGACCTACTACAGTAAAAGGATTGTTGGGAGATCAAATAAGATAAGGCACGGGGAATATTCCAAAACTCCATAATGCTCAAATCTAAAACAGATTAAGTTTCCCTGGAGTTTGATTCTAAACAAGATCACACCCTTGTCTGTAGTCTCAGCCCCAGGACATCTCTCCAGCCTGGATGGGGGATCTCTGAGGTTGGCCAGTGGGTTCTGGTTTGGTTTTGTTTTGTTTTTTAATATTTTACTTATTCACATATTCCTTCCTTCATTTATTTATTTACAGAGTGCAACAGGAGAGGGAAAGAGGGAGAGGGAGAGAGAGATTCCCAAGCAAACTCCACCCTGAGCGTAGAGCTCCAAGGGGGGCTCAATCTCATGACCCTGATATCATTACCCAAGCCGAAATCATGAGTGGGGCGCCCAACCGACTGAGCCACCCAGGAGCCCCCAGTGGGTTCTGGTTTAAGTGGAGCTTGGTTCTGGGGAAGCATTAAAGAGGTCCTCTTGAATCCTGTTAGGACTTAGTCCAGTCCTCAGTTCTAGGAAGACTTCAGGATGCCAAATGGAAAGTCATTCATCTTAATGTCAATATAATTTGGCTCAGCCAGGAGAATGAAAAATTCCCATGTCACACCAAGTGTTCATTCAGTGCTGTAATTTGATCGCCTGGCTCCAAACAAAGTGAGGAAACCACACCCAGAGTTGACTACAAAGATGGACCAGGATGGAGTAAGAACAGGAACGTGAATAGATAAGCTGGAGAAGAGGCCTGGCCTGTTTGGGGGCACAGCAGAGCATCATGGCTGTTTTTATGACCGCTTACCCTGGACCTTCTAGTTTTAGGGTATGTGAGGTTTTTAAATATGTTTCACCAATTCTCCTAAAAGTGTCAAAGTATTGCAATGTACAACTGCCTAGTAAAGGCATTTGTAACATAAATGCAAAAATAGCTCTGTCATTCGACAAGAAATTTTTTTAAGTGACTGAAACAGGTAACGATGGGCCTTCTCCCCACCCCACCCCCCGCCCCCTTTAGGTTTTGTGTTTTCTCTGTGCTATCTGATTTATTCCGGAAAACACTTGGGCTCCCTCTGGTGGCCATCCCCGTGTTTGGGCACGTCTAACCTGAGAGCTGAAGTTTCAGTGGCATGGCATGGAATGTTTGGATGAACGTGGAAGTGGAAATATTAATAGTAGATGTTATTTTCTTTTGTAAAATGACTAGCACTTGGAAACCTCCAAATTAGTCAGAGTATCCAATTCATTCATTCATCCATTTATGTCTCCTCATCTAATACGTTGTTGATACTTGACTTTCTTAGAAGAAGGGGTATCTGGGCTGCAAGTCCATAGAAAGATACTGAGTTCCAATCCTGTACATCAAACAGGTTTTCCCAAGAAGTGATTCTATGAGGTAGCAAGTTCTTATGGAATGCTTACTGTGTCTTAGACCAGAGTTAGGCTTTGTGGGAGACAATTTGCTGTTCACCATTTTTAAAAACTATGAGCACACTCTTCTTTAACTGTTAGCTATATTATTTTTCTCCTTTAAATCATATTCCCATTCTGTTTTGCTCACAGAATTTTATCCTATTGTAATGTATTTTTTTTCCAGACCAGGTTACCTCTTAATTGTCTCAATGTGTTAGTTAATATACAGATTCAACCACAGTAACAAAGACTCACACGTAACGGTGTCTTAAAATAAGAAGATAATTTTTCTTCGTGTTAACTATCCCAGTGTGAGCTGTCCAGGGTTAAATGGCACCTCTATGTTGTAATGTATTTTATGATCGAAAGTCTCTTATTAATTACCTTCTTATGCTTTCATGTATCAAAAAGAAATATATAAATTTAAATTTTAGTATTTTAAAATTTCTCATGACTGTCTATTAAAATTTTTCTTTTGGCTTGAGTAATGACAGTAGTTGTACACATCTATCAAAATTAAATATTTTATAGATTTTTTATAAACAATTATTAAATATTAAAGTAAATTATTGGAAAGCCTTCATTGAATGACTTAGATGCTTTTTTAAAAATGAATTCATTATCTATCTGCAGTGGGTTTAACATCAATTCTGTTCTTCTTCTTGGATATTATATACATAAGGGCTGGGAAAGCTCATTCACATGAATCAGTAGATGAAAAGGAAATAGTTTTACAAAGCAAGGTCACTGAACTCTTTGACTCCTAGGCAGCTAGTGTGGTACCTCCTGGAGAGAGGGAGATGATGGGGTAGTCACAGGAGGGGTGTGGGAAGTGTTGCATTCTGGATGGATTTCAAAAATAAGAGTGATGGATTAAATGTGCGGTGAGAGAGAAGGAGAGGAGTTACGGACGACTTCAGGGTTTAGGGTCTGACCATGTGGAAGTATGCAGTCGCCAACAACTCCCAAAAGGGAAAGCTGAGGATAAAGGGGAGCTTGGAGACCCAGTTTGAAAGTCACTGTCACTAGAAAGCATCCAGGATTATAGTTAGGCTTTTGTTCTGTCCCTCTGTCCAGTCAATAGTTAATGATAATAAACATCAGAGAGTGAAAATGAGATTAGATGTTGGGTATTTATACTGAGTAGCATGTGCCTGGGGCATGAATAAAATTAGAATGTGTCTAAAAAAAATAAAAATAGTGAGACAAAAATCAGCAAGGGTTTTATTAAGTTCATCTTCCCCCCTCTGTTATATTTTGTAGATTTTAAGAGAATTTATGTTTGTAAGTAAACTCTGTGTACAACTGCAGATATCACCTTTCAAATTAATAAAAGGTTGATTTATGGGCTATATCAAGTACAAATACTAAATGAATCAAGCTAACAAAGCGTCGCTTAATAGACATCCTCAGGGACCTAATTTAATGAATAGGTAGAGGGATGTTATTTGTAACTGAGCCCACAAATTATTTCTATATGAATCAGTGATTCTAAATGGCTATGGCCTGCTTAAAATAATTTGTTTTCTTAATTAGTTTAATCATTCTCTCTTTATAGTTTCTTATACTACTAAATGAGTTAACCCCCTTTTTCTTAAATAAATTAATCTTTCCAGCCTAGCCACAAATATCCAATTAATAAAGCTTGAAGAATTGAAATAATACCATAATAGGAGGAAAATGATCATATTTTATGTAATCCTTTTAAAATCAACTAACATTTGTTAAGTGCCTACTATGTGCCATGCAGGAACATGCTTTGGCTCTAGAGATATGAAGTCCAGCAAAACTAATTCTTGACCTCAAAGAGCAAACAGCCCAACCGCTTAAACAGCTTAGGAGCGAAATAGGTAAACAGGTAATTATATCAGAATGTGGTACTGAGAGAGATGGGATTTAGGTGCTAAAATTCTCTCTGCATTTTAAGAGCCATGTCACTTGAACACAAAGGATTTCCGAGAAAATGTTTCATTATTCACCCCTCAACATTCTCCCTCTTGACTAGAATGCAGTTACTAAATTACTGTATGACTCCAGACTAGGTAAATTATAGGTGACAGAAATCCACATCAAGCCACCTCAAAAGCAAACAAGAGGGAAAGTTGAGGACTCACATCCCCAGTACACGGGGGGAGCAAGTATAGAGCTGACCCTCTACACTTTGTAATAGAAGCCAAAAGCTCTACTTCTTTCTGCTTCTCCCCAAGCCTGGAAACGTGGCCTCCACGGGTCCTGAGTTCTTACCCAGCAGTTACAGTTAGAAAACCTTGGGGAAAGACACTGACTGATCTAGTGTGGGTAGGGTAGCCCCTCCACCCCAACTCTGAGCCAGTGTGGATGAGATACCACTGTGGGCTCAGGTCTGAAGATGGGGAGAAGTTCTGTGCCCAGAAGAAGGGGGGAACAGGAAATAGTAGCTATTCACCTCTCCTCCTCAGGGAGGCACATTCAGCTGACTGCTAAAAAAATCAGTCCCCTTCCTCTAGTGTACTCAGATAACAACATAATGCAATCAATATCTCATTTGGGGCTAGTCTTCATCCCTTGTTTATGAAGAAATAGGACAGAAGCACTTACGAGAATAATGTTGACATCACATTTTGCAATAGCTTTGATTGCAATGAGTATTGTGCTTTAGAAATTCCATGCATTCCATTCAGTCAGAAGCATAATTTCTTTTTCACTGCCTTCTTAACATGTATGATGTGGAAATTAACAAGATTTGATCTTGTTAAGTCTTTTGAGCTACTTAGATGTGGGTTCTGAACCAGTAGATGACATAAGCAATCCCATTTGTCCTAGAATATTACAGAGATTCTTCTTTTTTTTTATCTATTTGATTTTAAGTCTTTAAACCCTATGAGCCAAATTTACATTCAGATGAGTCATTGAAGCTTATATTGTGTGCCTAAAAGGAAATGTTTATGCCAAGAGTCTCAAATGAAGTCTAGTGAGACAGTGAATTTTTTAAATAATGGTTATCTTTTACTGATCATAAACGTAATAATGCTTATGTTGAATATTTGGAAACATAAAAGTATTTTTAAGAATTTCCCGTAGATGCCACCAGCCAGAGCTCTGCGTTTCTATATTTAATATACAGAAACAAATATACATATAGAAACAAAATTTAGTTCATACTGCATAGTTTCATATTCTACTTTTTTTAATCAAGTTTTTTAACAGATTTCTTTTATTATCTAACATTGTCTCAACCATATTGGGAATGAATTTCCTCTACAATGATTTTTTTTTTCAGTTATGTATATCTTGTCAAGGTTAGGTTTCATACCATCCCCTTCCTGTTTCTGGAATTATTTTTAGTTATCTTGCTGTTGTTCTTCCTTCATTTTTGACATTCTAAGATTCCCTCTGGTATTATTTCCCTTCTGTCTGAAGAACTTCCTTTAGAAATTCTTGTAGAACAGGTCTGCTGGATATGAATTCTCCTAAATTTTCCTTCATCTGAAAATGTCTTTATTTTACCTTAATTCCTAAAGGATATTTTCACTGGATAGAGAATTACAGGTTGACAGTTTTTAATCTTTCAGCGTTTTTTTAATGAACCAGTATTGTTACATTTGCATTAACCAAAGTCCATTGTTTACATATCTCCTTTGTTTTTGTGGGGTTTTTTTAAAAGATTTTATTTATTTGACAGAGAGAGATAGCAAGAGCCAGGAACACAGGAGGGGGAGGGGGAGAGGGAGAAGCAGGCTCCCCGCTGAGCAGGGAGCCCAATGCGGGGCTCGATCCCGGGACTCCGGGATCATGACCTGAGCCAAAGGCAGACGCTTAACGACTGAGCCACCTACGCACCCCTCTCCTTTGTTTTTATGTGGTGTCCCCTTTCTGTTCCAGGATCCCATCCCAGATATCACTTTATATTTAGGCTCTTTTTGGCTGCTATGGTCTCTCAAACTTTCCTTGCTGTTGATGACTCTGACAGATCCGAGGGATAATGATCAGGTATTTTAGAGAATGTCCATCAGTTGGGATTTGTCTGATATTTTTTTCAAGATTGACTTGGATTATGGATTTTTGGGGAAAGACCACAGAGGTATAGTCCATTTTCATCACATCATATTAAGAATACATACTATTAGTTTGATTTTAGCATTGACTTTGATTACCTGGTTAAAGTGGTATTTCCCAAATTTCTCCACTGTAAAGTCACTGTCGCCCCACCCCCTTTCCATACTGAACTCTTTGGAAGGAAGTCACCATGCACAGCCCACACTGTAGTGTAAGGAGTTATGCCCTACCTCCTTGTTAGTGAATACCTACATAAAGTATTTGGAATTGTTCTGCATGGAAGATTTGTTTCTCCTCTCACATTAATTAATTAATTAATTAAGTCAGTCAGTCATTTATTTATATCAGCGTGGACTCATGAGTATCTATTTTATACTTTGGGTTATAATCCAACACTATATTTTGTTTCTCGAATTGTTTCAGTTTTGGCCATTGGGAGATCTTTCGGTTGGCTCCTGTGTTTCCTTAACGTACTCCCATGATTGTGTTTTGTTTTGTGTTTTTAAACACTTCCTTACTTTCTGACACAACTAGATGCTTGTATATTCCCTGCCCCATCTTAGCAACTGCCGCTGTGCCAAAGATTCTTGGTTCCTTTTATTGAAGAATGGTATTAGAAGCCAAGATCTGGGTGGCAGGTGTGCTTGTTGCTACAGATGTCATTGCCTTTATACCCCTTCAGCTGAGACAGCAAGGAAATATATGTGGGTATACTAACCTGTGCATATACACAAATCTATAAATATTTGTGTATATATCTATATCTAGCTATTTAGAGTTCACACTCATTTCTTTAATTCTAATCCATTAGTGCATGGATCAGTCCAGCCTCTTCTCCTTGCTTATCTGTAACTTCCCACTCCAACAGTGAGGAATTTGACTCACACTGTCTGCCATCTACTTTTCTAATTCCAGTATATATGTATAGTGGTTTCAGACTGATTACCTGTAACCCATGAAAAACATACTTTATAAACTAGAATAGAGTGCTCATGTACAGGGTATTTTGCCTTTAGTCTTACATAATCCACTCATTTTGAAATTATTTAAGTCAACACCTTCCCCACCTCCCTCACCCCACTCCCTTCAGTAAGGTTATTTCATGCATTTGTAAGATTGTCAAATTCTTTTTGTCACAGTCTGCATTCTATCCTGGGATTCCAAACTTCCTAATGATTTTATTTTTTTACTCTGAATATATTGTTTTACTCTGAATATATTGTGCTGTAAAGTTCTGTGGGTTTTGACAAGTGCATAGTGTCATGTATCCTACAGAATAGTTTCACTGCCCTAAGAAATTTCCCATGCTTCACCTGTCCATCACTCCATATCTGAAGCTCTGTCTATCACTAATTTGTTTATTCTCTCTATAATTTCACCTTTTTCAGAAAGCCAAATAAATGGCACGATATAGTAGGTAACCTTTTCAGACTGGGCTCTTTCACTTAGCAATATACATTTAAGATTCCATATTTTTGCATGGTTTGATAGTTCATTTCTTTTATCACTGGATATCATTTTTTTATTTTTCTTGCCTTGTTGCACTAGCTAGAACATCCAGTATGGTGTTGAATAGAGTGGTGAAAAAGGACATCTCTGTGGTTAGGTTTTTAGTGTAATCATTTTTACCATATATTTTAACTCGTCCATGACATTATTTGGCTGTAAGCATATATATATGCACACACACACACACACACACACACATATATATAGCCTATATATATATATATATAGGCTGCAAAATATCCCCTAATTCTGATGTATCATCACTTATTTTTAACCATTTGTATAGTGTTGGATATTTTGGTTGTTTCTAATTTCTCTATTCTTTAGTTTTATTATCTTTGTTGTTTTTTTTTTAAGATTTTATTTATTTATTTGACAGCGAGAGAGAGAACACAAGCAGGGGGAGTGGGAGAGGGAGAAGCAGGCTTCCTGCGGAGCAGGGAGCCCGATGCGGGGCTCCATCCCAGGACCCCGGGATCATGACCTGAGCCAAAGGCAGATGCTTAACGACTGAGCCACCCAGGTACCCGTGGCAGCCACATTTTAAAAAGTAAAAATAAACAGGTGAAATTAGCTTTGATAATATATTTTCCTTATTCCAAGATATCTGAAGTATTCCCTTTCCAACATGCAACCAATATAAAACATTATTAGCAATATATTTTACACATTTTTTTTCTTGTACCTGGTCTTCAAACTTCAGCAAGTGTTTCACACTTCCATCCAAAGTCAGACTAGTCACATTTCAAGGGCTCAGTGGTCACCTGTAGGACCAGCTAACAGCTCTACCAGCACCTAATAGAAGGCCTGGCACATCTTGCTGAGATTGAAGGATGAGGAAGTCAGGAAAATGAAAGAGAATGCATGTTAAAGGCAAAGGGAATGGATTGGGCAAAACCTCCAAAATGGAAGAGTTTGATGTATTTGAGGGATTGGAAAACATTCTTAGCAACTGGAGCAAGTGGGAGAATGGTGGAAATGAGGCTGGAGAGGTAGGCAAGAGGCACAAGTATGAAGAGGCTTTTAAAACAGCATTAGGAAGTCTGGATTTGTTCCAAGAAGAATGGGGAGCCATTAAATGTTTTAAATAGAAAAGCGACATAATCAAGATTGGCTCTTTTTAAAAAATCACCATAATTCACAGAGCAGATGGGCACGGGCGTGTTCCCCAGAAGACAGTATAGAGTAGTGGCTAACCGGAGGGTTCATGTACCAGAGTTGCCACCTGACGGCCATATAACCCTAACCTCAGTTTCATTATCTGTGAAATGGGAATGATAAGAGTATATTCTTCAAAGGGTCATTGTGAGTATTCCATAAGATAATTTGTGTGACTGACTTATTTTACTTAGCCTAATACTCTCTAGCTCCATCCATGTTGTTGCAATTGGCAAGATTTCATAAGTCAGTCAGAGAAAGACAATACCACATGATTTCACTCATATGTGGAATTTAAAAAACAAAACAACAAGCAAAAGGGGAAAAAAGAGAGGGAGGCAAACCAAGAAACAGATTCTTAACTATACAGAACAAACTGATGGTTACCAGAGGGAAGGTCGGTGGGGAGATGGATAAAAACTTAAATAAATAAATAAATAAATAAATAAACTTAACTATTACCATATGACCTCCCCCAAAAAAAGATAATTCATGTGAAGCACTTAGCACATAACATTCAATAAATACTTATTCTTATCCTCCCTGAGATTGGAATAGTCTCTTGTAGGATGAATCCACAAACCTTCCTTCTTTCTCTTCTTTTCTGTACTCCTATTCTGGAGGACCCTAAGCAGATGAGAATAGAAAAGAATGGAACAGCATCCCTTACCCCACAACCCCAAGTCAGAAAAGAAAACCACTTTCACTATCTTGTCCTTCACCCCAGTTTGTGATTACTTTTATATCCTGAGAACAGTTTTCATATGAATTGTATAGTCTCAGAGTTTTCTCTGCTGTATACCTTCATAAAGATTTCCCATAGGCTCCTTCTTTAAAAATACTGTAAGATCACAGAGGTTTAAACTCCTAATGATAATTAGAGAGAAGTAATTCTCAAAATGACTATCTAAGTAAGAAAAAGCAATGATACTACCAACTAATAACAGATCAGTCATTTATGGTGTTTTCAGGCATAGTGAACCACCCAGGACATTTGACTTACAAAGTTTTGAAATAAGATAAATTATACAATATTAAATTACATGGAGAGTGTTTCCCTCACTTTTAACCAAAACATGTGAACAGCTGAGGCTGTCCCCTTCCTTCCTTCCTTCCTTCCTTCCTTCCTTCCTTCCTTCCTTCCTTCCTTCCTTCCTTCCTTCCTTCCTTCCTTCCCTTTCCTGGTACTACATCCTCCTCTACATTCCGGACGGAAGCCCACTGTGTAAAACAAATTCCTGGAATTCCTATTCCAGGAATTTTGCATAACATATGATTTATGATAGCAACAAAGGTACTGCTGCTATGAATGAAACTTTCAGTCTTTACTCAGAAGAGATCTACTGTAAAAAGCAGTCTACCGGGGCATCTCGGTGGTTCAGTCAGTTAAGTGTCGGACTCATGATTTTGGCTCAGGTCACGATCCCAGGGTCTGAGATCAAGCCCCCGAAGGCTCCCGTGCTCAGCAGGAAGACTGCTTGAGATTCTCTCTCTCCCTCTTCCTCTCCCTCCCCCTCTGCCCTTCCCCGCCCCACACTCTCTCTCTCTAAAATAAGTAAATCTTTAAAATGCAGCCTACCATTTCTTTAATTTTAAGCTGCACCAAGCAGAGATTTGTAGTGATTCTAATGCCAGCTAGAGGTTGAGACAAGAAACCAGGTAAGCAGTGGAGTCCTCCCTTACTGTCTTGGGTGGGTGCCCAGAGCAGGCCTGTGTGCCCCCTATAGCAAGTCGTGACTACAATCCCACACTCAGGCTGTTCTGTTTCATGGCTGCAAAACGACCCTTCCAGAATCTGGACCCTCATGTACCGGAAGCAGATGGGAATGAGATACTTGGTGTTTTCTCTAAAAAAACATGACTGACTAACTGATATACTGACTAACCCCAGTCTGGCTGAAAGCTTTAATCAAGGGGCTGTAGTAGTTTTGCTATGTATGTTCATAGCTACGCTATGAACATTTCACCTTCCAAGAGGTACTGTGAAAATAAGTCCAGAGGGGGAGCTAGAATCCTCATCTTACTTCCAAAAAAAAATTATGTCCACAGTTTAAGTTTCTAGTCAATAAAAGAACACAATAACATTTGATTCCTTCTCACTGTACTTGCAGATGTTTCAAGTATTTCTAAAGCCTTTCAAATTACTTTGAATAAAAAGCTGCCGACCCTGAGGTAGAAATGCCAGGTTTCTAAAGTTCTAAAGTATGATTAAGCCTCCATCAGCTTATTACTTCTCCAGTAATAGTAAGGCTTTAAAATTTGGGTTTCTTCTTCTTATGCACACTCCAGAAAATTAGAAAAATACAGAAAGGGAAAGGAAGAAAAATATGAGTGTAATGAAATGTTAAAGGTTTCATTTATTACACTACTTATTTCTTTGGCCTTTTAAGATGTACAGTTTGTGTGTCTCGTTGACATCATCATCTGCACTAGTACAGCTTGATGATTAAAAGAGAAAAAGAAAGAAGACTGTGTTTAAGGAATCTGGTTTATAAGCCAGCTGTGGAATGAACTGGTATCTTAACATAGGACGTATGCTTTCCCGGCTTGTTTTCATATTCTATAGGATAGGCTTTTCAGGACTTCGATGGTTTCTGTTTTGATGAGCTTTGTAAAGGCTCCAGAGGTTTCTTGAAAACATTAATAGGTTTTTGCTATTCCAGGAATTTTGCATAACATATGATTTATGATAGCAACAAAGGTACTGCTGCTATCAGGTTCCTGAGCCCTTAAAGGTTATCAGAATCATTTGTATGTTCCTGGCCTGTATGGGTACTAAAATTGTGTTTATTATAGCTTTGACCTACTGGGTTGCTTGAGACAGAAAAAGAAATCTTTTAAAATTTCCAGTCAATACCAACAAATACACCTACATGCAGAAGACTGTATAAAAAGTCAATTTAGTGCATGATTTTCAATTCCAAGTGTAGGAGAAAGAACTCTTTTTTTTTTTTTTTTAATGGTAATTATTTTACCTTTCCCAACTGGGAGTTACTATGCTATTAAAATAATGGCTTGGGGCATTTTGCAAAGCATGCATTTAAAAGCCAGGAAAATGTATTTGTGTTTTCCTGTTGGAAATATTTGTCCTAATTAATTAATTTGTTCCACATTAATATTTATTAGTTTTAATACAGAAACCAATGGCTACGTTCATATTTCTAGGACATACTGCTTTCTAGACCTTCTTTGAGGTAAAAGAAATACAAAGGTCAACTTGAATGTTTCTCCCTTCCAACCTGAAACACCTTAGTTTAGATTTTGAACTGAAGAGAAATGTCATTCCCAGGAAGGAAGAAGCAAAAGGAAAATGGTCCATAAATTGATTGCCACAATGTTATTAGTCTTTCTGTGTTTAACCCTGAAGAACAAAACTGGAATTTGAGAAATGAAAAGAAGAAAAATTATTTCCATTCTTTTCATACTGCTGCCCGGTGAAAGCTCCACAGAGATTTCTCCACGTAGTAATCAAATAAATATTTAATGAGTAATCTCTATGAACAAAGCACCACAGGGATTCCAAGATAACAAGGACACATTTTTTATGTTAAGGAGCTCATGTTATACTTGGAGAAACAGATACGTACATAACTGTGGCACCAGCAGTCAGATGTTTGCAGTAATGGGGATTCAGGACATGCAGAGAAGCCCAAAGGTCGAATCAGGACACAGGTGACTTCTGTAGGAAATGTACTCCACAGAGTCCCTCAAAATCAAGAAATTCAGGAACACTTACCTGATCCCGAATCTCCCCACATGGTCATTTCAGTTGTTTCATCTAACACATTGTTTATAAATCTTCAAAGCACAAAGAATGAGAAAAATCACCTGTGGTGGGCTCATTTTTTTTTAAGTGGTTTCTGTACCTTCTTCGATTGTATCAGAGGGTGACTCTAATTGGGCCAATCTTATTTTTTAAAATATTTTGTAATCCAAACTTAGCATAATTTACCAGAATAATTCGCTTTGGATTCTAATGTATCACCCTAGCACAGTACAGAGGACATTCTCAAATATCCATGGAATAAATTGATATTTACATGTTGTTATTCAAAATGGAAATACATAACATGGTAGTTCGCTACATTATATGTTATTATAAGTGTGTTATTATGTTACATAATTTTTTTTTTAAAGATTTTATTTATTTGTCAGAGAGAGAGAGAGCACAAGCAGAGGGAGTGGGAGAGGGAGAAGCAGGCTTCCCGTGGAGCAGGGAGCCCGATGCGGGGCTCGATCCCAGGACCCTGGGATCATGACCTGAGCCGAAGGCAGACGCTTAACGACTGAGCCACCCAGGCATCCCTATGTTACATAATTTTAAGGATTAATTTATACTAAATGGGTTTGTAGTTCCAAATTTTTAAGAGATGGGAATTTTGCCTTTTTTTCAGGATAGGTAATATAGATGTAATTTTGTTTATATATTACATAAATATACATGTTTATATGTATAACTCTCTTCTCTACATTTAGGTTTTAACAACCCAGATTAGTAGCCATTTTTCCTGGGGTTTTTTGTTGTTTTTGGTTTGGGGTTTTTGTGGGGTTTTTTTGGTGGGAAGAGGATGCAAACTTTGGAGTTTATCAAAGTTCAGTTTTTTAGAAGTTTCATACCACAAATTAAAGCTCAAGCATGTGACCCAAACTCTGCCAGTCTTTGCAGAACCCATTTCTTTTGTTGAGGGTAGCAGGGGAAAGTCTGGGTCTTAGGGTGAATGGCGGAGTTTCTGGGATCCACTGTGTATACTTGATGAGTCTCAGTGATGCCCCATGGCAGAGGCCATGAGGCTGGGCCGAGGGAATGTGCAGTGTGGTTTGGGCCTAGTTTCTGGCAGGGTCATCTCTCAACTTGTCTCTTAGGTCTTCCAGATATTCTCTGAATTTTTTACTATCCCTTAATAAATTCCTTTTCTGCCTCAACCATCTAGAATAAGGACAGAGACTGAGATACACAGCAAATTCTAAGACTACTCTATGCCACTGATATTTAGATTCATATTGTAAACACTCCTTCATTTTCAAATACGAATTTCATAAATATTGAATGCGATTACTTTTCACCTTATTCCCTGAGGAGGATAATATAAGGATTATGTTGTGTTACACCTATGCTTGGAAACCTTATTAAGCGTTTATGTAATGAATTTGGTTGAGATGAGTTATTTGTAATTTAGAAATTTTAAAGTGTGTTATTTGTGAATGTTAAGTATATTATTCAAATACCCCTAGAGACCAGATGCATTTTCTTTAATAAATTGTAAGCATTTAATTTTCTTGGAAGGTCCTTGAGTATTTAAAAAAAAGTAAATAAAAGTGGTTTGGAAATTATGCCCTTTAACTAGAAAACCTACTGATTTATTTGGGTAATATAAATGTTATTAGGGTGATGACCTTATGATTGCATCAACTAGGCCCAATCTTTAGGAAGCACTCATAACATTTTATAAGGGATTATGAGATTATGGATTCAAAGGGTGCTACTGGTAGTCATCTAATTCCTGGATGCTCTAAATGTGGTTCATAGCCTAGGAGCATCAACATCATTTGGCAGAAATGGAGAATTTCAGGTCACACCCCAGACCAATGGAATTAAAGTCTGTATTTTAATGAGACCCCCATGTTTTTCATACAGATATTAAAATTTGAGAAGCACTGATTTTTATCCTCATTTTATCAGACACAAAACCCAGCCTGTTGGAAAAACTAAGGGCAGTGGGGGAGAGGCATCACTTAATGGTCCTCTCCATCAGGAAGTTTCTACTCAATTGCGAGTCCTTGAACCCACTTCTTCACGCCACAGTGGCAAAGGAAGCAGCCAGTCATTTTCTTCTCAACACTCCCTCGTCTACCTGAACACATAAGTTACCCCTTACCAACTCCTTGCAAACCCCCTACCTGAACATAAATTACCCCTTCCCAAAACTCTGTGAGAGTTTTCTCTTCACTCACCTACAAACAGAATCTCCTGGAAAGAATGAATCAATGAAGAAATTCTTCCATTCATTCCATAAATACTTGTTGAGTAGCTGCCAAGAGCTGGGGGATACAACAGTGAGCAAAACCAAGTTCTTGTCCTTATGGAGCTAACATTTCAGTGGAGAAGACAGATAAGAAACAAGTGTATAAAATGCCAAGTGTGTAAGTGCTATAGGAAGAGGGACAAAGAATGCCAGATGTGGGGCGGGGATGTTGTATACTGTGGGACGGGCAGAGCATGACAAGATGTGCCAGCCTCATCTTACACATTCCCTGCTCCTGGAATCAGCCATTTCTCCCAAGAAGACTTGATTTCCAAACTCAAGATGTTCATTGTTATTGGTTTGGTCATTATTTTGAAGCCTAATATATTTCATTTCTTCCACAGTGAGAATTCTGGGTTTTCAAAGACACAAGGATGATAAATTTAGAGAACTCATAATTTCTTATGTGCTTTATCCTTCATTATGCATACAGTAGATTCAGGTTAACAATGCTACATGTCTATCAATAAATGATTGTTAAATAAATTATCTATCATATGTATGCAATGGCATACCCAAAAGTGCATGTAGGAACACCAAAAAAAGGATGAAGTAGCTTTTTATGTTCTGATATAAAAAGATCTTAAAGACATAGTAAGTGAAAAAGAGCAGAGTCAGGCCAATAAGTATACCATTTGGAAGAGGAGTAGGGGACAGAACATATATTTATATTGGCCTGTATGTGTCAATTAATTGAGCATCTTTAACATAAGAGATTTTTCTAAAATGTGTTATGCAAACTTTTCTCCTGCTTTTGGATTGCCCCCAGCAAGATCCTCACCCTCTGGCTTCAGGAAAAGTAGAGTTCCAATCATAGCGTTTCTATATCATTCTATTTTTTTTAGGGTTGGGGAGGGGCAGAGGGAGAGGGAGCAAGAGAATCTTAGGCAGGCTCCATGCCCAGCATGGAGTCTGATGCTGGGCTTGATCTCACAACCCTGAGATCATGATCTGAGCTGAAATCAAGAGTCGGACGCTTAACTGACTGAGCCACCCAGGCACCCCTATATTCATTCTATTTTAAACTATTAAATAAATGTTAACTTCCAGTACACACCATGCCCAGATTTAAATTTGAGGTTATAAAAGGAAATGTCAGGGTGTTCTAGATCTTTTATTAATAAGCACTAATCCCATAAAAGTTTTGAGAATTGAACCATATCTCTAAATCTTACATTCACTTTATTTCCCAAAAGTGCTCAACATTCTATTCCCAAATTTGGGATAGACATCTAGGCAGTGCTTAATTCTGACTTTATTGACAGAATTTCTTGTAATGGAAGAGAGGGCAAAAGATGAACTTAAATTTGTAGAGAGAGGAGGAAAAGGAAGTGAAATACCCCATAAGTTTATATTTTCATGAAAATCACATTTGTGAGGGTAAACAGGACAGAGACCTCTGTGGAATATTATGTTTGACTTATTTTGCATCTCTTTGCTCCTATTACTGAAATGAAGATTTACTAGTAATATGTTGGTATTATCACTATAAGAAAATCTGGGCCTAATCAAGTCAATTCATAAGGAAAAAAATGAACCACTTTCTGTATGATCTCAAAGAGAACAATTCCAACTGATAAAAATGGGTGCCTCTCCAGAAAGTTAGCATTTCATTTTTTGCCTCCAAATACCTGGCTTAGGAATATCTAATAGACATGTAGACACACCTCCTGGAAAGCAAACACTCAGAAGATCCTATATGTGAGAAGAAAGATTAGTAGCTAATTGAGGTTTTCTCCCACTACTAGAAGAAATTAGAAACAATCTTTATTGTAGATTAGGGCTTGACAGAATCATTCTAAAAACATATCTTGCCACATTGCATTAGGATATGCTGGAGAGAAACTTGAACCATTTGCTAGCACCTGCTAGAGAATAGCACTCCCAGACTAGTTAATACAACAAGTATCTGGGCAACCTTTTCCTGTAGGCACTTCTTTGTTCCGGTTTCATGCACTCACCAAGAAGCCTTCGGTACACTTGAAGTCTCTTCTGATCTGTAAACCTGACCAAATAGACTATAACCTGAGGCTAAACTATAGACTTCACGTTCCACAATTTAAAAGCCACTTTTAAAAAACATGAATATGCAGGGGAGCCTGGGTGGCTCAGTCATTAAGCGTCTTGCCTTCAGCTCAGCTCATGATCCCAGGGTCCTGGGATCGAGCCCCGCATGGGCCCCCTGCTCAGCAGGAAGCCTGCTTCTTCCTCTCCCACTCCCCCTGCTTGTGTTCCCTCTCTCGCTGTGTCTCTCTCTGTCAAATAAATAAATAAAATCTTTAAAAAAAAACATGAAATGCACATTGATTTGGTTGGATTGAGGACTCTCAACTCAGTGAGATATACACATGAAATAATCCCCTCTCCAATAACCACTCTTAACTGTTGAGTGGAATACTTTCTTTCTCACTGGTACTTGGCAACCATAAAAATACCTCAGTCTTAATCCATAAATTCTCTTGTTTCTTTGGTCCCTAAAAATATTATTTCAGTTATTACAGATTGGCCATGTCCATTTTTTATATTAAGACCTTATTTTTTGGAGCAGTTTAAGGTTCACAGAAAAATTGAGGAAAAGGCACAGAGATTTACCATATACCCTCTGCCTCTACACATGCATAACCTCCCCCATTATCAACATTCCCCACCAGAGTGGTACCTTTGTTGTAACTGATGAACGTGCATTGATACATCATAATCACCCAAAGTCCATAGCATATATTATGGTCCACTCTTGGTGTTGTACATTCTAATGGGTTTGAACCCATAGATATATATAGATACATAGATATATAATGACATATATCTATCATTATGGTATCATACGAAGTATTTTCACTGCCCTAAAAATCCTCTGTGCTTGCCTATCATCCCTCCTCCCAATCCCTGACAACCACCAATCTTTTTTTTTTTTTTAATTAATCTCTGTGTCCAGCATGGGACTTGAACTCACAACCCCGAGATCAAGAGTTGCATACTCTATCCATTGGGAAAGTTAGGCACTCCTGATATTTTTAACATAGTCTTCATGGTTTTGCCTTTTCCAGGATGTCATAGAGTTGGAATAATATATTCAAGAGCCTTTTCAGATGGCTTATTTCACTTTTTTTGTGTGAGGACATTAGCTTTCAATTCCTTTGGGTAATTACCAAGGAGCATAACTGCTAGATCCCGTGATAAGAGTATGTTTAGTTTCACTTTTGAAGTGGCTGTCAAAATCTTTCAAAGTAGGGGCGCCTGGGTGGCTCAGATGGTTAAGCGTCTGCCTTCGGCTCAGGTCATGATCCCAGGGTCCTGGGATCGAGTCCTGCATCGGGCTCCCTGCTCCTTGGGAGCCTGCTTCTCCCTCTGCCTCTCTCTCTCTCTCTGTCTCTCATGAATAAATAAATAAAAATCTTTAAAAAAAAAAAATCTTTCAAAGTGGCTACACCATTTTGCATTCCCACCAGCAGAGAATGAGAATTCCTGTTGCTGCACATCCTTGCTGGCATTTGGTGTTGTCAGTGTTCTGGAGGTTGTCCATTCTAATTTGCATTTCCCTGATGACATATGATGAGGAACATCTTTTCTGATGCCTATTTGCTATCTGTGTATCTGCTTTGGTGAGGTTTCTGTTAAAGTCTTTGGTACATTTTTAAATCAGGTTGTTTGTTTTCTTACTGTTCAGTTTTAAGAGTTCTTTGTATATTTTGGCTTGTTGTCCTTTACCAGATATGTCTTTTGCAAACATTTTCTCCCAGTCTGTGACTTGTCTTCTCATTCTCGACATTGTCCTTCACAGAACAGAGGTTTTTCATTTTAATGAATCCAGTTTATCAATTTTTTTTTCATTATTTTGCCTTTGGTGTATCCAAAAAGTCATCCCCATACCCAGGGTCGCCTTGGTTTTCTCCTGTGTCACCTTCTGTGAGGTTTATAGTTTTGCATTTTACATTCAGATCTGTTTTGAGTTACTTTTTGTGCAGGGTGTAAGGTCTGTATCCACATTCTTTTTTTTTTTTTTTTTTTTTGCATGTGGATGTCCAGTTGTTCCAGCACCATTTGTTGAAAAGACTGTCTTTGTGCCATTGTATTGCCTTGGCTCCTTTGTCAAAGATAGTTAACTATATTTATGTGGATCCATTTCTGAGCTAACTATTCTGTTCCACTGAGCTATTTGTCTGTTGTTTTGCTAACACCACACTATCTTGATTACTGTAGCTTTATAGTAAGTCTTATAAAGTCAGACAGTGTCAGTCCTCCAACGTTGTTCCTCTTCTTCAATATTGTGTTGGCTATTCTGGGTCTTTTGCCTTCCCACATGAACTTTAATATCCATTTGTCAATATCTACAAAATAACTTACTGGATTCATTTTTTAAAATGGCTAGGTTTTGTCGACATTAGAGCCACATCAGTCTAAAGCTTTCTCTTTTAACTGAACATCATTTGAGGATTCCTACCAGTCTGTGGCTTCTGTTCCAAGTGGGCAAATCTCAAGTTTGACCCTGGATTCCCTTGTCTCTCCATATGTGGGGGCAGCAGTTTGCCCTGGATCTCCGTTCTCTGACGGGCCCAACAAAAGTCATTTTCACCTTGTTTAGCTTTTTCTTGTCGTAGGGACAGGAGTAGCAACTTTCAATCTTTTTACATGTAGAAGCTGAAACTGGAAATCTATAACCCAATTTTGACTAAGAACTTTAAGAAAGACTTGAAAAGAAAAAATATGGCCTACAGACTGAAGCCAAAGAGCTCTATAGATGATTTTTCCATTATTCAACAAGTGGAAAAACTTACGTAGTTCTTTCAAACTGGTGAAATCTGTTTATAAGTCTGACTTAGTTCTTTCTTTAATTTCGTCTAGTCAGCCAAAGAGTGCTGACACAGATGATAATTATTATAAGAATGAGACGTACATTTCTAAGGGGCCTTAGTTGTATTATTCCAAAATGCCAAAGAATGTAACTAAGAGTATATCGTTTTCACTAAAAAGTTGAATATTATTTTCCCCAGCTCCTGGAGCTTTCCTCGCTTGAAATTGGAAAGGGGGAATTTGAAATCCAGAATGTCATTGCTTTTATTCATTGACTCATATTGCCTCCCTCATTTTTTAACCCACAGAAGTTTTGCTTCCCATCAAGATCAAGAGCTCATTCAGACCAGGTACTTGATCAGCCTCTACTTTAGCCTAGCCTGTTGCTCTGCACACAACACACCTTCAGTAAATACTTGCATTAAATTGGACGTAGACTTATGTGACTTTTACTGCACTGGGTTGCCAGTTTGCCATGAGCTTTGTGTCCCAATCTAGCTTGTTATTCTTATCTCTTGGCTTAAAATATTGTGCCTTGCAAAAGGCTTCTGTGAGCAAACACTTGAGTAAAATGAATTACCCCCTTTCAAAAGGGCCTGAATATGGTTTTTCACAAGACCTATTACCATGCCTTATACCTCATTATAATCTACTGGGGAGTTATTGTGCCTTTTGTAATGGAGGCTAAATTCCTATTTTTCATCACCTGATTAGTATTTCTGAATTGGCTCTGGTGCCAAAAGGAATATTTTCCCTTACTCTTTCTCCTTTTCAGTAGTAATGTAAATATAATAAAAAGCAGTAGAATGCATCCCCTCTCCAGAAACAAACAAAAACCAATTACGGCCAATCCTGAGGGAAGTCCTCAGTGAAGAAAGCCAAGAAAAGCAGAGAGAAAGCTGAATACCTCTGCCTTTATCTGTTCTCTCTGCCTGGCTTTTTAGGATCATATTTTCACAGACCAATTTGGGTTCTTTCATGCCCAGGTGGAGAAGAAGAATTTTTATCCTCAACACATGATTGATGTGTTGAAATGTATGCAATTTAATCGGAGAGGGGTCCATTCCTTTTAGGGCTTATTTGTGATGTGTGTTTTCTGGCTATAGGACAAAACTTTGGGCAGCCCTAGGAAGCCAACCAAGGAGGCATTAATGAAGGCTCAGCCTGCTAGCTCCCTGTCCACCTTCTTTGCCTGCGGTCTGACAGGAAGAGGGCCTGGGAGGATGTGGAATCACGGAAGGGAGATTCCCTGCCCCCTCTCTGTGGCCACTGTCACCACCCTGTTCTGCATGTCCTGGGTCCCCTTGTCCTTAAACCAGTTCTTGCCTCCCTGCACTCAGCTGTGAATCACAAGGAGGCCAACTTCTGCAGAGAATGTTCCCCAGGCTCCTCCAGTTTTACTTTTAAGGCTGGTTTTCTTGCTTTGATCATCTCACTAATACCACTGTGCTAAATGAAATTCTTTTCCTTCTTTCTCTGGCTTCTGGCTGGAGGGAGATTGAAGGGAGGAGGGTTCTTGCCTCCCTCTTGGCACCGGGAGGGAGGGCAGCATTTCTAGCAGTGGCTCTCCCGCTAAGACGTGCCCCCCCCCCCCCGGGTTCCAGCTTCCACCAGGATGCCCGACTCAGGCTCTGGTCCCTCTGTCCCCCCCGCCAGAGGGCTTCCTGCTTTGCTGACATCTGGTTTTGGCTTCTTAGTCCCCTGTTGGCCTTCACAGCTCCTCCACCATCCATAAAGCCAGTTCCCAGCATTGAATTCCCTCTGTGGGAGATCCTGAGTGGTTTCATTATCCTGCTTACCCTTTGACTGCTACCCAGGTCCTTGGTATATTTGTCTTAGCCCTGGTAGGACAGCTCCTTGATGCCAAATGCTTTATTGTCACAAACATGCTTTTTAAAAAGTTAATTCAGATCAAGCATGATGCATTAATGCTAATATGTCATCTCAGTGTGTCACTGTGAATACTTATTGCCAAAAACTCATAAGGTCAAGTCTGATACCTGATCACTTAGAAGGGCTTAGATGCGCTTTTCTCAATGGACTTGAATCAGGCAGAACATTAACTCTTCAAAGGGTGAGCAAAGATGTCTCTCGAAGAAAAGTGCAGGTGGGATGGGGTCATCGTACCTGTAGCATAGGCACGGGAGTGGGGTAGACCTGGATGCCACCCCCAGATCTTCCAGGTAGTAGCTGAGTGAGCCCAGTCCCTATGTGTCTCTGGCCTTCGTGTTCTTGAGGAAAAATGAGATAGCACAGAGAGAGGTGCACATGTGCACAACACGTGTCAAAAGCCTGACATAGGAGGTGCTTGGTCTTGCCTTCAGGACTGCTTTTCTTGTTTTGATTCTCACTAATATTACCGTGCTGCTTCTTTCCCTCTCCTATTTAACCTAATCATTTGTAAAATGAAATTCCTTTCCTCCATTCCCCAAAGCACAGCTAAGGTGAAATTCTTAAAAGGAACTTCCCTTGAAAGCCAAGGCAAACCAAACAGGAAGTAAGCAGATCCAAAAGCAATAAAGCCACGCTTATAATGGAGAGGTCCCTGAAAGGCACTGGCCAGTGATTTTGTTTCTCAGGAACCTGGACTGCCTGTGTTACAGATGCCCTCTGTCTCACCGGCTCTGCTAGGCATAGAATAGGAATTCTCGCTTAACTGGGTGTAGTGTCCCCTTTCAAAGACAAGTTTTTATTCCCCCAAAATAAAACTTTCCCTGCTTTCACCCTGCATGGGTTCCTTGGAGGTTTTATTTAAATAAAAGGACTGTCCCATTCTCAAAGCATCCATTCATTGTGTTACCCCTAAACCTACAATCTTTGAGCCAGAAAAGGTTCTGAGAACGCTGCCTTTCAACAGATTAAACAGCCTCTGGTCCTGGAACCAGAACTAGGATTATCAGACTGAATGGCAACCTTGCGTACATTTTACCTCTTTAGAAGTTGCAAATCAAAGGAACAATTCTGGTTGAAGCCTGATGCTTCCCTTGCTTTCGTAATACTTTCTTTTGAGGGGTCCAAGGAATCAAAAAGGGAACTATACAAATTAACCTAGGGGCCACTTTTAGCATTTTGTTCAAATATAGCCACTTTTGTAGAAACAAATGAAAAGATTCAATCTTCAAATAATGTTTTATTGCACCTACCAAAGAATAAATATTCATCAGTAATCCTCAAGCATGGACATCTTCTTGACCTCTCTCCCAGCCAGCCTCTCAAATAGTACGGCAAAGGGAAGTTAACTTTTTCCTAGGAAAGACAAGGTTACCTCAGAAGCTAATCCCACATCCATCTACTCTAGACCACATACACCTGCACCTCTTTCTTCTAAGACAAGAAGAAGAAATGGGTTTCTGTTATCTTCAAGAATAACCAGAAGCTTCTACAATTTACCTACATAACCAGGCATAGTCCTAGACATATAAACCAACCCGTGTAATGTAAAGAAATGGGATACATGACTAATGGGAGCTCACAACTCGGAAATAATCAGCATATTTTAACCACACACATTTCCAGGGCCCTGGCACACGCTGGTCTGGTGCTTTTGAACACTTTTTCCGGTGACTTGGGATCACACAACTCCGTCTTCTTTGAGGAAGTAGTACAAACACAGGGCACGGTCACTCTCCCAGCTAACGGTCTGCCCTAAGGGAATGTGGGCTATTTCTGGGCAGAGTCAGTCTCTGTTTAAATCTCCTGTTGAACTGAACCAGATTGATATTCCTTGGTCTATGCTGGTTGTAAACAATGTGCTGCTAAAATACTATAATATTGCTTGACACCTGTGCTTTAGTGATTTCAAGAGGAGAAAAAAAAAGTCTCCTTGATGCCCTGGAGGTGATGGAAATGTTTAAGTAAGTCAGTAAGATTTCAGTCATTCAGAGTAAATCAGCATCTCATCTATGTTCTTCTTAAAGCTTTGTATTTTGTCCCCTATTTTCTTAATTCTATTGTAATATCAAAGCAGCATCTCATCTTAAATTTGCTGTAGATAAAAAGGAAAGCATGTATTTATACATGTGTATTTGTATTTAGGTGCATAAAGTATTTTAAATTAATACTGACTTTTATTTCCTCCATTGATTCTATTTTTTTAATTAGACCAGAGGGAAAATCTACCAATTCATTTTCAGTGTAATGGCTTGATGTTGCAAAAAGTAGGGTTTTTAGTATAAATAGTGTAATAATGTCTGTATTAGGGGGTTTTTTGTTTGCTTTTTTACTGCTGTAACAAATTACCACAAGCTTAGTGGCTTAAAACAACACAAATTAATAATTCTACAGTGCTGTAGGTTAGAAGTCTGAAATGGGTCTCACAGGGTTAAAAATAAAGGTGTAGGCAGCCAATTCCTTCTGGAGGTTCTAGGGGAAAATCCATATATTGCTTCACCTTTTCCATCTTCTGGAGGCTGACTTCCTTCCTTAGCTCTCCGTCCCTTCCATCAGCAAAGCCATCAAAATCAGGCCAAGTCTGACTCACGTTGCTGTCTCTCTGGTTATAACGCTTTTGCTTCCCTCTTCCATCTTTTAAGAGCCCATATCATCACACTGGACCCACTGGGAAACACCAGGATAATCTTCCTATATTGAGCCTTAACTTAATCACATCTACAGAGTCCCTTTGTCATGTAATCTAATATAGTCACAGGTTCTGGAGATAAGGACATGGACATCTTGGGGGGGGGGGATGCATTATTCTGCCTATCACAATCTCATAACTAAACGTGCCATCATCTCCTACCTTCTGGTATTGATGGTCCTACCACCATCTTTGACCACACCTATCTTTCTCCTCCGTCTGGAAATGCCATTGCCAGATATTACAGAGAACTTGCGGGAGGGGTTTGGGAGGACTAATGGACCTACCTATGTAGCTGTGTACCAAGGGATTTTCCTGGGATCCCAATTCAGCAGCTTCATCTGAAGAATGTGGATAATGGGGAGCTTCATGTAGATCCTAGAGCTGTTCTGACAGGCATGGAATCCTGAAAACTGTACGGCACTTTGCAAATGAAAGAGTTGGTACACTAGCTGTCCCTGTGGGTTCTAGGAACTTGAGTCCATAAAACCAGCAAGAAGGATCATTTAGACATTAAAACTTTTTTTTCCAAAAGTACAAGTTGCAGAAAAAGAATCTTAGCTACATGACAGAGGATGAAATCGCTCATTTCCATTCTAAATCAATACTTTATCCCTATCCCCTGAGATAGGTCATTTTAATCTCCATACATGTTTATCTTGTTTCGCTTTTTCTTATGCTCTGATGTTTGTTATGCTTTGCGTAGATATTGATTCCCTTCTCATTAAGCCTGCAAACATCTAATCATTCCTATCTGTTTGGTTTTTTCATTTTTAATAATTTATATTTAAATGTTGGCAAATTGAAGGTCTAATTTTGCCCTTTGAATGCTTCTGCATTCAAATTATTCAGGCAGATTTTATCTCTTGTTTTTTTAATTCTATTTTGAGTTTTATAAAAATGGATATTTCTTATTATCCCCCAACCCATAATTTTCTTTAGCGAACTTTTTGTTTAATTTTCTTTTGCCTTAACATTTTATTTTTCAGACACCTCTCATTGAACCTCACGTTCCTCTTCGTCCTGCTAACACCATTAGCAAGGTAATGGGATGTAGGTGGGTTGATGAGCCATCAGAGCTAGCTTCTTAAGTAACCACTGGAGGTGGTCAGTATGTCAGAGCATCACATCAGGAAACCTTGGATACATTTTCTAGACACAGTAAATACTCAGTGTGTTTCAGTTCTTAAATAAAACAGTGACATGTCAGACAAGTGAACAATGTAAATGTGTGAATGAGTTTTATTTGTTCAAGCCAGAGTCAGAAAGTGTTCATCTGGTTTGCTTTCCTTCTATAAATTCTCCTTCTTCCTCTTCCTCTCCTTTCACCTGATTAAAATCCAGGTCCCTTCAGAGAAGATCCTCAGGGCTGGAAAAATTTTACGAAATGCCATTCTTTCTCGAGCACCTCACATGATAAGAGATAGAAAATACCACCTAAAGACATACAGGTATGTGCAATAATCCTAAAGGCTCCAGCCCCCTCAGATTCATGTGTAGTGAAATTGTAACAAACTTGCGTTTTCTTGTTTTCCATCCATGGGCAGCTTGTTTTATAATCCTCCAGGGTCTGGAAGATCTAAGCTTGTCTTTGATCCCTGCTTAACTTAAATTATCCTTAATATTCCCAGCAGTTACTCCTAAACTAATTTGCTTGGACATTGGTTTAATTGTGATAAAGAGAAGAAAGAAAAATTTTATTTCTGTTTGCTAGTGTCTTTTTAAGGAAATTATTAGATTTAGATGAGATTCAACTTACATTTACTGAGCATTTATTTGTGCTTAAAGCCCTCTGCTGGGCCATTTTCCATATGTTATCTTATTTTACCCTTACCACAACCCTGCTAGGTAGGTGTTAGGCCATTTTTCAGATGATAAAACTGAGGCTCAGAGAGATTAAATAGTTTTCCTTGTCCAAGTCACAAGTCTAGTGATTGGCAGAGACAGGATTTAAACCAACCAAACTTGGTTGATTTCCAACTGCAATGATCTTTTCATTCATTCTATCATTCATTCATTCCACAACTGTATTAAGTACTTACTGGGCGCCAGATGCTATTGTGTTCTAAACCCCAAGGATACAGGAGTAAACAAAATTATACAATGTTCTTTACAGAGTTTACTTTCAGTCTAGTATGCATATAGTGAAATATACAACTCTGTATCACATCTATAATCATTTAGAATAAGGACTCGTAGCTGTCACTGGAGTTAAGAAAGTATTTAGTTGAATCTTCTGGGATGACTGAACAGTGGTAGGTCAACTGAAGATCCATGTCTGATTTGGCTTTTGATTTTTTTTCAATTCAACAAGGATTTAGGAACTGGAATGGCCTATGTATGGCACACAAGCCTTCACTCTCTACTTGTACCCATGGATCACCTTCATAACCCTCTTTCAGCAATCACTCAGCTCTCCCATTTAGCATAGACATGACCTCAGAACCCATCAGACTTGGCATGAGTCAAAACCCATTTGATTCACATGACCCAAATTCATAAGGGATAAGGAAAAGCTAGATTACAAATTTTGAAGTTATCCTGAAAGATATATATCTTTCTAGTGACTATCAACTATGATAGAACCTGTAAAATTTGACCTGATTCACCCTATAGCAAACCTTCAAGTACATGTGCCTCAAGATCCAGTCTCTTTCCCAAGGACAGAGATGGGAAAACATGGCAAACTCTTCCTCTTTGGATCACTTTTTCTGTACTCCATGCAACCAAACACTCTTCTGCTTGTGCTTGTCATGAATATGTTTACAAGACCCAAACTGACAGTATATTTGTTACATTAATTGGCCTCTCCTTGGATAGAATTTTGGAAATGAGATGGGATTTGAAAAACACTTTAGTCTTATCAACAAGACACCTTCCATTTCTTAAGACAGATTGTTCATCTAGCCCTTTTAATGTTGACGTTTACTACCTACCATTTTGGATGACTGCATTTGGAACTCTCCAACCCTGGAAGTTCATTCTTTTGGGAGTCTGTGGTCTCTACACACTGCTATAATTTTAAAGGAAGGAAAGGTTAAAAAATAATCATGTGTCACGTGTTCCCAGAGAGAGTTAGAACACTTTAACTCATTAAGTGAATCTCAAAATCTCATATGGCTGAAGGACCTTTTTCTTTCTAAGTCTTTATGATTTTTTCCTCTGACTTAAAATGTGACTATGCTTTTCCAAATGTTGACTTGCATTAGGGAAATTCCATTAAAATATGTCATCTTTGTGACAAAATGGAAACCAGGAGTCAGAAACCATAAACCCTTTCTTGCTCCATAGTACTAACATTTTAAATCCCTGAAATATAGGTGTCATGTCTATTCCACACCCTATGACACAAATTAATGATCTGTTGGTAATAACCCATGCACTCAACTGGACGCTGAAGGGATGATTTCCTTTTTCTGCATCCCAGTTTGAGTTCCTTGCCCCACACCTTGTACTTCCCAGTTCCATCTCTCTCCTTCCTACTCCCCACCCACTTATGCCATTGCTGCAGTATTAGAGCATTGAACTCTCCCCAGATGCAGTATCATCCCCAATGGTCACCATGCTAAGGTCTGCTGTCGATTCTAAAGTGGCTAGAGATCATTAATGCAGAGGAAACGCAGTGATTCCATCAGCCGCAAGTGACACAGCTATGTGTCTTTGTTCTGTATTCTGACTGCAGGATTCTCATACCCTGTACAAGGGCCCAGGTGCTCTGGGATCATCTCAGTTCCTTTTAGTAAAGATAATCATTGAATTAAAAGCCACATGGAATTAATTTTTTATTCTTTTATATGACTTTTCCCATTAAGAAATTCTCAAATTAGAAGAGGCATGTTTTGACAGGTCATGTGTTCAGAATGAATAGTAACTAGGTGTCTCCTTTGCTCATTGAAGTTCTTTATGGGCGTATAGACTGTTTTCAGAGCAGCCCTGGAAACCTGATGGCCTTCTCAGTACATCTTCCTTGTGAAATATTCCAGGGTTGGACCTGAATCAGGGCATCCCAGGAGCTTGGACAGATCTCTAGAATAGTAGAACTGGAAGTGGCCTTAGAGGCTATCTTTTCCTCCTTGTTTTTTTACAGATGAGAAAACTGAGAACCAGAGGGTTTCAACGATATGGCCACAGTCACATAGCTACTAACTAGCAGGCCCAGTGCTGTATCTCATGACCCCTCCCAGGCTAAGCCTCTTCCTAAAGTGCGCAGCACCAGGAAACTCCTCCAGTTTAAACTAGAGAGGAGCTCCCTGAGCTCGACCCCAGAGATGGTGCCATCCTTAGAAGGGGAGGGGAGGCCACGAGTGACAGACCCAGCTGCTCTGTGACTTGCTGTGTTGTCCCCTGGGATCCCGTCCTAAGGCTTCAAGATTCCATTTCCACCTTTGAACCATCATGCCACAAACACCTGCCCTTCTCTCTCACCCCACCTCAGTGTTCTCCCGTGTGTGTGTGTGTGTGTGTGTGTGTGTATAATTATATGTTTCCTAACTAATACATGTAGTCTGCCCATCCCGACGAACTTATACAGAGGAGCAACTTGGGGGTGAATGTGTGACTATTACAGAAAGAGTGTGGAGCTCCTCAGATGACAGGCTCTGCAGCAGTGTTCATGCTCATTACATAGGACTTTTTTCAAAGAGATTTGCATCACTAATTGCTTGTTTCTCCCAACACCCCTCTGAGGAAGATCAGTAGTATTACTTGAAAATATAAAGTGCTATATAATTTTGCACTTATACAGCGCCTTTCATGGAGCACCTCCAAGTGCCTCACAAGCATTAACTCATTCCTCACAAGGCTCAGGTGAAGGAAGTCAGAATTTTGCTTTGCCTTCATTTTACACTGGGATTTTCTGGGACCGGCTCAGGGCAAAAGAGTTTCTGGCCCTGGGATTAGCTTGCTAAGATAATGCGCCCCATCTCATGGCCCTTCAATCTTCCCCACCGAGCTGCAGTTTGTAATGCTTTTTCATTGCCTGGAAGGTTCCCTCATGAGCTGAGTGGTTCTGCTGGTTTGTACAAAAGTTTGAGAACTGGAGGCCACACCATGCCGTGCTTTGTTGGCCCTGAGACCTCTTACGGTGGAAGAGCAGGCCCGGTGCTGTATCTCATGACCCCTCCCAGGCTAAGCCTCTTCCTAAAGCGCACAGCACCAGGAAACTCCTCCAGTTTAAACTAGAGAGGAGCTCCCTGAGCTCGACCCCAGAGATGGTGCCATCCTTAGAAGGGCACGAGCATTTCGGGAAGGTCTTTCAAAAGCCATCTCCCAGCCTTCATTTGCAAGGGGGTGACTTCCCACCCTTTGTGTCCCCGCTCTCCTTAGGCAATGCTGTGTGGGAACCGAGCTGGTGGACTGGATGCTGCAGCAGACTTCGTGCGTTCACTCCCGAACTCAGGCTGTTGGCATGTGGCAGGTGCTGGTGGAGGACAGCGTTCTCAACCACGGTAAGACGAGCCGCAGTCCCCGGAAAGCCCTCTGGAAGTGCTAAATGCGTTTCCCCAGTAAGTTGTTGCTATACTCCCACATGGGCAAGAAAGAATTAATGATCCCTTTAGAGGCCTGCAGAGCCAGCATCTTCATTTGCAATACAAATGCAGCGAGTGGAGGCTGTCAGTTGCTATGTTCCCCCATTGTGCCTTCCTAACTTGGGAGAATGTATGAAGGGAAAATGAAATGGCAACTGGAGTTCATCAGTCGAGTGCATCAGTTCCAATTATGTTTATTAGTTTGCATTCACAGTTCATTGATAGTGTGATTATACTCTGAGCATAGCAATCCTGATGTGGGGGCAGAATGAAGAGCAATGAAATGTGTGGCCAGGCTGATGGCATGAAAGAAAGTAATGAAATTAGAAGCTGCCTTTTAACTATGGTGTGATCTGGGAGAGCCAGTTTGGATACACACAGGATGATCGTATTGAAGATCAGGAATGTGCTCCACAGTTGAGGCCCCTGATTGCTGCAGGGGCGATCATTGGGCAGGGTAGCTGGTCAGGACTGGAGTGGAACTGTGGTTGAACTGCTCGTGCCATTTGCTTTCAGGCCACTTTTCCAAACTGACAAACTACTAAAATCATTCATTTAATTTAACAGCAACTGAGAGAGAGTCTAATGATGGCTTCACCAGTGTTTCTCAGGCTTTAAAGTGAATACGAATCACCTGGGACTCTTGTTAAAATGCAGATTCTGATTCAGCTTTGGGATGCCTCTTGAGGGTCTGTATCTCCAACACACTTCTAGATGATGCTGATGCTGATGCTGCTGTTTGGGATCATGTTTTGAGCAGCAAGAATCTACTATTTGTCTTCATCTTTTGGCAGTGTTGGTGCCCCATATGAAAAGGGGCTTAAAAGCTTTCAGATATAGAAGGGAGAGATTCTGAGTCAAGTTCACTGAGTGTCCTACCATAATCTAAATCTTTTTCTTTAAAAGGAACAAGAGACCATGAGAGAAGATGGACTCTGGAAAACAAACTGGGGGTTCTAGAGGGGAGGGGGGTGGGAGGATGGGTTGGCCTGGTGATGGGTATTAAAGAGGGCACGTTCTGCATGGAGCACTGGGTGTTATACACAAACAATGAATCATGGAACACTACATCAAAAACTAATGATGTAATGTATGGTGATTAACATAACATAATAATTTTAAAAAAGGGAAAAAAACAGAAGGAGATGTCCTTAGATTAAAAAATAATAATAATAAAAAATAAAAAAAAAATTTTAAAAAGGAACAAGAGAAAAAAACTTTTAAAATCAGACCTGTCCCTTCTAGGGTTATATGACCTGGAAGCTTGGTCTAGTCAGTTTTGTTCAAACAATTAATTTTACTCTAACTTTTTTTTTTTCATTGCAGCGGGACATGTTTACAAACAGTACATACAGAAAGAAAGACATGAATCCCGATCCCTATAAAGTCGGGTTGTTTTAAGTCTGTACTCAAAAACCATTATAGAGCATGATCCGGCAGTTGGTTATTTTCCTGTTTGGGACATGTGCCCCACATGCTAGAAAATGTCACCAAGGCAATTTTTGCTGGTCAGAGTGCTCATCTCAGAAAAGCTGGCAGGCTGTCACAAGAAAGTTGTAGGGCAAGCTGGAGCCGGGCGGGTCCGAGAGAGCTGCGAGGTGCCCGGGCGCAGTGGGGAAGTCACGTCTTCCAGCTGCACGGCCCTGGGCGAGGTGGCGTGAGGGCGGTGAGGAGTCTCACCACTTTGCTGTCACTTGGCCCTCTTGCCCGACCCCGTCCATTTGCTTCTGGTGCACGCGGCTGTGAGACCGAGGGACACCAGCTGACGCTCGTCTTCATGTTTCGCGTAGTGGACCAGGAGCACCACTTCCAAGACAAATATTTATTTTATCGATTTCTGGATGACGAGCCCGAGGATGCCCCTTTGCCTACGGAGGAGGAGAAGAAGGAGTGCGATGAGGACCTGCAGGACACCATGCTGCTGCTGTCGCAGATGGGCCCGGACGCCCACATGAGGATGATCCTCCGCAAGCCGTGAGTGAGAGCGCGGCGGCGCCCCCTGCGGGGCCCGGGGCCCAGGGGGGTGCACAAGCACGCTCGCGGGGGCCACAGGCAACCAGGCTGATTTCGAAAGTCCCGGCCTTCACCAAGGGCCAAAGGAGAGGCTCTGTAGGGGACACAGCAGGGTTTGTCTCCCCTCTGTTTTATTTGTGAACCAGATAATTCCATTTCCCGTTTGCATGAGTGAAAACTGTACAGATTTTTGGCGGTGGGTTCAGGATGTCAACACTGAGTCCGCCTATTAAATGACCTTTGGGCAATGACAAACAGAAACTGCTCGGTTTCTGTGCCAGACTGCGACAGCCCCTTTCTTTCTAATGCAAGAGGGCGGAGGTCATCAGAACCATAGACGTCATCCCAGTGCTTGCGTTCGTTCATTCATTCAACACATCCTTTCCCGCGGTTCTGAACCTGCTGCTCTTCAGCTTCGAGACGCGTTCCTAGGAGAATACCACTGCTCCATTAGCGCTGCCAGGCCTCCTTTCTGCTTGTGCGATGCTCTCTCCCTTCCGTCTCAGCCGAAACCTCCTCACCTTCAGTAACAGCCCATCAGCTATGCTGGAGGGTTCTGAAGTGTTTAATCAGATGGATTCAGAAAGAATGTACTGAGCCCCTGTTTCACTCAGGGAGCTCTCCTGGTTGCTCTGGGCCATACAGAGTAGCATATACCTCGGCCCCAAGGGATGACTTGGCACTTAGTTCTGAGGCCACCACACACAGGCTTATGTTTTTCTTCTGGGAATAAAATGGCCCTCCACCCTGCGACCAGGGCCAGCAGCCGTGGATGTCAACTCTGAGTCATGGGCCTGGCCAACCTCCATTTATTAGCGGGTCCTGACAAGAGTATTAAACTTTACATATCTTGTGTGTCCACTGGGCACTTTCCAAAAGTGCTATGTCCCTCAGACCAACTTCCCCAACATCTGCCCCTCAGACCAACCTACGGGACTTCTCAGTGCTCCTGTTCCCTTCCTTCAACATATTTCATTTTTTTGTCATGTTATGTCCCCTTTGTCAAAACTTTCTTTTGGGTCTTAATGTCCACCACCATGTGTATCAAAGGCCTGCCCTGATTCCAGTTAGCACCATCATTTTTAGCTCTAGAATATTCATTCTAGTTCGGCTGCTTTAGCCTCAAAACCCTTTATTCAAACAAAAATTTTACAGAAAAATCCAAACTATCAAACAGAAAAGCCAGCACTTCACTGACCTAATTATGGTTGGCATCTGAGAACCTTACCCAGCCAATATATGCTCTATCTGCCCTGAAGGATCACAGGGGTGGGTGGCTGAGGGGACACGAGAGAATCATCAGGGCATGGAGAACTCAGATGAACCCCATTCTAAACCGTGCTTTCTTTCACATCAGCCTGCTGTCCTCTCTCCCTTCTCCATACACCTTTGTCCCATTGTCTGGATCCATCCCGTTTTTGCTGCCACTTTCATTCAAGCCAACACCATACAGTGGTTCTGGATCAGAAGTGGGACAGCCTCCTAAGGGGCATTTGGAAATGTGGGAGGATGTTTTGGCTGCATCAGTGCATGAGGGGCCACACTTCTGCCATTCACTGGGCAGTGGCTTGGACCAAGGGATGCTAAACACACCCAACAATACCTAGGACCCTACACAATAATGAGCTGTCCTGAAACTAATGCTCCTGTTGAGAAACAGTGCTGTAAGCTGTGAGTTTCTGAAAGGCAAGGACACGTCTCATTTTACTTCATTCATTCATTCATTTAACCAATATTTGATAAACACCTATTTTGTTCTAGATACTATGTTTAGTTGCTAAGGTTAAAGCATCGAACAAGAAGGTTGCTCCTCCTTCCTGGAGCTTTCTGTCTAGTCCAAGAGACAGACCTTAAACAGTTATGCAAGGAATCATTTTATCATGGCTGTAGTACATGCTAGTACAAAGGAAAATGTAGTGTATATTAATGGAGTATAATATGGAAAGGGGGATTTAATCTGGCGTAGAAGTTAGAGAAAGCCATATTCCTAGCTCCATGCATTCCACCCAACAGACCATCAGTAAACCTTTGCTGAGTGAATTAATGGTCAAATGAATATATAGTCCCAGCTAATGTGCCCTCAGCTCTTAGTTGCTTCAAGAGAAGCAGAAATGCCATTTGATTTACAAAAATTTTTGAGCATGGGCCAAAGAGGTTCTTTAAAAAAAGTAATAAAATGGTTCCTGCCTTTGGAAATTTTATAATCCAGTAGGGGAGGCACTCCCAAATTAGATTCTGATGCAACAAACATTTATTGAGTGCCTGCTGTGTGCCAGAAACATTCATGCTAATTGCTTGATTCACCCTCACAAGAGCCTGAGAGCTGGTTTCATGAGTGACCCTTAGAAATAGGAGCCTATGCTTATGCTTTTCTTCTTCCATACAGCACTGAATTGCATGATCCTTGGCAGCCCAAAGATTCTTCAGAGAAAACTACTTTCCAGAGGTTGGGTTTTTCCAGTCAATCACTGGAAAGTACAGGTTTCACCAGTATTCCAAGACACATCATTTGGGTGTCCTTGGGACTTCCCCGTCTTTCCAGGTTTTATGAAATTTACAAAATTAGAATCGAGCTGGTAGTTCTTCTGACTCAGTATTCTTTTTCTTTCTGTTGGAATGACAGCCCCGAAGAAATAGGAAAGTGATGAAGAAAGAATCTAATTTGGGGGGACAGACTTTCAAATTCTATACATACACATACACACTTTTTGGGGGGTGGGGGGAGTCCGATAATAACTGTTGGAGCTTCAACTTTATTTTATTTAAGTGGAAAGAAAATACACTTAGTTGATCAAGAATTGCCAGTATCACTGCTATCCTTAAAGAGACCAGCTGAGCACTTTGCTCCTGGAAACTTGAGGGCATGTTTAAAGGTCCTGGAAATGTTGACTTTTTACTGCCCAGACAGCCAAGTCATTAGGAAATGTGGAGGCATGATGTATTGGCTCCATATCGACCGGGGCAGGACCCCCCAATTTTTTTAATTCAGCACAGCTGCATTTTATAATAGTCACCACTGCCAGAGAGGCTGCAGAACTCTGATAATTACTGGGAAAGAAATAACACAATATTCTTTGATGAGAAGATTACTTTGAGAATTTGATTGTATAATGAAGATGTTGCTTTGAAAGGTACTTCCCATTGTTCTGAATCTGAGACTCGCTACCAAAAAAAAAAAAAAAAGTGTCACTTGTTTTGACAGGCTACTTAGAAAAATTCTCTGTTTATTACATTAACTGCAGCATTTTAGCTGTCAAACTATGAAAGAATGTTCTGTAGTTTAAAAAACAGAATAGAGCTTCAGGGGAAATTTTTTGGCATACTCTTGTTGCTATTGGTATTGAAAAAAAAAAACATACATTCTGAATGTGAAATTAGCTTTTTATGTGGTGGCAGGCAGAGTGACTCACAATGCCCATCCTGGTTTCACAGGTTCAGACCTGAATGGCACTGGGGGGCAAGTACCATAGAACAATGACAGTTTGATGGTGCTGCTGTCGCAGCTCGCAGGCAGGGCCATCAAACTTCAAATGAGCTCTTGGAGCTAATTGTTTTGATTCTGCTTTGTTTATAAGTCTAAAAACAAGAGGTTACCCTACAGCAAGGAGATACAGTGGAGCCCCTTGCCAATAGAAATGTTCCTTCTGCTTACCTTTGAGCAGAGACTTTGGATAGGGGGCCAAGGGGAAAAAGATGTAGAGTGACCAGGTAAGCAGGATCTTATAAGCTCGGGGGCCCGCTGGATAAAGAAGCTTCAAGAACACAAAGGGCTCTGATCGTCGTCCATGCCTCTCAACCTCTTCTTCCAAGTAAAGTGAGAGATGATGTCCCACTGTTTAGCATGGTCTGTCCGAAACCAGCCTAAAGATGGGAGGGAAATGAAGTGGATGCCATTTGCCAAATCTAGTTCTAGGTAGGTCTGCAATTCTGAAATTCCCCCAAAGCCTGGAAGCTTAACTAGTTGAGAAAGGGATAAGTTAGTTGGCCTAAGCAGAAGGGGTGGGGGGGGGATATATAGATACATAAAACAAAGAAATAGTATATAAATATGTAAAATATGTGTAACAAAGATATGATATATGAATACATATATATACGTGTATATATATATACACAATATTCTATACACACACATATATATACACACACAATACACACACACACAGAATTCTTGGCAGATTCTGGAATTTTCCAAATGAGCGAGTAACTCAGAAAGTTGAGTTCATTTATTTCATGTGATAAATTAATATTTTCTAACATATGCTATAGGGCATAAGTTTAAAAGGAAACAATTTGGATGATTAAGTGATAGGAGAAAACACGCAGTGAGAGTGGGTTGTTAATTGGGTCAGTTGGCTGCATTAAGGCAGCCCCCACCTGCTGTTCCACACACTTGCTCTAGAGGGCATTTGAGAGGCTGTTTATTTTCTCCATATTAGTAGAGCCTGTTTTAATAGGGTCTTTATCTGTCCAAACTGTTTTTGAGGGTGTGAAATTTGAAATCCTGATAATTACAGGGAAATTTGCTTCCTCAGGGGAGCCCAGATTAGCAAGCCTAAAATCAGTGATGCCTAGGGTTTTGATTTCTGTTGGGATATGCCAAGAAATGTTCAAAGTTACGAAATTCATCCTCAAATGCAAATCAGATGAAAAGAGAAACATGACTTAAAGATCCTAATCTTTATGAAATAAGAAATCCATTGTGAATCTTTTCTTTCACTGCATGGCAAACTTTGCCTTTGTTTTTTTCTGGAAAGATTGCTGTGCCCTAAGTGAAAGCTTGTAGAATTTACCAGAAGAAATGATTGCATTAAGTGGGCCATTTCTTGGGTTTGGATTTGTTGCCTCTCCCCTATGAAGGCAATTTACTACTTACCCCTCATGTTTACGTGCCCAAGCAGCCAACCACTGGATTACTGCCACTGAGATTCAGATTTGGGAGAGGGGAAGATGGATGTACTGCCCATTTACAGTGTAGGGTTCATTATAAGATTACCTCAAGATTTTAATGACTTTTTATTGTTAAAGTCAATGTGTTCATTGTAGAAAATTTGGAAACTACTGAAAAGAGTTAAAGAAAAATAAATAACACCTGCAATCACATCTCCCAGAGATAATTATCAGCATTTTGGTGCATGTTCCTCTGGTTATTTTTCAATTCCCAACTTTTTGCCCTTAATAGTGTATTGTGGTATTCTCCCTTAACCTTAAATATTCTTCAAGGATAGGATTTTTAATAGGTGCATAGTAGTCAACCCTCTGAATGTCCCTAATACATTTAGTCAGTCCTTGTTGGATGTTAGATTCATTCTCAAGCCCTTTCTTAACAGCAGCAAAAAAATAATATTTTAGTGCTCTTTTTCCCGGAACAAAGAAAGAACTCCTAGCTTGACAGGAGTGCAGGGGTGGGACTGGAGCCAGAAAGATGTCAGGAAAGTTCCAGCAGGGAACAATAAGCTATTTCACACTAAATGAAGGCCCAGACCAAGCGTGCTAGTAAATGTGACTGGAGAGTTAGGCCCAGGTCAGATTGAGGGGGTTCTGCTATGCACTCTCTGTGCACTGGATATTATTTTATAGCCATTTGGGGCACCATTGAAGAACCTTATGGGAGGTGTGGATGGGCAACTTTGCAGTAGGTAGGTTTCTCTGCTATCTATGGAGAATGCTGAGGCTAAGGACACAATGCCAGATATTGAGTTCTTTGAGGTTAAAAATTAATTCTATTTTGAGATTTTAAAAAAAATTTTTATTGTTATGTTAATCATCATACATTACATCATTAGTTTTTGATGTAGTGTTCCACGATTCATTGTTTGTGTATAACACCCAGTGCTCCATGCAGAACGTGCCCTCTTTAACTAGCCCATCACCAGGCTAACCCATCCTCCCACCCCCTCCCCTCTAGAACCCTCAGTTTGTTTTTCAGAGTCCATCGTCTCTCATGGTTCGTCTCCCCCTCCGATTCCCCCCCTTCATTCTTCCCCTCCTGCTATCTTCTTCTTTTTTTTTTTTTTAACATATATTGTATTATTTGTTTCAGAGGTAGAGATCTGTGAGTCAACAGTCTTGCACAATTCACAGCGCTCACCATAGCACATACCCTCCCCAATGTCTATCACCCAGCCACCCCATCCCTCCCACCCCCCACCACTCCAGCAACCCTCAGTTTGTTTCCTGAGATTAAGAATTCCTCGTATCAGTGAGGTTATATGATACATGTCTTGCTCTGAGAATTTAATGACAGCATTTGAGATACATGCATTTGACCCAAGAGACTGCTAAATAAAGTGAAGGTAAGACTGAGCTCCAGAGCCCTGGATTCTAGTCTTACCAAATCACTAAAAAGTACCTAACATCTCCAGATTACAAATCTCTTAAATTATAAAGCAAGTTTAATAATACCTGCTTACCCTCTCCCAACTTCACAAACAGATTGTAAACAGAAAAGGAAATGCAATTGTATTTATTTAATTAATAAATAAAATCTTAAAAAAGGCCAACATTTATTGAGCACACATATGCTAGGGACTATGCTCAACAATGATCTAATTCAATTTTTCCAATAGAACTGTGAGGTAGTTATTAATATCATCCCCGTTTTATGGATTAGGAAACAGGCATAGGTTAAATCACCTGCCTGTGTTGGACTCAGGATTTGGTACAGGTCTGTCTGGCTCCAGAATCTGTTTTCTTTACTGTGGTCTGCCACCTTTCTTGGGCCAAAAAGGATTCAAAATGGCCTCCTGGGTTTATTCTTAGAGTATCAATGAGGAAAGATATCATGGGTACTTGATTTAAAAATAATTATTACAGACTAATCTCATCTTACTCAATTATTATCTTATAGACCTGAATGGAATACAGGTGTTATCATCTACTTAGAAAAATATTCACATCAACTCACTAGCCAGGATACAAACAAAACTTAATCATTAATAGATGAATCACACTATGTAGTTTATATAGTGACCTTCTATACCTCCCATCCTTGAACCTCAGAACAACTCTATGAAACGAGCAGGACTTATGTTATTATCCACCATTTACATGTGAAGAACTTGAGCTTAGTAGATGTCAAGTTCCTTCCTCAACATCACACAGAAGTGTATGTGGCTGAACTAGGTTCCGAGTTCACATGTCTGCTTACTCCAAATCCAGTTTCATTCCTTTTTTTTCCACAAAGAATATTCTTTCCTCTATTAGGTTGCTTCAACTTTGTCCTCTCTAGTGTGTTTACTGAATGAGGAGTGAAATCCAAAGAAATATGGATAATCCCTCTGTCTCTGATTAATTAAGAATTAATTTTTGCAAGGAAAAAGCAATAATCCATCTACACAGCACCTCCTCAAAAAAGTTTGCATTTTCGGGGCGCCTGGGTGGCTCAGTTGGTTAAACGACTGCCTTCAGCTCGGGTCATGATCCTGGAGTCCTGGGATCGAGTCCCACATCGGGCTCCCTGCTCAGCAGGGGGTCTGCTTCTCCCTCTGCCCTCTTCCCTCTCGTGCTCTCTGTCTCTCATTCTCTCTCTCTCAAATAAATAAATAAAATCTTTTAAAAAAAAAAAAGTCTGCATTTTCTACCATTATATATATATATATATATATATATACAATCATACACAAAGGCAAGCAAGTAGCTATCCTATCTGATGCCATCCAGAGTTGTTTTTCTCAACTTGCTGCTTAGGTGTTTTAAAGGAAAATATTTCTACTTGCACCTTTTCAAAGGTTTAACTTTAAACTTCTAGCGTGTCCCTGTAGTAACCACTTTTGCTGGAAGAATGTTGGGCATATTCAGTTTCTTTGGGGGGGGGACATATTCAATTTCTTAACATGAAAAACCTTAAATTACATTGTCCTAAAAACACTTAGCACTCAGGGGCTTTAATTATGGAAACTTACCCCATATCCTGATGGAGATGAATTCATTTCTCAGAAATATTCATAAAGCATCTGCCCTTGACTGCAGTGGTAGACTGTATTCATTTCTAACCTCACAAAGAAGGAAAGAATCCCCATGTACCCAGGCATTGCTATCAGAACTAAAAAATGCCTACTTTCATCTGAAGTAAACTTAAAATGTTCTTTTCTGGGTTAAAGATAAAGTGAAGGGGCGGTGGTGTGGCAGGAAAGTGAGCAGATGGAGCAGGGCAGGACACTTCAAATGTCCAGTCACCAGGTTCCTGGAATGGCTCTAACACTGAATATCTATCTCTTAAGCAAGGGTACTGGGAGGTGAAGAAAAGAAGCATGTTCCGTTGGTTTTTTAGACAAGAGGGTGGGTAGTGACACCAAACTTCCTTTAAGTGAAGTGGAAGAGGTGAGATCTCAAGATCTTAAGAGTGTTGGAACATGATCCAAGTTTGAGAAATGACTTATGAGCTGGATAGTCAGGTGGAATGAAGTGGAGTGTTGCAAGAAAAATAAAGTGTTCCCACCCCACCCCTCAGAAAAAAAAATAATAAAGCATTTCCTTTATTTTGAAGCATGACCATGGCTTACTAGATATTTATAACATTGACTTTTCTGGGTATTTTCCCCACGTACCAGGGACGAGGTCTACTAGACAACAGGTCTAGAAGAACTGGGTTATTTACTTTCTCTCCGGCATATTTTACCACTGGCCACACCAAAGTGCAGCTTGGTGTCTGGACAAATCCCTCATTTTATCCATGTTCCAATAACTGAGGAGCTCTGTCTCCGACCTTGATAAATTCCTTGATAAAACTGTATTTACCAGCAGCTTCCAATATCACCTGAGCCCTCCCATCCTTTAATGTATAAACTGCTTCTCCATCCATCCCCATTTATTATCTTGTCTGTAACTAGACATTGCTGCCAGAATGCATCCCCTGCAGAAACTAGGCCTTTCCACAGCAGGATCCGACAAATCCACATCAATGTGGCACCACGCAGATTTGTAAAGAAGCAGGGATGCCTAATATCTCTCCCTGTGACATCTGGAGAAGGACAAGTAAAGACCAGGTACATTCACCGGCTGCCACTCAGAGCAGCTAGAGAGTCAATTCACTTCCCCAGCCTCATAGGTTACTCTGTGAAGGTGCATGGGAGTTCCCTCCTCCTGCTTGGGGCACAGTGTTCCCTTGACTCTTGAAAGCCAAATTGCCTTCAGTCCTTGGGACCCTTTCATTACTGTTTGAACAGGCTGGGGTCTGATTTGCAGGATCTCTTCTCCATTTTTTCCCTGTCACCCCCGTAAAGACCAAAGCATGAGAGGTGCTTAATGCCACTGTTTGCCATGAGAAACCCGCTTTTAAAATGTGACTTTGTTCAGTGATTGTGGTGGGGAAGGCTCACTTGTAGTTGTTATCAGGTGCCCTTTGGGGCGGGGGTGGGGGGGGGGGGGCTGTAGATCAAGATCAAGAGTAGAGAGGTGAGTCTTTCCTGAGACACTAGATGGCACAGCAGCTCTGAGCTGGCGGCTTGGGAGAGGCGGGTTGGCTCTCCCTCCTCACTGCCACAAGCTGGAAGATCCACCTGGGGCAGGAGAGGGGCTCATACTGTGATTCACTCTGGTGGGTAGAGGTTGGCCACTCGTGCTGCCGCTGACCTCCTCCCTGGGACTTCCCTCCACTTGCAGTCCTGACATAGGCTGAGGCTCCGGGAACATCAGTGAGTTTGCTTGCAGCAAACCTCTCACAAATGCTTTTGTGGCTTTCCTAACTGGGAATATACTCATTTTTTAGAGTAAGTCCGCTCACACCTTGCAGTCCTGACTTCTGTCACCTCATTAAAACATGTGCTATAAACAGGACCGAAAAGTTCACAGCTACCTGGGTGGATGGCCAAATGACAGTGGCTTGCCCTGTGATTACATTGAGCACGTTAGACCACGGGGTTGTGTCTTTCTTTTCTTTCTTTTTTCCCTTTCATTTTGAGTGTTATTTAGGACTCGGAGGCTAAACTGTTTTGAGGCTTTGTTCCATTCTGTTTCAGATAGCTGCCGTGGGCTTCTCCTGGAGAAGGAGCTGGTGGAAGTGTTTGCTTCTCTGTACTGGTTACTGATGAATGGAGGCGCAGTGGGTAGAGGGGGCCGCCACGTGGGTTTCTGCGCAGGTGCGGTCCGCCCCCCCAGCAGAGCGGCCCCCCGAAGGCAGTAGGGGCCGGGGTGCCGGGCGGGCTTTGCTTTGTGAGAGGCACACGGGGAAGCAGGCCAGCCGAAGCCACCTCCCTTCCTCCCCCTCGTTGCCAGACCAGGGAGGATTTCCCGGGAATGGAGCCTTTCTGGATATTTCGCTCCTGGGAGAGCTGCTGCTCCTTTTCATCCTCTGTGCCGGGCAGGAGGGCCCGGGGCTTCTCTGTCGGGCTCCTCCCCGGGCACTTGTCTTGCAGAGCAGGTCTCAAGTTTGAGCCTGGCTGGAAACTCTGCACTGCCTCGTGCCCCGTGTGGGGCGTGGGAAAGAGAGCCGATGGCCCGCAGACCTGAGAGAAGCCTCTGTGGGTGAACCACTCTGACCCTCTCCTGCCCTTGTCTTGTCTGTTGTCTTCCTCCCGTGGTAGTTTTCTGTGAGGATGGAGCTGTGGTGGCTTCCAGTCATTTCTCAGACATTTTATTCCTCTCTGCTTGCTGTCACCCAAGAATTCCTAAAACTCTCTGGTCTGGCCATGGTACTATTTTGTGGTTTGTGGTGATGGTGATGCATGTTTGTTTTCAGTGCTCTTTTGGATTTTAAAATACCTTTCCCATCAGACCATTAGTATGGCAGATAAAAATATGGCCAAAAAGGGCTGAGCCCCACAAGTACTGCTTGGTCTTCGATGGTCGCCTCTCTCCAGGCTACCACTGACTTGATTTAGTTAGACTGAATGACTTCTGCTGGTCTAACATGGTAATTTCCTCCTCACAACTGGATGAATAAAATCTATAATCCTGTAGAAAATACGTCTTTTCTATCATCTTAGGGGATTTGGAGTAAGAGGTGAAGTTCAATATTCTCATCCTGTCTCCTTCCACCATTATTAACTATCTGCCATGACACAAACATGTGCCATATCAAAAGTGAATTGTGTCATGGGCACCTCATCTGACTTGACCTGCATTAGGAAGGACAGCAGAGCACAAGCCCCTATTTCCCTCAGGCCACAGAACAAGGACTAATCCACGATACTGCTGCCTTCTTCCTTGGGCAGACCCTGAATTCAGCATGAATTGTAAGAACATGTGTGTTCATTCACCTGATGAGCTGGTAATAATGCCATCCTGTGCTTGTGCTATATTTCCAGTGTATCAATACTTTGTGTATATTAACTCATTCAATCTTTATGACAACCCTGTATTATTCCCATTTTACAGATGCAGAAACAAGGCATTATGCCAATCACATCGCTAGGAAGTTCCTGATTTAGATCTCCAATCCAGTGCCCTTTGCACGACCAGATGCTGCTTCTCTTGAGAAGAGCAGACTAGAGTTATGGATATTTTAAGCATTCTTGACAGTTTGTTGTAATTACCACAGCAGTAGGACCATGTGTCATGGAAGAATAAGGGTGGGAGGACCAATTTTAGCTAGGAGAGATGACATCTGAGTCGGGCTTGCAGCAGAACAAAATATAGCAAAGAGAGAAGCATGTGGAAGGTCATGGAGGCACAAAAAAGCCTTACATGTGAGAGGAATGCAGAGGTGTCTGGTATGGTTGGAGCAGAGAGCAGAGCCGTGAGGTAAGGAGTGAAGAGAGGGCAGACAGAGGAGTCCGGAAAAGTAGATTGAGATCTGTCTTCACAGAGCCTTGTAGGATGATGAGGGAGGCTTTCTGGACCGACTGAGCTCGTGGTACCTGTGGCTTATCTGGGAGGAGATGGTCAGGAAACTCTTGGAGCTCAGGAACAGCATTGTTTGAAGATAAAGATTTAGGTCTCAGCATTACATAGATGAAAATTGGGGGGTTTTCCCCAGGGAGAGAAGGGAGAACACACTGAGCACAGAGCTGACAGCAGAATCTTGGAGCATAGCACAACTCAGGAAGTGAACGAAAGAACAATAGACCAGAGAAGGCACAAGAAGAAACACTTAGAAAAGCAGGAGGGGGGGGGGGTGGATACGGAAGATGGGAGCTCCGGGCAGTGCTCAGCGGCTGGTGTAGAGCAGCAGGGAGTTGAAGAGATTGCAAAAATTCTTTAAATGCTTTACCATCTTCACCTCTCCTCTGCCACACTCCGGTGCAGATCCTAAGATGACCCAGAATGGCTCAAAGGCAGCCTTGAACCACTGTGTCCAATGCTGCATCGAGGATCTGACAGCGTTCTTCATCATAGGTTTTAACTCTTGGATGAAATAGAACTGTTTTCATTTTATTTTTTATTGAAGTATAGTTGGCATACATAATCAGTTCTATATGGGATTTATAGATTCTAAAGGCAGTGCTTTTATTTTAATCTCTAAGAGTTGATCAGTATGGAGTTCACATCAATAATATTGTAAACACTTCTCCTAAACTCAGAGATCTCCCAAAACTTTGAATCTGTCAAGATTTCAGAGCTAAATTCCAACCTTTTCTTTTCCCAGCTGAGTTTTCTTCCTCCCCATGGTGGTGAGAATGAGACTTGGCAACTGTTTTCCCTTTTAGCCAGGCTTCTAGGAGGGTCCGTGCTATTTGCAGCTGATGTCAAGTAGCAGGAACCGCAGGGCTGCTCCTCCTGCTGAAGAGCCATAATCCTATTATGCCGACCTGAGACTTTCACGTTAGCTGCCTCTATCCTGGTAGATGGACTGAGGTGACTCAATTGACTTTTAAATCCCCAAGGGTCCCAGTTTCAAAATCCCCAGGTCTAAGTCAAGTAGTAGATTAGGCCCCTTACTAAGAAGGCCTGGCTTCCCGAGAGTCCCCATGGCGATAGCTTTCTCTTCGGTGTCTTTGGGTCTCATACTTCCTGAGTTCCATCCATAAGCACTGGATTGGTGCACAGTTGTGTCCTTCAGTAGTGATCCTTCACAGGAGGTGAAGCTGCCTGGCATCCCCCTGGGTCATGGATTTAATACCTGTTCCTTTGAATAGTCAGGATTAGGAAACATATCCTCTGTTGTTGCTGTAAAAGAAAGATCACATTCTTTGGTTCATGTCAAAGCTGCCCTTGAGAAGGTAATGTGCAAGGTATGCAAAGAGCTTTCTTCCTCCAGTTAGCCACACTTGATCTGTCAAGTCCCTCATATTATATATATAATATGGTTGCAAAATTATTTAATCCAGTCAATTATTTTAGAATGTTTACAACTCAGTTTTGATTGCTCAGACTACTTATCCAATAACTCACAAAGTTTCAGATGTAATTTGCTGACCCAAATTTCATACTTTATCTGTAAGTTTGTTTAACTTCTTAAACAAGGGTTTGAGCTTTGAATATCACTTTTCTGGGTTTTTTTTTTTTTCCACTTAAATAATATGCAGGTACCTTCACATTCACTACTTCTTTAGCTCTCACACCTCTCTCAGGAAGGTATTGTCCCCAATTTACAGATGAGAGTGACACTAATGTCACATGGCTGGTGAGTGGTTGCACTGAGGTTAAAACTTGATCTTTGGACTCAAAATCTAGTGCTCTGTCCAGCACACCAACACCCCCAAATTTATTTGAACACGGAACACTTTTTAAAATGTAACGTAATTGGGGCGCCTCAGTGGGTCAGTCGTTAAGCATCTGCCAGGATGATCCCAGGGTCCTGGGATCGAGCCCCACATTGGGCTCCCTGCTCAGCAGGAGGCCTGCTTCTCCCTCTCTCTCTGCTGCTCCCCCTGCTTGTGTTCCTGCTCTCGCTATCTCTCTCTCTATCAAATAAATAAATAAAATCTTTTAAAAAAATAAAAATAAATAAAATGTAACATAATTAAGGATGAAACACCATCATTAGCTCATTAAGGTTTAAATATTTAACATAGAGTAACATTAAGGAATATCATAAATTATTGAAATTTTAGGACAAAATACATCAAATGGACTGATGGTTATATAGTAGGTAACATATATGACTGCCCCAATTAGCTGAGAGTAAATGCTGCCTGTCCATCCACATAGCACTTTGAGAATTAATAGCCCATTTGTTTGTTTTTAAGTTTCAAAAACATATTTGCCAGGGCTTCGAATTATATTGCAGAGAGCAGTAAAAACCCAAATTATTGACCAATCATATCAATTATCATTGGTGTATAATTAAACACTATTAGTGATTGCAGAATAATCACAGACAAGAAAGATGATTAGGAATCCACTCAGTCCTCCCATGCCAAAATGTCCATAACACCCTCATATCCTATCCTTAGAGGCAGGTTATTAGAAATTAGTTTTATAATAATTTATAGAAAAAAACTTTCGATACAACACTGATTGACATCTTATGGAAGACTGGTCATCCACGGAACAGATTTTGGAAAATGAGAGTGTATACCTTCCTTCTCTCCCTTTCTTACTAATCCCAGGGGCTCTGCTCATCTCATGCCCTCATTTCCTCAGGGACAGGTGAGAAAATGTTGAGTCTATATTAACCTTCTATTTGAGCCTTACGCTAGAAGCAGATTACATAACCCAAAACAGTAGTGGCAGGAGCTTTATTCTGTTAGGCTAAGACATCACACAGGATCCCAAGGAATTTGGATCAATCATCTAGTTGATGAAATCAATTGTTCCTAGTTTGTTAAAAGACAAGTTTTGTAGTTATTGATTCAGATGACAATGAAAAGCAATTTTTAGAGCAATCATCACGAAGTGAGAGATAAGTTTACCAACTATAATGTGAGTGGAATTATTCTTCCACTTGGATTGGAAGGGAAGATTGGAGGGGAAGAGTACTGTATGCACATCCTTCCATCAAGGAACACATTCATTTCAAAAATTCTTTTAGGGATTATAATGGCATGATCTTTCCCTTTGTCAGTATCTTTTTGCAGAGATTTCTCCTAAGAAATCCCCTAAACACATTACTGATCACTGAATCCATTTCTATATTTCAAGCTTTTGCAATGACTTTTTTCTCATTGTTTTCTTTTTACTTTTTTTCTTTGTAGACCTGGCCAGAGGACCGTGGATGACCTAGAGATTATCTATGAAGAGCTCATTCACATTAAGGCCTTATCTCATCTTTCTACCACAGTAAGTTGTCTCCTAGTTGAGCATGGTCAGGGAGGTGGGAGTGGTAAATGCCCTGTTAGCAGCGGAGAAGAGTATTATGGTATGGGGGTGGTGGTGAAGGAATGCCTGAATTCTACCTCATAAATCACCCCTACTCTCCCTCATCAGATGCTAAGGAGGTTATACCCAAGAACAATCCCAAAATGGGATCACTTATTTTCACGTTGTTAGTAGTTGTCCATGTGCCCTAAACCCTAAAGCAGTATAAGTGAGTGGGACTGAAGAATGTACTTCATCCTTCCAAGCCTGAATCTTGGTTAGACAAGAGAACTAGGCCTTAAGAGGAGCTCTGAGACCCTTCCGTGAAATAAGAGAGCCGGAAGGAGGAAAGAGAGACATCAAGATGGCCTGTCTTGGCCCACAGGGTCAGCTCTGCCCGGGTTTGCTGCCCTACTGAGAGGAAGCGGAGGGTTCGAGAGAACATTGCTTCAAATGTTTTAGAGCCCCGTAGCAGTTCCCACTAGTGAAAAATGGCCTCAGTGCTATATCAGACTCTGGACGGTTACACGATTAGGTTATTTAGGAAGGCAGTGGACAGAAATTTGGCCTCTGAATAGGGACAGAAACACTTCTTCCCATAGGAGGAATACAGGAATGTGATTTCCAGGTAACGCAAGTCTCCTATATGCTAATAACTCAATAACAATGGTAAATAGAAGTTGTTTCAGTGTTCACAGATCCTATCGAAGGCCCCTCGGCAACATCTCCATGCCTAATTTGCCTTTCATTCCCAGCTCACTAGGTGGCGTTGTGCCATCACTTGGTTGCAGTGCCTGTGGTACTGGGTGGGGGTGGGGGTGGGGGGTGGGGCGGTGGGGGTGGGGGTCAGGTCTCCTGAGAGCGGTGAGGAGCTTGCTTTGCCACAGCTCCAAGCAAAGGGCTCCAAACCCTTCCCGCTTCAACTCAGATGGAGCCGCCTTCCCATTCCTCTCTGCTGCACTCCTGGGGATCTAGAAGCTTGCTTCCCACACACCATTGCCCTTGTCATCCTCACTCTGTCCATTAGGGTGGGGATAGGTCTAATGCCTGGGCGCCTCAGCTGGGGTGCCCCTGCCCGTGTAGGCATCATGAGTTCATCATGCTGTAGAGGGAAGGGAGGGGAGACTCCTTTTCCCTACCTGTGCTCCAGGTTCCCAGCATGCTCCTGCTGTGACTTGCCCAGCTTGGTGGAATTGAGAGGACTGTGGGGAGTCTCCTCTTCTGGCTCAAACCCTGGGTCCCCAGGCACTGTGGGAAATTCTCAGGTCACTTCGTTCTTAGGAAGATAGAGCCAGAATTTGGGACCATAATTTAGAATTTTAAAATAACTAGCTATGGGGCGCCTGGGTGGCTCAGTCGTTAAGCGTCTGCCTTCGGCTCAGGTCATGATCCCAGGGTCCTGGGATCGAGTCCCACATCGGGCTTCCCGCTCTGCGGGAAGCCTGCTTCTCCCTCTCCCACTCCCCCTGCTTGTGTTCCTGCTCTCGCTATGTCTCTCTCTGTTAAATAAATAAAATCTTTAAAAAAATAAAATAAAATAAAATAAAATAAAATAACTAGCTATGTAGGAATATAAATCCGCTCACACATTTAGGCTTAGTTATTCACCTCTGAGATACTGACTTTTCCAACACGTGGGTAGCGATGCATTATGTGTGATGTAAGGAAGAGCCTCTCTTAGCAACAGAGTCCTGTGATATTGTAGATGTTCTCACCTTCTCACCCAAGACGGACGCGACTGGCAGAGAAACTTGCTAGTTCATACGTGGGAGGTCATGTTTTAAATGGCTTCTGGGGAGATTGTCTTGTATGAGCCTACAAAATAGCTTTTGTCAGAGCCGTAAGAATCTGGTGGCAAATTTAGTGAAAGTGGTTCTAGATGAGAGTAGCTGCCAGCAAAGTGGGGGATGGCTGTGTGGGCAGAAGGGTACAGTCGGTACTGCTTGGAAAGAGAACAAGCCCCCCCCCCCCAAATCTGCCCTTTCCAAATTCTTTCTCTTTTTCCCCTAGGTGAAACGGGAGTTAGCAGGTGTTCTCATTTTTGAGTCTCATGCCAAAGGAGGAACTGTGTGTAAGTAAACATAATGAACACTGTGCCTGGTGAGCCTCTCGCAAGCACAGGCCAGGGGAACCTGAGTGCAAATGCTTTCCTTGTTTGGGCCCACGTCACACTTAGCAGGATGTCATGTGGCGGTTTAGTTTCTCGGGGACCTGCGTTTCTTCTCAGCATGCATCCGTTCCATGGCTTCACAGGGGTTTTCTGGTACCAGCTTGGTAACTCTTGCCGGCCTGAGTCCCCACTTGCTCCCTGCTGACTCAAGGCAGTGTTTGGGGTGGGGGGGGCAGTGACTTCATCAGGGAAGGACCCTATGCAGGACCTTTGCACAATGACTTCAGTTTGGTTTTCGGAGAACAAGTCTGTCTCTCGAGATCCCTAGTTAGAGCGATAAACGACCCTGCTTGCTTTTTCTTCTCTCACTTCCACTATCAGCTCCAAGCCTGAGAGGATTTCTTCGCCCCCAAATACTAAGGCAATGCTAGTATATCATTATCTCTCCAGAATCCAAGTTGTTTAGTTCTGTGCTGGTATTCGGAAGCAAGAAGTTGAAATTTGATATTAATAAATGTGAACAAAATTGTTTAGGCCATCATCTTCCCCAAGCTCTACAAAATTCGCACTCTTGACAAACATGGTTCATGATCTACTCACGTCAGGAAATGCCGCCTTCTCTAATCTCCCGTGGAGAATCAGAAGACACATCAGCACACTAAGGTTCTCAGAAGTTCTGCAGTAAAGAAAAATGTTCACTTCACTTAAACTGACACTTTTTAAACTTAGTGAAACATAGGACACCTTTTTAAATGGACACCTGTTAACTTTTCAAGAGATGTTCTTTGGAAAACCTTGCCCTTTCTTCAGACTGTGTTAGTCAAATAAGCAGGAACATGAATCATAAAAGCAAAAAGTTATAAAAATTACATTTCAAAATGTTTTACTTTCAGTCATCAAAAGTGGTATCCCTAACATGGATATTTATTTTAGTAAGAATGTTTTTTCTTTACATTTTAAAGGTTCACTTTAATATTTTTTATTTTTATCATCCCTGATGACTTACAACTTCCCATTTATTTTTTTCATTCAAACTCCTGATTGTTTTCATTTTATTAAAAATAAAATATTTAAATATGGCATCTGGGTGCCTTGGTTGTGTGTCCGACTCTTGGTTTTGGCTCAGGTCACGATCTCAGGGTTGTGAGATGGAGCCCTGCATCAGAACTCCACACTCAGCTTAGAGTCTGCTTGAGATTCTCTCTCTCCCTCTCCCTCTGCCCCTCCCCCTGCTTGCTCTCTCTCACTCTCTCCTAAATAAATAAAATCTTTAAAAAGAATAGAGATTACAAGCACCTTTCTCATCTTCATCAAACACTAACATTATACCATTTTTTCATATTTTCTAAAGAATGGAATTATAGGGGTGCCTGGGTGGCTCAGTCATTAAGCGTCTGCCTTTGGCTCAGGTCATGATCCCAGGGTCCTGAGATCGAGCTCTGCATCGGGATCCCTGCTCTGCGGGAAGCCCGCTTCTCCCTCTCCCACCCGCCCCTGCTTGTGTTCCCTCTCTCTCTGTGTCTCTCTCTGTCAAATACATAAATAAAATCTTTAAAAAAAAAAAAAGAATGAAATTATAGGTACAATTGAAGACCCCTTGTTTCTTCCTTTATCTCATTCTTTTCTTCCCTCCCCAACATACTCCTACCCTTATGTAGTGGGCATCATTCCAACCCATTTTTAAATAATATGTAGATATGTATCCATAAACAATATGTAGTGCTGATTCTCATGTTTTCAAACTTCACATTTGTGGTCAGATTACTTTTAAAAACTATTTTCTCTAGCATAGTAAGTTTTGATGAATTGTGGGAGAAAGTGTATTTATTGCTCTAAGAAATGGATTGCTGGTGCATTGATCTCTAGTAAATTCATATCTTTTAGAGCATAGTGAATAGTGCAGTATTTCTGTTCCTTTCACGTTCTATAGAAAAGGAGATACTATTCCACCTGAATAAGTATTTGCCAGTAATTTTTTTTTCCTTCTGGAATAAATGCATAATTCTGAGGACTTAAAAATGATGATTTGATAAGCTGTAATTTATATTGATGTGCTTCTATTCTTGTCATAAGTCTTTTCATCTTTTTGTATCTAGTGTTTAACCAGGGGGAAGAAGGCACCTCCTGGTACATTATTCTAAAAGGATCGGTGAATGTAGTCATTTATGGCAAGGTATATATATCTTTTTCTTTTTGAAACTTTATTATGCTCCATTTACTAGTGTGGCTCTAAGTATTAACAATGCAGTGCTACAATTAAACTTGCAAGAACATTGTTACTCAACGTGGAAAAGACATTATAGCATCTCTAATCATAAATTATCTAATTTATACTCAGTAGAATTGAACACTAGAGGTGTATACATTTAAAATAAATACATAAAATGTATACATTTAAGTTAGGCCATAATCCATATTAGTCGATGAAAAAAAATAAAACATTATGATATAATTATATAATTTTCCTTGGCATCCCTGGGTGCAGTCCATTTATATATACAGTGTGTGCGGGGAAGAGCATTTTGTGGTGTGAGGTGAGTGGATGTTTGCTCAGATTCAGGGACCCTCTTCATTGGAATGTTCTGCTCCCTCCAGGGTGTGGTCTGTACCCTGCATGAAGGGGATGACTTTGGCAAGTTAGCGCTAGTGAATGATGCCCCAAGAGCTGCTTCTATCGTCTTGAGAGAAGATAATTGCCACTTCTTAAGAGTAGACAAGGAGGATTTCAACCGGATCCTGAGGGTGAGTCCAAGGCAAAATGTGGCGGAGGGGCATCTCCTTTTTCCTTTTGCCAGACAAGTGAGGATTGGAGTGTGATGTTCATCGAGCAGTACTGTAACTACTGAATGCTCTAGGAACAAAGAGCCTTCGTTATAGATCGGGTGTGGTCAATGTGCTGGTGTGCGTTCTGTGACCCAAAAGGGGTATTCCAATAAAGCTGCAAATGCATGCATGCTGAGCCAGATCATTACACACACCCCTACCGGCCCATGAGAATTAAAGAAAAATAGGGATTGCCTTGGCCAAATGTCAAAGTCTGAGACATTTCTCTTTGGCAATTCCAGCTTTGCCATTTTGTGTCCTTCCCCACCTCACTCTCCCAGCCCTTTCTCCATCCTAGAACTTCTTAGTCTCCCCCTCCTGTCTCTTCCCAAATTTGAACCTTTTCCATATCATCACACCCTCTCCTGATTTATTGAGTGATTACATGTTAGTGGGAATTACCATCAGTCATGGTTACTCCAACCAAGCATTTTCATTTCAAGTGCTTTATGTCAAATTGATTCGTACTAAAGGAATTTCAGACTTCAGCAGGTAAGTGAAGAATAATTGGGGTGATGGAGACATGAAATTACACTTAGAGTTGGCTCTGCAGATGGGCCTAATCTAAGCTTGTTAAAGTATTTGTGAGCATGGGTGATGTTGAGAAGAGATGGTCCCTGGTCTTGCCCACTGCACCCACACACACCCACACCCACACCCACCCACCCACACACACACACACACACAACCCCTGGTCCCTTGGGAGGGATGACCTAGCTTTGGCTGGTAAGGCTGATTGTGGCCTGCTGGGGATGATGATGATGTCCTACCACCCTTGGCCTCTCAGGTGGCCTGCAGTCCATCCCGCCCCTGCTTGAGTTTGGGCTGAGAGACTGTTCCCTCTAGGATCAATTTGCTCTTCTCCCTCCCTGCCTCTTCCAGCCTTAGCATCTTTCTCTATCCTACCCTGAAGTCCTAAATGCAGTTTCTGTGCTTTCTGGTACTTTGGCATTACTTCATGATGATTTACAATGTCATTCTCCATTCCTTATGTATGAACACCTATTCATACACAGCCTTAAGCATTTGCCTTTGGCGGCAAAATTTCTGACAACAGAGTTTGTCTTAGGAATGCATTCTCTTAATGCAAAGAAAGTTAAATTTAAAATTATCCCATCGATCGCTTCTCGGCCTTTTGGCTAAGATCAAGTGTAAAATTATCGCATCGAATAATATAGAGAAAAATGCCTCATGGAATTTGACATGGTTCTTAACTGATTTCTTTTAACATGGGGACCAAATGATGAGAAAAAGCACATTCAGATTTTTAATTTAATTGTTTAAATGACATCAAAATTTAGAGGTAAACTTTCGTAACTCTTTGAAGTTTACACACACAAAATTTCCATTCAGCCAAAAATAATTCTTTGAAAGAATCAGATCAGGATCATTATTGATACAGTTTATAAAATTGGCCAAAATAACTGAGAAATGTTTCTGATACATTTCAAACAGATTTTTTTAAAAACTAAACAGAGCCTTTTGATGAGAGAGAAAAGGTGCACATGTGTGAAAATGACACCCTCAGAAGAAAGTCAGAATGCAAAACCCGCCACATATTTTTGTAAGGATGAGTGCACTTGCTCTCCTCTCTTTCCGCTATGCCACCCTCTCCAAAAGGCTTCTCAGAGCACAACCACAATCCTCTCTCCTCGGCTGTTTTTTCTGAATCTGGGGTAAAAGCAGAGTTTTAAAAACCACACGCCTCAAACCTCATCTGGTCCTCTCTCTGACCATTCCAGCCCTGACTTTGAAAATGACTTAATTTGTAGATGCAACAATTAGCATCACAAGCACCAAATGAGTTTCTGAAGCATTTGAAATTTTTTTCATTGTCTGAGAAAACAGCAGCATCTGTATGTGGTGTAATTTGTATTTACAGGACGTTGAGGCGAATACAGTCAGACTTAAAGAACATGACCAAGATGTCTTGGTGCTGGAGAAGGTCCCAGCAGGGAACAGGGCTTCTAATCAAGGAAACTCACAGCCTCAGCAAAAGTAGGTTTGCATCCAACACTGCAATTGCCAGACTATGATTAACCTTTTCACATGGTATCATCATTTCTACAATAGCATGCTCTCCTTTTTTGTGGAAGATGGCAGTGTGTGTGACTTTTTTCTCTCTATTGACTAATCACACATCTTGTGGAGTATAATGTATCCATTTCTGGCACTGTTTTGAGCATGGTGCTGCCTGGAGTAATTCAGAGGAGACTGTTTCCCTACTCTACAGATGCTCTCTATATACCGTGTTCAACTGAAATAGCTTTGGAACAGAAGATGGGGAGAACAATGGAAATAGGAACGCCAGGCAGTGCAAAGGATGGGTAGGCCCCGAGGTGATGAGAACCTTCCTTTGGTATTTGAATTTCATGGGTAGGATCTCCCAAGAAGTGTTTTCATCTTATTAGAATGAGCATCTTTGCCGGAAACCCAGACTTCAGATATAAGGCAGTCTATTGATTGCAGCCCAGAAGCATCCATTTGGCCTTCACCATACTCAGTCCTGCTAACATCAAAAGGAGATTTGCTTCCCATGTCTCAAGCTCCCTGTCTAACTTGAACCTTTTTCAGATGTCTACGCTCAGTTCCATCTTTTGTTGCAACTTCTCGAATGAGGCTGTTTTCCCCATCAAACGTACCAACATTCGAATAGGAAGACAGGAGAACAAGGAAATGTAGCTTTAAGAAATTGTAGAAGATTGCAGAATCTTGTTTTTAAAGTAAAGATTAATCTTCAATCTTGGAATAATAAAAACACCAATTCTGTAGCTAAAGAAGAGTCACCAAATAATATGTTGAAAAAGAATGTCTCCCAAGTAATTTTCCTTTGTTTGCAACAAAAATGGGGTGTTCCCTTTAATCAGGCTACTCACAGTAACTGATGAATTTTTACTGTTTAGACTAAAAAAGCCCAAAGCTCAGACATTTTCATCTGGGTGAATCAACATATTTTCAAAGAAGGTGGGAAAAAATAGAATATTATTGAATAGCCATAATGTATTTTACGTGTTTTATGTAATCCTTACAACAATTCCCTTTTAACAGATGGGAAAAACTTAGGCTCAGAGAAGCAAGTTACTTGCCCAAGATTACAAAGCTTGTCATGGTAGAGTGGGCATCAGGTCTGGCTTGACCACTTCAGTGCTTTTGTGCCTTCAGCCATGAAGCTTACTGTAATTATATACAGTATGCAGGGGTTCCTGGGTAGCTCAGTCGTTAAATGTCTGCCTTCGACTCAGGTCATGATCCCAAGGTCCTGGGATCGAGCCCCGCATCGGTCTCCCTGCTCCCCGGGAAGCCTGCTTCTCCCTCTCCCACTCCCCCTGCTTGTGTTCCTTCTCTCGCTTTGTCTCTGTCAAATAAATAAATAAAATCTTCAAAAAACAATACAGTATGTAAATACTGTATCCTCAACACTATCACCTAAACACTTCAGACCGATACATTTCAAAAGGGCTGACATAAAACAGACTATATTAAAAAAAAAAACTACCCTTTCACTTACAAACCTATAAATTGCCACCCAGAATTTTTTATTTATTTTTTTTTATTTTTCACTACTATCCATTCTTAAAAATGTTCTTACACAAATGTTTTCAACAGTCTTCTTTCAGCCTACAAGGGATCAGAATGAGAACATTTTTTATGTGAAGGTTAGGCCCCTCCCCATTGATTTTCCTTAGTGGGCTTAAATATATCTAGACCATTTTATAGTGGTAATCTGCATTCTTTAATAATGCCTCAGATGTCTCAGGAAAAGTTTGCTACCGGAAAAAGGAAGCCTTGTAAATTCTCCTTAACCTTGAAACATTTGACCAAGAAGTCCCCTGGAGGCCCACTTCCTTCACCTCTTCATACCATGGGGGAATGATCAAAAGCGTTTGCTTGTTACAACATAGTCCATTCAGAGCACCTTCCAAATATAGATTTTTTTTTATGAAATCAAACTAAAGGGAACAGAAGAGGAGAAGCCATGTATTCAATTTATTTTAGGCCTGGATCTGATTTCCGTTATATCTCCTTTTTTGTGTTCTGTAGACCAATCCAGATTTCTTATATAATTCAAAAACGTGTGCATGTTCACAGCAAACCATTTAAGAAATATCAGTCAGCACAAAATAATGCACTAGGCAAGATCAGCTCTCTGAAGAGGAAAAAACCATTCTCTCAAGGGGTCGTTTCCCATGTTGGGCTTTCTGAAGCCAGACCAGAGTTAAAAGGGGACACCATGTAAGTGAATTTTGGCCTGATGTTCTGGATAACTTTGATAAGAGACCAACAATGATGTCTATGGATGGACTTACAACTTAGGAACTTTTAGGGCCTCTGTCTTTTCAGAAACCATCCTTTTTGAGCTCAAAGGGGGTCACCACATTGGTGCTGATAGTAATGTTATTTTTCTGATTCACTTTTCCCCTGAGAAATCCAGAACAGTTTTTATGTATACATGTTAAACTTTCAAAACTGCCTGACTGCCCAAGCCACTCAGCTCCGAGGGTGCTATTAAAACATCAATAGCAGGACAGTGTTTTTCATGATGAATAAACTATCTGAGGCTCTCAGACATTTACCATTTTAGATATCTGCTCTGTGGTTACATGATTTTAGGGAGAAAAAGATTTTGAAGTGACTGTTCCTGTTTTAGTTACTGTGTTGCTTTTTCCTTAGACTGTCAACCACCCAACTGCTGAGCTCCACCCTGTTTGCGGAAAGATAGTCTCTTTTAGGCTCTCCTCCCTCCGCATCTTTTATTGTTGTTGTTCTAGGTGCAGATAGAAGTGTCCTCATTTCCAGACTTGGCGTTTGGAAAAGATTTTCTGTCATGGCCTTAAAAGCCCACGGTTTGGATAATGTAACCAATTGGGGTTCTCTTTAACTTGAGCTAGAGTAGCTCCTTCACGCAATAAACTGAAGAGAGCCATGCTGTCTGGTATTCAAGTCCCTCATTTAAGCAGAGGTCAAGCAGAGGGCATCTGGCAGAGTCCAGCGTGAAACAACGCAATAACATGATGTTTCAGCCAAGCCCAGAGCTGCAAGATCACAGATGAACACGTCTGGCCAGAAGCTCCCTGGCCATCCCTCTCGAGAGTTCCCTGCCCTAGGAGAGTGTCCACACCTGCCCAGCCATCTATGGAGCTGGGGAGGGGGAGGATGGGCTAAGGCAGCCCCCAGTTTTACCTCTAGAGGGAGCCATTGGTAGCAAAAACAAGATCCCCTGGGTCTGAGATTGACCAGGCGGACAGTTAGAGAGGTTGCTTCTCTCTAATGAGGTGATAGTTTCCTATCTTGGCTTGCCCCACACACACACACACGTCTTTATTCTTTTTGACCAGACATAATCCTCTAGCTAAGGGATGTCCAAACCAAGAACACCAGAATGTGAAGCCAACCTGGCAGAGTTTAACTTTTGAGGCAGGAACAAATGTCAAACTGATGTATCCGTTCTGTAGCCAGCTTTAGAGCTTGCAGCCTCCTAGCAATAGCTGCCCGGGGCCCTGTCAAATCCAAGTAACTGGTGTTCGATCTAATGCATTTATACTCTTATTTAAATAAAACTTGTTTTCAGAAACAAACAAGCTCCTGTTCAGAATGAGCTCCAGAGACATAGCCTTGGCCCCAGCACTGCCTACAAGAGGAAAAAACCATGTCTTTTGCCTTCTTTATTTTGAGAAAGGAGTATTCTTTTTGAGATTAAATTCTATTATATTTGATTATTTATTTTTCTATTCCCTCTTTCCTCCTCTAGGCTCCAAGCCAGGTTTCCTCAAAGATGTAACTCCAGCTTCTTTCTGGTCCTGAGTGCATGCACACACTCACATGCAGACACACAGTAGTTTTGACTAATGGTCACCTTACCTTCCAGGGAGCCTGCATTTGCTACCTGTGTTTTCTCGTGCACAGGGTTATATGTTGGATTGCTTCTTCTATACTCCTTCAGGCAGGAGGTAAAGACCTTGAGAATTAATACGTTACAGATATTCTTGGGATCTCAGCACACTTCCCGCCAGGTCTCAAACAGGCAAAGAAAGGGTGTTGGTGAGGAGACAAAGAAATCTGGGTTCTCCTGGAGCCGAATTATACCACTGCTTTCTGAACATACTCGAGTTTTATTTTCATTGTTGTTTTTCTTCCCATTATTTTGCTCTAAGTGAAATCCCGAGCAGAAAAGCAAAGTCTGAGTTTTAGAATAGGATCACTCAGATCATCCTAATGTGTTTTGGCTATAGTTTTCATTCACTGTTTTGTTGCCATCTTCAAAATGACTTTGAAATAACCCACATTCAGTTTAAAACATAAATCCTATCCTGTGGATTGATGAAACCCATGGATGGATCTTCTGAAATAATGACTAACACCCCCACCCCAAAATTATAGATACTTGACAGTAAAATAAATTCTATAGATTTTCTACCGTTGATTTATTTCCTATTCCGATGCTACTGGAGTTTGTTTGCTCATTGGTGTTTAGGGTTTTGTTTTCCTTTCTCTTGTTTTATTTTAGCTGTGTTTCCAAAGCACATACCAGTATACAGTTGGGAAAGACAGAGCATTCCAGAAATAGGCAGGGGAATCCAATGTGGGACTGAGATTTTGCTACAAATAACCCATATATGGATAGCCTAGTTTACTGTCACTTCCCCTCACCATCTCCCCCTGCCTGACCTGAACTGCCCTGTGATTTACATGTTCCTTTCCATTCCCCTTGGAGCAAGGCTGAAGTTTCTCAGTTCCCAGCATGCGAGAGCCACTTTCCAAGTTTCCTTTAGTTCCATGTAGGGAAAAAAGAATAATGTTTTAGTAACTACTTCAATTTGTGGGGGTTTTCTTCATTGCCTTCCCATATGGCTTTGGCAAGGTATATGGTCTCTCTTACCATAAGGAGAATATGGGCCATGAGTTAGGTCATTATGGTTCTCTGGGACTCCAAACATGAATAAATATGTGAAAACCAAATAAAATAGAAAACACAAAAACCTTAGATATGTAAAAAGTTGTTCATTAATAATTTGCCCACTTTTGAAAACCTAATGATGTTTTTATTTCTTATCCAGGTATACTGTGATGTCAGGAACACCTGAAAAAATTTTAGAGCATTTTCTAGAAACAATACGCCTTGAGCCAGCTTTAAATGAAGCAACAGGTAAACACAAAAACAGTTTTGTGTGTCCATTAAATCCATGCGGAGCACTGTAAAAAAAAATCCTGAATTCATTCTCAGTGTGTGTAGCCACACAGTTTCAGAGGGGAGTTATGTGTATCAACATTGGAAAGCATTCCTGTGTGGCCAAGTCAAGGAGCAATCCTTCTGACCCTCCTCTGCCCACTCCAATTCTGGCTGTCCTTTGTACATGGCACAGTCTAGTTCATGCATATTAGGATTAGCCTTCCATACACATCCATTAGGTTATCGTTTAAATCCTATCTGTTTCCATAAAGGATTTGAAGATGTCTACATAAAAAGCACCACCTTGTTCCAGCTGAGAGTAAAATGTTTCTGTCTGCAGTTGTAGATCCTCAGGCTGCCTCAGGGTGTCACTGAACACCCCCACCTGTGGTAGTCTGCTAGGGCTGTCATAACAAAGGACCACAAACTGGGTGGTTTAAACAATAGAGGTGTATTGTCTGAGAGTGCCAGAGGCTAGAAGTCCAGGATCAAGGTGACAGCAGAGTTGGCTCCTTCTGACGGCTACGAGGGAGAATCGTGCCACTCTCCTAGCTTCTGGTAGCTTGCCAGCAACCCTTGGCATTCGTCGTTCTGTAGATGCTTCACTTTGATCTCTGCCTTCATGTTCACATGGCATTTCCCCTGCTTTTCACATAGCCTTCCCTCTGTACATCTGCCTCTGTGTCCAAATTTCCCCTTTTCATAAAGGATACCATTCATATTGGATTAGGGCTCACACTAATGACCTCTTCTTAACTACATCTGCAAAGACCCTATTTCCAAATAAGATCACATTCTTAAGTAGTGAGGGTTACGATTTCATCATATCTTTTTCAGGGGGAAATCATTCAACTCATAATACTGTCTCACAGTGAACCAGTCCTCTTGACTAAGACTCAGAGATTTGAGGATGAATGAGATGAATTTCACCACTAAACTCCATGTTCAGAGTTATGATATTGTTCTCCATTTCAGTTACCATCTTGTACATGACTTTGGAACAGCACATATTCAACTTAAAAAAAAAAAATCCTATGTTACTGGCCTGTCTCAGAAAAATAGGTTATTATTTTAAACACACCGAGCCCGTAGATGAACATTTATCACTAAAAGAAGTTCAAAGATTTACTCAAATACTTAGTGATAGTTCAGAGCCCAGTTCCATCACCTTTGCAATATAATCAAGGTAAAGTCATCATCATTATTATATACCTCCAAAAAGTATTTTGCCACTGATTGACTTATTTTATCTCCTCATTCCAGCTTCTCATTTTATAAGCAGGTTACCAGATTTGTTCTCATGTAGCAAATTAATTGGGGAGTAGTCTATATAAAAGCCAGGATCTCTGACTCCAGAGCAGTCATTTTCGGTTCAGTATGTGTTGAATATTCTGTTGGGCAGACACAATGCTGGGTGCTTTGGACTAGGTAAGGTGAACCAAAAAAACCACCCTCCAGTCCTCAGGAAGTTTGTAACCTGCTAAAGGACATAGAGGGATGTGCAAATAACTTGAACATAAGGCAGAATGTGGCTAGTGCTTCAGGAGGGGACTAGCTGAGGGGACCAGGCAAAGTGTCATGGAGAATATAGCCTTTGAAGTGGCCCTCAGGAAGGTGGGATGCTAGTAACAAGAGACTGGGGACAAAGCCTGACATATTGAAGGACATTAGTACTGACCTAGAAATGGGCAAGGAGGACCAAGTGGTCTGGTTCTGCCAGACTATCATATATATAAGTGGGAGGAGGAAGGTAAGGTCTAAGAATTTGACTACAGATCTTACAGGCTCTTCAGGGCAAAGCTAAGTAAGCATTGGGGAATGGTTGAAGATGTCTGAGCAAGAAGAATGTGAGAAAAACTTTTCTTGAGAAAGGAAACCCTCAATGGACCCTAGAAGGGGAGTCCTTGCTTCTCGGAGGCATACATAACCCCAAATAAACCAAATTTCTAGAACCTGGTGTCAGGAAAAATATAACCGGCCTTTCCCCTCTGATTAACTATTTGCCCAGAATGTGTGATTGCCTAGTGCAAGAAACAGCATGTTCTGTAAAGTGAATATTGATTGAAAAGGAAGATTCTTGTATATGAGAGACTATGGCATCTAAGCAAAGATCTGTAAGATCTTTCCTACCCATGAAGAACAAATATATTCTTCCTTTTAAAGTCACCTCTAAAAGAGGTAGGGACTAGATTATTGCTTCTTCAGAAATTGAAGCCTAGAAATCAGTGCATTCTGTGGCTGGCATGGAGAATGTGATTCCTGACCCTTCCATTTTTGTTGTTGGAACCAGGTTAACATCATAATTTAATATCGAACTTCATTCTCTGCATTTTTTTTCTGATTCTATTCTTCTTACAAGTAATGTTCATGGCTTGGAGATAAAGAACAAATCATTATCTTTCTCATCATCAAGAATGTGAATGTTCTACACAGTCCTCCTGGACACTCAAAGTAACCCAAGTACAGGCCCACAAAACACGGATGCAGAAGAGTGGGAGACTTTGGCATTTTGGGGTTTATAATACAGTGAGAAACCTCAGAGTTGACAGTGAAACTGGTTTTCATCATAGAAAGGAACACCCCTGGGTCTGACAGTACATTCTCTTAATTTACCAAAACATCTGTTTTCTGCCTAAGACCTATTAGTTTCCTAAACTTTTTACTTCTATGATCAGCATTAGTCATTGAGTGACTTGAGAAATTATTTTCTAGTAGGAAATGATTTTTTAAATCAGTTCTCAAGAGTTACTGCCTATGAGCAGAGAACAGAAAAGCCACATTGAAATGTGGGTGCTGGGTGGTTACTCTGCTAGGTGACCAGCTCGCCAGCCTTTGAGTCCCCTACTCAAATCTCTGCTTTAGCAAAATTTAAGCTACTCTGTAGCATAGTTCTTTGGGGACTCTTATAAGCAAGCATTACTCCCCTATCTTTAGGGAATACCTAAAATTTATATAAAGGTGACCCTAGAGGTTAAACTTAGACAAAGCCAAAGTCCTTTTGCACTTAAGGGGAAAAGTTACAGTTTGTCTGGCACCTTCTCAGCTTCTTCTCTGAGGCTGAATAATGGGACTAAAATAGCGGGTAACACCAAGTGACAATAGGGTGGGAATACACTCATGGGTTGTAATGAGTCTAATGGCATCACGTGACTTGAAAGGGATGTTAGCGAATAGGACGGTGATCATATTGTCATATGTAAATGTATCAGATCCACATGTTGTACACCTTAAATTTACACAATGGTACACATCAGTTATAGCTCAATTTTTAAAACATAAGTTCATTTAAAATATAGACATTGGAAATCTAATATATTCAATTAAAATATTTACATTTCTTACCATTTTCTATTTGAAAAATGACATGTGTTTCACAAAATCTCAGTGACCATCTTAATATACCAGAGAGCTTTTGTTTTGTTTTGTTTTGTTTTACTTCAGTTACTGCTCCTAGACTTTATGTCATCCTTTTTTCCCCCTGCTTTTGTTTCCCTCACCAACTTTCTGCTCTTATCACCTCCTTTTTCTAGAATTCCATTGTCCACTCATCTTTCATTGCTCCCTATGGAAACAAGGGGTGGAAAAGACATAAAGGAAAACAGATGTTGACATAAGATATATGGTGTAAGGTAGACAAAGAAATGACCATATGTGAATCCTGCACATGTGGAAATGCCCATGGGTAGCTCTTTAATTATAGGTATTTTTTAATATACATGTGGCTAAGGTGACCAGTGCTGTTGGTAAAAGCTGTCTCTTTTTAAAATACTATACTTTTGGTTCACTGTCCTAAGACATTGAGTTTTGGTCTCAAGCTTGTGAACATTATTGTTTTTATTTGCAGTGTCTCTATGTACAGCCAAACCACAATCCCCCAAGCCAATGCAGAAGACCATCAACCAAGAACAAACGAATAGATACTCTTGCTTTTCTAAAGACTTCTGCAAAAAACCTGATTTCTTTTTCTGCTTTGCTTTTCTCCTCCTGCAGATTCTGTTTTAAATGACTTTGTTATGATGCACTGTGTTTTTATGCCAAATACCCAGCTTTGCCCAGCCCTGGTGGCCCAATATCCTTTTGTGGTTTGAAGTCTCTATTCCCTTGAAGATGCCCCACATCTATATGGTCATTATCTCATTCTCTGAAGGTAAGTCACAGTCCAGGCAGGGTCATGCCCTCCACCTTTGTCAAACTGAAACGCCCGCAGTTTTCCCCTGGCGTAGACTCCAGCCCTCTCTAGTAGGTTTTGTCGTGCCGCGTGTAAGGATCTCCTCCTCATTACCTGTGTAGAGAAATGTGAGCCAAGTTACCTCAGGAAGGTGATGCCTACCTGGGAGGTAGGCTAAAGAAAGTTATGGAGAAGAGTATTCTTAGAGAGTATTCGTAGGGACAGTTCCCTAACCTTGGAGACAGACTCTGTGCCTCTGCAGGGTACCTGACAGCATGGCCCCAGGCCTGCCTGCATTCTTCCTCCAAGCCCCAGTATTAATCCCTTTGCGCATAAATACCAAAAAAGTGACCATCATGGGGTAGCTTTACTTTGACATCTGTCCTGGTGCATTCTCTCCTCCAGATACAAAATGGATTTCTTCATTGTTTTTATTTTTATTATTCTCACACTGACTGAAGTCACACAAAACTGGAAATTCTAATGGCAGTTCCCCTGGGCAGCTGGAGCGCTGAGTTTGTCTGGGGCGTCTTGTCAATAGTCTGTTGAATTGACCAATTGGTACATGGTATCTGGCACACAGAGCATTCAGAAAATCAAGTTGAATAAAAATGGTGAATGTTATTGAGTTACACCCTCAACTTCAGGGGTCATGTGAAAGTATATTTTCCAGTTCTGCTTTATTTTTAAAGCAACAAAAATGTAGACCCCAAAACACTTTGGCTTTTTGAGGAGTAAAATCTATTGAAGGAGAATGGCTTTCTTTTTCTCTGAGCAATCCAATCAATGTTGCATGTTTTTCTTTTTCAGAATTATAATTGCCTTACCTGATTCTCATTTTCTTGTTCAGTCATAATTCTCTTTGAAGTCAACGGAATGTGTGAGGATGGGAGATTTGAGTTGAATGTGTTATTCAGAAGGAACTGCAAGAGTGAGATTTGGGTGTTTATTTGCCTGGAAACTATCTTTCCAAGTAATGACAGCTTAATGAGACTCACAAACATTATATATTCTTTCTGGCTTATATTCAGTTTTTCTCAAGTAAAGTTAACATATTCAGGATCTCTCTGTGCTCTTTTAACTCCATGCATGGTAATCGTTATTAGACCTTTGAGACTTGTTAGAAGGAAAAATAAAAACCACCACTGAGTTCAGACTTATTTTTTTCCAACAGTTAGCATGTCAATAAGGTTAAGGCAAACAAAATGCAAAGAAGAGCGAGGGAGTATAGCGGGCCACGCCATACCATCTTTACAAGTAGAAACCCCAAGCACCAGGCTTCTGTGTTTTTGCAAATTCTGATTTCTTCATTTATTAGCTTGTTCTCCTTTGGAGCTGATTAAGAACATTCATATCACTGACTTCTGTTTTTAAAATAGAAGCTTCTAGAGGGAAAGTCCATGCTATGTCCAGGTCAGGAGGTGTAGGGAAAATGGTAGTGGGAGGAGGAGAGGAAGTCAGGAAGGTGAACAGTGGAATCAAGAGAGGCCTGTGATTTCCGATCCTGATTCTTTTCTCAGTAGACAGAGGGAATCCAGGATGGCTGGCTGTCATCTAAACTACCTAGTGCCCTCAGATCACTTCCTTCATACTTGGCCCTACGAGAAGTTAGATTCTCTCCATTGCTCTATTTTGAATCAACTCCCTGTGTGTCAGGCACCTTGCTAACAGCATTGACCCATATTATATTCCTTTATCCTTACAGGTGTCTATTGGGTTAGTATTAGCTTTATTTTACAAGGATTCTGGGACTCAAAAACAGTGGGGTGACATGCCCAAGGCAAGTGACAGAGTCAGGATTCATCCAGGTCGTTGGATTCCAAGCCTGGAGTGTGTCACTTTTTTTTCTTCGCAGATTATTTCTTTAAGAGCTTATCCCTTAGAGTTAAGAATACTTCTTGATAACAGATTGCAAGATACATGTTTATCTGTGTTTCATTTGACTAAAAGCAAAGTAGGCCTAACTTACTGAAACCGAATAAATGAAGCATTCAGTAGAACTTTTCTCAATCATAGAAATATTCTGTTTCTGTGCTAGACCAGTATCTGCTAGCCTTGAAATTCACTATGACTGAGGAACTGATTTTGTAATTTTACTTAATTTTCATTAATTTAAATTTAAATAACCATGTGTGGCTTGTGGCTGCCATATTGGACAACATCAGTCTAGTTCTTAGATACTGGGAATGAGAGCCTCAAACAAGAATTGCTGTTCTGTGATGCCTAGGGAGGGCATCCCAGGGATGCCAGGGGCTTACCCTGCTACAGGAGAGCAAACAGAAGATGGTGAGGACTCAATTTGTAGTTCCCCTTTCTCTCTAGGAACATGTTATGTGGGCTTCTTATATAGGCTAAGTTTTTTTGGTCATTAGTAGCATAAACCAACTGTGACTGTCGTAAGGAATATAGGAATGCCCCAGAGGGATGTGGGGTCACTCAGAGAATTGAAGGAATCCTAGGAGAGCCCAGACTTTCAAAAGGGGCCTCAGGGGCAACAAGTAAAGACTGTGCTTTGGGGGCAAATCTGCTCCAAGCATCCTGGGCCCTCACCTGATTCCCACATCCCTAGGAAGGAGGGTCTTGTTGGCCTAGCTTGGGTCCCTGCTGACGTCTTGGTCAAAGGAAGGCAAAAGATTTTCACAGACAGCCCCCCAGAGACTGCCTGTAAAGAAAAACAGAGAGGGCGCCTGGGTGGCTCAGATGGTTAAGCGTCTGCCTTCGGCTCAGGTCATGATCCCAGCGTCCTGGGATCGATTCCCACATCGGGCTCCCTGCTCCTTGGGAGCCTGCTTCTCCCTCTGCCTCTCTCTCTCTCTCTCTGTCTCTCATGAATAAATAAATAAAATCTTAAAAAAAAAAAAAGAAAGAAAGAAAAACAGAGAAAGTGGAGAAAAAGGTGATAAGCAGACAAAACAACAAATATACATAAACTGCTTAACGCCTCTTGCACAAGCGACGGGGAGAAATCGTGTAAAGCTGAGCGAGTGGGTTATCCCCCATTATTAACATGAGAGAAGGGACACACTTAACCCCGTTCCAGTAAAGCACTCACATTAAAGTGAGTTGCTTTGGCTGAGTGTTTTCAAAGTACTTAATATCTGTGACTGTGCCTAGCAGCCCTATGAAGAAGTCCGTACTTTCACTACTCTTTTTCCAAATCAATAAACGAGTATAATGAAAAATTATGATTTGCTCAGAGAAAGGTAATTACTAGTACAGAAAAGATTTGAGCCCTGAGCCACTGACACCTATTTCTGTCCTTAATCCTCCAATTTTGCTTTTAGCACAGAGGAAGATGGTAGAACTCTGTTTAACATTAATATTTCAGGTCTTTTATGTGCTAATAAGAGAGAATCTCTATTCATTAGATATGCTTGGAACACGATTTCACCTGATGAATACAAGTGCTTTCTAATGAGTTTTTTTAATTATATTTGTTCAATTTCTGTACTTTTCATCTTCAGTTTCTTTAATCTTTTTAAAATTTGCATGTAAAATTCAGCTCAGTTTTCCACTAGTCTTTAAAAAGAAAAGTAAAACTACCTATAACCCTATCAGGTAATACCATTGTTAACATTTTGGTATGTATCCTTCCAGTCTTTTTTTCTTCACATGTAGTTCTATATTTTTCAATATAACAATAGAATCATACTGTAAGTAATTTTGTATGCTTTGTCACTAAAAACTATTTTATGAATATCTTTCTCTGCCATTAAATAGTTCTCCACAGTTTTTTTCAATAGTTCTTCAGTTTTTTCTATATAGGTATCTTATATAAGTAAGATTATGTTGTATATGCTTTTTTGTAATATGTTCTTCTTCACTTAATAGTATGTTGTGGATATCTTTTCAGACATATAAATGTATGTTTATATATATATAAATGAAACTACATCTTTTTTTCAGTTAATTCCATAAACTCTTATTAAACACACTGTGTCATATAGTGCTGGGCAACAAGGTGACACAGATACATGAGAAAAACATGCTATCATTTTCATTAACTCACAATATTATATGGTAGATATGTCATAATCTATTTTCTTAGCCTCTTCCTATTGGATATTTACGGGGTTTTTTTCAAAATTTTTTCCTATGACAAACACAATGGGATGAATCAACATCCTTCCAGCTAAATCTTTGCCCACATATACGATCATTTCCTTACTTTAGAAGTAGACAAAGAGTATGTAATATTTTAATGCTTTTGGTGTTTACTACAGCATTGCTCCCCTGTTGTCTTAATTATGTGTTTTATGATTAAACTCTAGCATATTTTTATTTGTACAAATGCATGCAGGCCTTCAGTTCAGTAAGTGATCACAATTAAGTTAATGTTATTTTGAATTTTAGTAACTACATCCTTGATTTGGAGAATTTCCCATCATTTACTTTATCTTCCCAGCACCCAGCCCCCACATGTGAGGCATAAAAAGGACTGGTATGATATTTATTTCATTTTCCATGTGGGAGAAATCAAGGCACATGGAGCCAAGTGAGCACCTAAGATTACACATATTCTGGCAAATGTTTGGAGAAACTCCATGTAGCACTAAATAATACCAGTTGCAATGGACATTGTCCTTGTCATCAGTGCCATCTCAGTGGGTCAGTCTAGCTACTCAGTAGTTGGCTGCCCTTGGTCATGGTTTGTTCTCATCTTGCAGGCCCAAAGTAGACTGAGATTCAAAGAGGGGCTTCCTGGGGCTTCTGGATAAAAAGCTCTCTTAACCTTTAAGAAAGAGAGCAGGAAGCCTATAGCCCCAATTGCCAGTGATGGCCTTCCTACGATGACTAGGGAAATAAGTCCTATGACAAAGCTGAAATGCATGGAGAGTCAGGAAAAAAAATGGGTCTGATAGTATCATTACACTTGTACCAGTCCTGAAGCTTACCCTGCTGAAGATTCTTTGTTATGTCAACAAATACAGGTCTTTGTCGTTCAGGACAGATTGTCATTACAGCTGAAAGAATCTTAAGGGATCAATGGCTTATATAAAATTTATAAAAAATGTAAATACAGCAATAGTTTTGGCCAAATATTTTTTCCTTAGCATCTTAACTTCTTTTGGCTTAGTATACACGAACTCTATGCTTTGGTCATGGGAAGAATTTATTTCATTTCTTGAAGCAAAGAGGAAAAAACAGAATACAGATTTGCCACTCAGTTTTAGCTAAAACTACCTTTATATATATGGTATCCCTTATACAGAGACAAAGCAAACACAACAGCTTCCTTTACTGAAAAGGCAGGGCCTCCATCATTTATTTCTCTGTAAAATTGACCCGGGATGTTCTAAGTTGACTGGGGTTCCCTAGGAGGAACTTTTATCAAAATTTGCTTTTCTTGATGATTTACAAAACAGCATCGGGTTCTTATTCTCTAGATGAAGCCAAGTTTTTAGGAATATTATTTAGATGTCTAAGGAAAATTGTCAGCTTAAATTTTATTGAAGCCAAATTTTACCATTGTAGTCGCCCAATTGTTTCTGTAAGCGTTCAATCCATAGGTTACTATGAGAGCAATTTACTTCTGCAGATATGCAACTTGAGACTTTATTGCCAATAAGGAATACTTGGTTTGATGATGATATGATGTGATCATGGTGTCTTCTTTCTCAAAAAATGACCGTATTATCAGATATTCTACAAAGTACTTTATATACATTTTCTCCGCCTCATATCAACACCGTGGGATCTGTACTCTTTTTGCATTAGGGGAGTGAGACTGAGCAGATATGTCATTTTCCCCAAGTTCCTTAGCTAGTAAGAGTTAGAACAGTAGTGGGTTGAATCCAGCAATGGGTTGTTAGTCCACGTCCTAGTTCTCTACGGTGAATACTAGACCCTGAGTTAAGACTAAAAAGAATAGCCAAGAACTAGAGGCTTCTAAAAATGCAGAGAATTCTGAAAAATTAGTGAGAAAAAAAAAAATTCTGAGCAAGAAAATGGGAGGCACGTAAAGAAAAATGACAGCCGAGAAAGCGGACCTGGGAGCTTCAAGTTCATAGGCTCTCACAAACATGGGAGCAGCTGTGTGATGGGAATAGCATCACAGTTAAACCCAGAGAGGCCAGGTCTTATGGAAAGTTCCCAAAATGGCCATTTAAAAGATTTCACATTATTTCCAGGGGGCGGATCAATAATAATGATGGTGGCTAACACTTGCTGAGCACTTAATATGTCTCCGATACTGTTCTACGCGGTTTACCAATATTGTCTCATTTCATCTTTAACAGCAATCCTCTGACTTTACTGATGAAGAGACTGAGGCTCTAAATGGCCAATTAACTAACAAAGGGTCTCGTGGTTTGTAAGTAGGAAAGCCAGGATATGAACCCAGGTGGCCAAATTCGAGAACTTGCCTTCCAAGCATATGCTGCATGAAGGAAGGGATAGATTTGGTGCTCAGGATGTTAGGATGCTCCACGAAGGCAAGCAGGGTAGTAAAGAGGCCCCATAGCACAGTGGGAAAAGCACAAGCTCTGAAGTCAGAAGACCTGTGTTTAAGACCTGCATCTTAGAAACTGTATTACTGGGCGCCTGGGTGGCTCAGTTGGTTAAGCGACTGCTTTCGGCTCAGGTCATGATCCTAGAGTCCCGGGATCGAGTCCCGCATCGGGCTCCCTGCTCAGCAGGGAGCCTGCTTCTCCCTCTGACCCTCACCCCTCTTATGTGCTCTCTCTCTCTCATTCTCTCTGTCTCAAATAAATAAATAAAATCTTTAAAAAAAAAAAAAAAAGAAAGAAACTGTTTTACTTGGCAATTATCCTTAGCCTTTCTGAACCCCGTCTGTATCATAGGGGTAATTATACCTGTCCTTGCCCAGTTCATCAGGTTGATGTGAGGATCAAATGAGGCTATGTGTGTGAAAGTACATTATAAACCTTTAAGCCCCATATAAAATAGTGCCCCCTATAAATACATTATTGTACCATCATGAAAGGAATATAGCATAATGTAATGAATATACCAAGCTTTGTCTAGTCAGTGGGCAGATGACCCCCAAAGTTTGTTTTCAGCTGCAAGCAGAGATCCTGTATGCAAAGCAGGGCTTTAAAAACAACAACACTGAAGAGTATCAGTTTGAATGTTGATAAGTGTTTTATAAATAGCTGCATAATTAGCATGTACTTACTGCAAAAAGTATACATAATATTTTATTCCCTGTTGTAGGCTGTAATGAATCTGCTGCCTCTCCGTCCTAGGAGGTTTTCACTTACTTTCCCCATGATAATTTTAATATGTGGAACCATTATTAGCTGAATTAAGAATAAGTAAATGAGCAGTAAAAAAAAATACAGAAAAATTACAGGTGCCTGTGGTGAGTAAGATAATAACTAGGTAAAAATATATGAAATAATTACAGTGTTTGAACGACAGAGCCCGCATGAGGAAAATGACTCAATGGAATATTAAACCTGCTGTTGGCCGGGTAGAAAGCCTACACTGTGGCCTTCACCTCTTCGGATCCTCGGCCCTGATCCTCACTGAAAACAGATCCAGTGTGTCCCAGTCACGTTTGTGTGATGCCGAAGGAACTGGTCCAATTCAACAAAGATTTAGTCGTTCTGAAAGGTTGTGCTCCTATAGATTAATTACCCAGTAACTAAAAGATTCAGTTTCAAAAATGCCCTTGATGTTTGGTACTTGTGTGGACTTAGTCCTCCTGATGACATTGAATATGAACTTCTTTAGAATGTATTCATGATCTGTATTTGACATCTTGACAAAACAGAATTTCAGATAATTTAGATAAAGGTTTTAAAGAGCTGTGACGTTTGTTTGTTTTTGAAAACTGTATTATATATAGCACTCCAAACAGTGTAATTGAATTAAGGTAACCAGTCAATCAACAAACATTTGAGGCTTTTTATGTTTCCTGTTAAGGATTCTGATTTAATGCTCCCAGATGGTGACAAATCTTATTACCATAACAAGAGAAACCTCAAGTTAGGATTTGAATCCTCACGAATGTTTGGTTAATAGTGGTGAGTCACTGCTTTTTTTTTTTTTTTTTTTTTGAAGTAAGCTCTATGCCTAATGTGGGGCTTGAACTCACAACCCCAAGATCAGGAGTCACATGCTCCACTTCCTGAGCCAGCCAGGCACCTCCAAGCCCGCTGCTTTCTAAATCAGCAGGTACTGAACAAGAACACTGGTTGAAACTATAGCAGAGAGGCTCTAATTCAGACATGCCTTCCTGACGATCAGATTGTCAGAGCTGCAGCAATTAATGCTTGATCTTCTGTATGGTCTTTGTCTTCTTTGAGGCCTTTTTGGGATCAATTTCTGCATCTCAGACTGATTGCCCCACTATCCAATAAACTTCAAATCACCTAATTCTGCTGCATAATACATGTTAGCATAAAGAAATATTAATATCAGACAAAAGGTGCCAACAGAGACAGGTGAACAATGTGCTGGAGAGAGAGATAAGAGAACTGAGTTCTAATCCCAAGAATTCCATTGATAGATTTGGAAAAATCACTTAAGCTCATTCTACCTCAGTTTCCTTACTTCTGAAATGGTGGAGTTGGAGATACAATCAAAGGGCTTTTGCAACTCACAGATTCTATGATTCTGTGAATCATCTGAAATCCATTCAGTGTGTCAGTGATGACTTTGGCCATTTTGACTATTAAGGCCTTTTCTTAATTGTATTTAAAATAAGAATTCAGTGAATAATTCTATATTCTCTTACGGACTTTTATCTAGCACTTTATGAGACACCAGAATTGTGTTATCTCTCTGTGTCTTTTTCGTCATGAATTCAAGCAGCCATATTGCTTCTTACCTGAACCCAACTGTCATGACATCAGGAGTCATGGCTATACTTAATACATGTATTTCCTTATCATTTGACAAAATCACTGGGTTATGATGTATTTTATTTTCTCTGCTAACTACACTTAACATAGACATTAGCCAAGTATACATTTCAGATAGTGTTGTTAAAAGTATCTTATGTGGGAGGGAAAAAAAGTATCTTATGTATGTGGTATCCATTGATCATCCTTTCTGAATTGTTGCTTGTCCTGGAGAAGAGCTAGGTTTGTATTCCCATAAGAATACATCTTTCTCCATCAAGTGGTTAATGCATTGTTCTGGTTTTAGCGCCAAAGAAGGTAACAGTTTCTGCAACCTTCCTGATGTGTTTGAATTTATGAACAAACTATATTTGAAATGTCACTCTTTGGGGGTTTAATTGTTTTACATCATATTGAGATAAGGGACCTGGTGGGGTGTTGTTTCCCACCCCCCACTTTGGCTGCTGTCTGAAGGGAATATAGTTTTTTTTCCCTCTTTCCACTTTTTTGTAAGAGTTTAATAAAATCTAAAAGTAAATCATATAAATCTTCTAAAAGCCTGGGGAAAGTATTATGGGAATCAATAGAAGCCCCAATACCTCATTATAACCATTTCAAGTATTATCAATTACATAAAGTCTTCTTTGTGTCCCTTGAGAATCTGATTCAACAGACTGTTCAGGAATGGAACGATATGTTGCCTATGGAAGGTCAGAATACTTGCGCATATGCCTGGATTCAGCTTATAAACATACTATTACCACCACTCCAATAACATCTGTAAGGGGAAAGGGAGACTTGGTGAAACAAATCAGTGCTTCCTTTTATTTTTCCAGAGGGAAAAACACTTAACTTTCATGAGAAAAGAAAGCAAGCTTTATTCTAGTCCCTCTGGATTTGGTCATTGCTGGCTCCCAGGAGCCTGGGGAGCTATTCATTAAGAGCAGAGGACACTCAACTCTGGTTTAGGTACTCTTCAGCCCTGGGAAACTTAGAACTTAGGCAAAAGAAAAAAAGAAAGAAAGAAAGAAAGAAATCTCTTTCTCATCAGGATTTTTGCTTCCCAGATTTAATCATTCTCAATAATTTCATGAACCCAAGCACTAACATCCAGTCACTGTTGGGGGGCTGGGGGTGACGACAATGGAAAGAGCCCTGTCTGGATTTATAAGCCTACCATTTATTCACTGAACAACCTTGGGCAGATCTCTTCTCTCTGTTTCATCTGTAAGTATTTATGGAGAGCATTATATGATCATGTGAGCACATGGAGCATATTTATTATAAACTATAAAGCTCCACATACATTTATAGTGTTAGCATGTTAATCCTTCCAATCATGTGTTCTGTCTTTCGTTGTAGAAAAAAAGACAGATTTCCCCCGTAGGAAAGAAGTCACGAAAAATCTTTATCCTGACCCATAGAGATAATGTAAATTTAATATCCTGTCCTAAGGCCTTATAGATTAGCCACAGGTGCGCTGCTGATATCACTGTATCCAAGTCACAAGTGTTTGCATTGCTTCCTGAGTCCAAGTCAAGATAACCTGGAGGGGCGCCTGGGTGGCTCAGTCGGTGAAGCCTCCGACTTGGTTTCGGCTCAGGTCCTGATCTCAGCATCTTGAGATCAAGTCCCACATCAGGCTCTGCACTCAGTACAGAGTCTGCTTGAGATTCTTTCCCCTCCCTCCTCCACCTCCTCTGCTCCTCCCCCTGCTCTCTCTCTCTCTAAAAATAAATAAGTAAAATCTTAAAAAAAAAAAAAAAAAAAAGATAACCTGGAAAGTTAGCATTCTATCTGCTTGATAGCAAATTTGATAGTTCAAACCGTCTCCATCTTGTGCAAGTAAGAAAGACTCAATCTCTCTCTCTTACTGACTCTTAGGTGAATCAGTACATATTTTTCAGTAAAGAATAACTCATTTGGTGCCCACCAAGTGCCGGACTGTGTTGCTAGGTCCCATAAAAATAGTGATAAAATGTTGTGCCTGCATTGCAATTCTTTGGAAAGAAAAACTGAGTTATGTGTGCATACAAGCAAGGGGCCTAAGGGTTAATCAGAAAAGAAATAATTTTCACATAAAGTGATCTTTCTTCCCTTTTTTTTATTGTAAGCTCAGAGAGAATTGTAGCAATATGGGTTGAGCAATTTTCTTTGTTATGAATCCCGTGCTCAATTTATGAAAGCCATTTTGCAACCCATTTACATGCAGTAAACCTTTGCTTTAAGGTTCTGTCATTTGCCTTGATCATGATTATTTATAGTCCCTTTAGAAAAGGCCCTTTACGGGTTTAGCTGTCAAGCACAGCACTGCCACAAGGCAGTTTTCTACTGAGCCTTTGAAGTCATGGTCTTAAGCTAAGGCACAGCTAGTCTTGTAGCCAACTAGGAGGCAGAGGGAGGGGTGTTGTGTAATGGGGAAGAAAACTAGTTGGAATTAGGAGTCTTTTTCAAAACCAACTCCATAGTCTCACCATGTGATCCTGGCCATTTGTGCGCTTTTGCAATCTGTTTGCTCACTGGTAGGAAGGGAAGGATGCTTTTATCCCAAGACTATAAAGTAGAACTTAACTAAGGTACTCTAGTGCAAGAGACAGTGTAAGTTATAAAGAGGAAAGTGTTCCATGAACTAATTGTCTGCAGTATGATCTGCTATAAATCACTGAAAAAGGAGTGGTGTGTCTCCTCTAAAATCTTTCTTGATCACATACTATATTCCCTCTACTGTAATACACACACGAATGTAAACTGAGAGCAGAAGCCTTTACCTGACACATCAGAAGGCACTCAACTAAGTATTTATTGGATTAATGGATAGATACAATTGCCAGCTGAAAGTCACTGTGCTGGGCATGGTACAGAATACAAGGCAAGTAATACATCATCAGAGGCCTCCAGGAGCTTATAGTTTCGTTAAGAAGTCTAGCCATAAAGGCACAAAAAGCCAGTATGAGTTAAGTTGTGGTTTGAGGCAGGAGAAGACGTTATGATATAGTGTGTCGAAATCCCTCACCAGATCCACACAGCAGGAACCTTTGCTCTTCTTAACTCTAGGTGAGCCTGTCTTCCTCCAGCCCCATGCACTCTTGGTATCAGTCCAGCAGAACTTAGATGCCCACTCAGAAGGGTTTTGCTGAAATGTACACAGTGAAGTGGCTTTATAGACGTATGTGCAGAATCATAGGAACCAAAAAGGGTTGGCAAGGCCCCGAGAGACAAGCAACAGCAGGGAGCACTGCCTCCCCCAAGGAGTGAAGGGCCAGGCGGAGGGCAGCCAGAGAGTGTGATGGGGGCTGGAGCAAGGCACAATAGGAACCCTTGTCAACACACAAGTCCAAGTGGAGCCATGCGAGTCTTATTCCTGGGACGACTACCCTGTCAGAGTCAGCAGACATGAACAAGGCTTTCTAGGCACTTGGTCCAGGATCTTTCTGTGGGTGGGGCTTTTCTTGAGGGCCTGAGGAAGGGGTCCCATCAGTCCAAAAGGCTGGCTTTCTGAAACTGGAATGGATCATTCTCTGCCTTCACAAGTGGCTCAGTGCAGTGAGTGTGAAATGACCAGACGTCTTCCTTGACTCCGCGGCACTTACCACGCGCAGGCTTCACAAGGTACAGAGCAGGAGAAAATGGATTACGCCCTCAACAATAAGAGGCGAGTCATCCGCCTGGTGTTGCAGTGGACCGCCGTGTATGGAGACGCCCTACAGGAGGATGACGTGGCCGTGGCTTTCCTTGAGGTACGCGGAGTCCTCCCTCTGAGAATACATCTTTGTCCTGCTGTACCAGGACTCCCCAGAAGCACACAGCTTCCCCGGAGAGACTGTGATTGCAAATTCTGTTACCATGTTCATCAGAAAGGTACTATGAGAGAAGTAAACAACATCATCCAACCCCCTGCCCTTCTAATTCAACAACTGGTAGCATCGTAATGTATTTTCACTTGCTCTCTTTTTCTTTGCAGTTTTTCTATGGTCATAATCACATAGTACCCATCATTTTGTAGGCTGCTTTTTCCACTTTATATAAGGACTTTTTGATGTCAGTGCCGTTTTTCTAGTAAAAATTCCTGATGACCTTTGAGTAGCTCTGCCACATATATGCTTATTTTTTATCGTGTTGAATATTTACATCATTTCCAGTTTCTACATTCCTCGAATAATAGTACAGGGAACATTTTTGTGTAAGTAGGCCTGTCCTTGATCATATTCCTAGAAGTGGGATTGCTAGATCCAATGGTACCTATTTTTGAGTGGACAAATTTTATTGAGATACTTTTGTGGAGGACTTTCTAGGACCATAAGGTAGTTCCAGAGGGACATGATTTATGTCATAAACACTATTTTAAGCTGAACTTCCCTTTTCCTTCCCGTGGCTCCAGCCCCACATTGCAGCATGGGCCCTGGCATTCAGTCCTTGATGACTCACTCTGTCCTCCGAAATGTAGATGAGGATCTTCAGTGCAGGCAAAAGGCAATGTGGCTTCTATTTCAAACGTTATCAATCTCTATGTTCAAGAATGAATTATCCAAAAGAAAGGTACCCCCTTTCCCCCTTTTAATCATATAATTTGGCGGGCAGAGAGGTGGGGAAGGGAGGAGAGGGGACTGTGAGTGACCCTCAAGGCTGTGGAGTGAAGTATTTTGAAACTATAAAGGAACGATCGTAGCTTGGGTCATGCATTGACTCCTGGCCGCTACCAGTTGAAGAAAGGACTGTCTTGCAGAGGAACCAGAGTGGTGGTTAGGCTGGTAGCACCACAGCTGTCATCTTCCGCTGCGGAGGCCACTGCTCCTGAGCAAAAAGCAGGCCCAGCTGCTGCTGCCTGGTGGTCAGGATCGGCCCCAGGGCGTCCATAAAGAGTCCTGAGTTGATACCAAACTCAGCAGAACGTCAGTCCAGTCCTGAAGACCATGCCTGCGTTTTACCACCAAAAATCAACCACTCCTAGTGGGAAATAGTAAATAAACAACAGATGCTAAAATAATATTCAGAATAAATGTTAAAATTTCCCTGAAAAAATGTTGAGGTGAAGAGTGCTCTTAAACTATAAAATGACCCATTCTAAAACATTGCATTGCATTGCCTTTCATATAAATATTCTATGGGGGCGCCTGGGTGGCTCAGTTGGTTAAGCGACTGCCTTCGGCTCAGGTCATGATCCTGGAGTCCCGGGATCGAGTCCCGCATCAGGCTCCCTGCTCGGCAGGGAGTCTGCTTCTCCCTCTGACCCTCCTCCCTCTCATTCTCTCTGTCTCAAATAAATAAATAAAATCTTTAAAAAAAAAAAAATATCCTATGAACAGTTCATCTGCAACTTAAAAAAATTTTTTTGAGTTTTTTCATTGTTGTGAAATATATCAAACATAAAATTTGCCCTTTCAACCATCCTCAAGGATACAATTCAGTGGTATTAATTAATTCACACTGTTATGCCACCATCACCACTATCTATTTCCAAAACCTTTTCTCACTTGCAGTTTTGAATCTAGACATATTGTAACATTTTCTTTTTCTTTTTTGGTCTCCAATCCATACAACCATGGTCTGGAGATGCTAATAAAGAAGATGAATAGAGACACATCTTTGTTGCTCTTGACAGAACCGTGTACCTCGGCAATTGTTATTAAAAGCCTGTGACCTTTGCCAATTACAGGAGTTTTATGTGTCTGTATCAGATGATGCCCGGATGATTGCCGCCCTCAAGGACCAACTGCCCGAGTTAGAGAAGATTGTCAAGCAAATGTAAGGAAGGGCCTGGCTTGGGGGTGTGTTTTCATCAAGTAAGTGCCTGCCTCTCGGTCAAAACATCTTCCAGGGCACCTGGCTGGCTCAGATGGTTAAGCGTCTGCCTTCGGCTCAGGTCATGATCCCAGGGTCCTGGGATCGAGTCCCGCATCGGGCTCTCTGCTCCTTGGGAGCCTGCTTCTCCCTCTGCCTCTCTCTCTCTCTGTCTCTCATGAATAAATAAATAAAAATCTTTAAAAAAAAAAAAAAAACTTCCAAAAAGTCCCTCGCCCCCCAGAAGGTGAAAGCTGGTTTTTCAGCAGCCACATGGTGTTCTGGTTTGAGTGGACAGGGCCTCAGGCTTGGGTGGTGGGATAAGGCCAGGTGAAGAGGGGAGAATCTGCTCCGCTCCTTTTGTGCTGGACGGCTGCCAAGAGAAAGCCTGGCACAAGGCGGATATCCTCCTGTGGGGTGTCTCACTCAGTAAACTCGGGTCCCTTTGGTTTGAGGCAGTGAATCCAGTAATAAAATAGTGGTATTTAAAGAAAGATGAGGGGGAATTACTTATATGGAAAATTCGCTTTCTGCCACCAAAGCTGTTGCTGGTGAATGTTTACATCCCCTCAGTGAAAACATGGAAGGTTTCACATGCTGTACTTTGAGCCTTCAGTAAATACCGGAGAGAATGTATGCTACTAGGAAGACCCTGAAAGCTAGACATCTTGGCTTTCAACATCAGTTCTGCCAGGGGTCTGCCTGTGATGCAAGCCGATCTCTTCGTGTGTCCTCTGTGCTTGGTCTCTTGGTATTAATATGAGGTTTGCCCAAGGATTGCTGTCATTTCCTTTTGTAATATAAGATTCAAGTGCTGTACAAGTGAAGCAATTCAAAATAACAGTACCAATGGTATTAATTAATGTGCTTTCTCTGTTTCTCGTAGTTCAGAAGATGCAAAGGCTCCGCAAAAGAAGGTAAGTGACCACGGATTAGGATTCTCTAATTGTGCCCTGTTGTGTAACAGTTCTCCGGAAATATTATAGTGCAATATATGAAAGGGATGTGTTTGTAAATACAAAATATGTTTTCTCATTTCTTGACTCTGCTTCTCGAGTGTGTTTCCTCTGAGTTACAAGTGTGCATCGGTCATTCTCCCCTTATGGTGGTTGCTGTGGTTATTTTTACAGCACAAAGTTCTTTTGCAACAGTTCAACACAGGCGATGAGAGAGCCCAAAAGCGCCAGCCTATCCGCGGCTCGGATGAAGGTGAGAATTCTCTTCTAACTCATGGTTGTATAGATTACTCAAAATCAATAAAATCCCTTCCCTGGGAACCCTTGGGCCCACTGAAGAGCTTTTCTTGGACTATCTCTTTGCACCCCAAATGGTTTGCTTGAAGGTGCCCTTTTGCATTCCAGTTATTTATCCTCTTGAACTCTGGGCCTGGAGCGGAGGTGCTTGTCCACACTTCCCTGATTCTGCCTCTCCCTCACTACCACCATTTCCTGTAGGAAGGAAAGAGGATCTCAGGAAGTAGTTGCCAAGTTCGCCCACCTCCGGGAAGAGCTGACAGGCAGATGGCTGGCACTTTGCAATGCCAAGCAGAGGGGCAGCATGGGGTCCCCTGCAGAGCAGGACTCCTGCCCAGAGAAGGCACTCTGGCCCCAAGCACTGCGTTGTTAGCTGCCAGGAGGGAGGGGCACATGCTGACAATTACCATTTGGTTCTTTAAGATTTGTCTCAAGAGTCGCAACCAAAATAGAATGAATAATAATGACAAAATTTTCATTTTAAGCCACAACTGAATCTTGTCATTTAGGAGCGCCTCTAAACCCACAGATTACAGTAGCTGGAATTGCTCCCAGGGTTTGTGTTCAGAGGTGAGCCTGTAGGTGCCATATATGGGTTTGCTGAGCTCGATGCTGGCCCAGCCCCAAAGTACACAAACTGGTGAACACGTGAGCGGGAACGTCAGTGTGTGTTCATGCCCCAGGCAGAAGCGCTCCTGTTTGCAGATGTGTTAGCTTTGGCTTCCCCACCACCCCGCCAGGCAGCAGCAATCTAGCAATCAGCCTACTGCCCAGCACTGCCTGGATTATGAGAAAGAAACTCTCACAGGCAAGGGCAGACCCAGCAGACAGGCCTAAACGTACTTTCTCTGTTCCCCATCTCTTATAAATGGGTTTTCCACAAATATCTGCTGTGGTTCTTTGAGTTGGAGATGGCAGCCATGTGTGTGCCCATCCTCAGACCAGTGTGAAGGTCAGGAGTTTTGGAAGCGGGCAGGCACAGGCATTGCTGACTGCAGGCAGGTACAATAGTAAGAGTGACAAGATGGTGCAAATTTGGGAAGTTATCTAAACGTTCCCATCACTGATGGTTTTCTTAAGAACTCCCAAGACCAATTTACCGTATTGTTCCTGCCTTCCCAATAGTTCTGTTTAAAGTCTACTGCATGGACCACACCTACACAACCATTCGGGTGCCAGTGGCCGCCTCGGTGAAGGAAGTCATCAGCGCAGTTGCTGACAAACTGGGCTCTGGGGAAGGCCTGATCATCGTCAAGATGAGCTCTGGAGGAGGTAACAGCTTTAATTAGCACATTGGGCTTCTGCAAAATGGAATATCCCATCCAAACAGAAACCTTGCCAGGAGTTAGCATGGGCCTTCCAAGAAGATCCAAGGGACAAATTGGTGCTCTGTGTGCTCCCACAAATAACAAAATAATATGGTTAGAAGTGGGCTGGGTGAGTGTCTAATATGCCCTATTTTGTAGGTACCCACTATAAAGCAGAAGGAGGTGAAGCAATCTATCTGAGGCAGCTGGAGCTGAGGACTCTGGTGTGGATGTCAGCTTGGAGCTCTTTCTATAGAAACCCTAACAAAAAAGCTTAAGGTCTCGGAGCTCTGCGACATATGGACCCTAAGACAGCTTGACAAGCTATGGGCCATAGGTTTCCAAAAGTCTAGAAGTTGGAGGCGATCATAGGCTAGTTCTTTCCAGCTGATGATGGTTCCCCTCCTTACCTTGTAGAGAGGGCAGGAACCCAACTCATCGAATAAAATGAGGAATATTCTCCCCATAGGATTACTTAATTGCCTTATGCTTTCTTGAAATGCCATTTATTCATTCGCCATATATATTCACTGGCCACTTACTATGACTGGGACGGGAGAAATGTGTTGGGTGCAGCCGTGTTCCCAGGCTGTTGCCAGGCCGGCACAGAGGTAGACAGTAATAAGTGAACAATTATAATCCATGCTGGCTAGAGTTTTGGAACTAGTCTAGTCAGCACCTGTTGCCATGAGAGCCCAAAGAATGAGCAGTAAGGCTTATTTATCTGGAAATGATTTAACAGCAGGGGGATCCTTCAGGATCGGGTAAGCCATTTTTGCCATGTTTGAAGGCAAATGGTTCTACCGATGCAGGATTTTTAAATGCATCCTCGATTCCCAAGATATCCTCTCCCATTTCTGTCCCAGGCACACAGGTCCCAGGATGCCTGCCTTCACTGATCCCTGTGGCAAAGTCTTTCCACGGCTGTCCGGGGTCCCTCCTTTGCCTCCTTCGGGTTTTCACCCGAATGTCCGCGTCCGCCTGAGGCCCCCTCCTTCCTTTCTTTGATTCCCCTTCTAAAATTGTATCCTCTCCCGCTTACGTATACTTCCTAGCCTCCTTCCCTGCTGGTTTTTCTCCCCGTGGCTGCTCACTCTCTCATATATTTGTCTTGTTCACTGTCTGCGTCCCTCACTGTGATGCAAGCTCTTTTTGGATTGGGAATTTTTTTTTTCCCCTGTGTTGTTCCCTTCTGTGTCCTCAACACCTGGAGCAGTGTCTAGCATATAGTACATGTTAAATAAATATTTGTTGAATGAATTAATTTTAAAATATAGGAGGCTTAATCTAAAGGTCATGCCACTGCCCTCCAAATTAGGGAATCCGTGAAAAAATAATAATGAATTTTATATCTAAAGTCATTTGGGATCTCAGAAACCCCCTAAGTTTTCTAAAAATGATCTTTCCATCTCCACAGTGCTGGGCATTATTGCCATCTGGAAACATAATTTGTCATATAAATAGTAAGTGCAGTTTTTGTAGATAATTACAGTTGCAGCGCAGAACTGGGTGAATTGACCCTCGGCTACTTGCATTCCTGTTTTGTGGTCATTTTCTGATGGCATCCTGAGCGTCCTGTGCCTGCCTGAATGCTGTGTCTTTTTTATTCAGTGGGCCCCTTCGGTCCTGTATTTTATGCAGTCACTCTGCGTGTTCCGGTAATTCACCAAGCTGACAATTTGTTGGTGTGATTAGGGCAGTGCAGCAAATCTCAGATGCATTTAATAGGCAATCTCATGCTTTTTATGTTCACAGAAAAGGTGGTGCTCAAACCTAATGATGTTTCAGTATTTACGACGCTCACCATTAATGGACGCCTATTTGCTTGCCCGCGAGAGCAATTCGATTCACTGGTAGGTGTGGATGGCCTCCTCAGAGCAGTGTCTGCAATCAGAAAAACTTGTCTGGAGCTGAATTTTGCAGTTATGTTGAACTGAGTTGCTAAAAACTCTTCAATGCTCCTTGGCTTTTTCTTTTTCTGTGCTCCATTAGGTAAGCCTCAGGTGTTCATTTGATATGCTCTGAGCTTTAGATTTTCTTTTGTGGAAATTAGCCAAGTAGCACCACTATCGGGGTGTAATTCAGCTTTTAGACCTCTTTATAGTAAATGACCTCCTTGAAATCCCCCCAATTTAGACAGTAATATCAAAAATCTGAATGCTTAGACCAAGAGAGAAAAAAATGTTTTAAGACCAGACACTGTGATGATGTATCATGCTCCTTTGTGGGATGTAGAAAGGCATCAGGGCAAAGCCACTCTCAGGTCTAAAAAAAATGCAGTTCCCTGAAAGGGCCCCAACTTGGGTGGGAAATACCAGAGGCCAGCAGTTTCTTCCCTAAGTCCCCCAAACCCTTGTTGCCAGCCCACACAGAGCTGTCTTCGAGTAAAGGATTAAGCGGCCCATGCTAACAGTTGAGTAGCCTCCTGTCTTTTATGTAGATGGTAGGGTTCATTTCTGGTTATCCTATAAAAATTAGACATGTTGGTGAGTAGCTCTCAAGCTACGTTGGAAAGCCTGGGGGGACAGTGCAGAGGATGGGGAAGAAGTTTTCTCCATCTTGGGACACACGGGGCTGAGTTTACTAAGAAAATTGCAAGAAGAGAAAGAGGTAAACAGCCTCACATTTCAGGGGAGAGTTTAGCCACGTGGGTGCTGCATAAAAACATCCAAGTGTCATCAAATCAGACCTTAGAAGTAAATCAAGATTCCTCTCCTCCTGAGAACTGTTTTGGAGCTTGTTTTGGCCTCATGGTAATTCTTTGTTCGAGTTGGGGGAGAGCCATTTTGAGCGCTCTGGTGCAGTTAAGTGGATTGTTGCCATATCCTGAATCCCACTGGAGGGGAACTTAGCAAATGTGGCCTTCGTTCTCTCACTGTCCCTCATCCATCGCTGCCCATGAGCACCCTTGCTTGCCTCAGCCACGGGTGCTAGAAGATCTGTCTGCACACGGTCCTTTCATTTATATTTTTTAGTCATCCACATTCACTGCTTTCTAAAAGATCAGTATTTCCCAACACTGAGGGATTGTGGGGGGAACAGCATACATGAGTCGTGCTGCCCTCTCCTGGAAATGAACACCATCAAAAACCAGGTTAGCTGTAGCCCTGTTACAGGTGCTGGGCGATGTGTTTGCCACATGGCATTCGGCCTCTCTTGCCAACCGGTTCTTGGCCGCAGCGATAGATGACATGGTGTGCGGATGGAGTGTGTGGACTGTTTCCAGCTCCCTGTCGGGCAGACACTAACGCTTTAAGCCTCTGTTTATTTGCACACCATCCTGCAGCCTTATGAATTCTTAGTCCTTGCTAGTCTTCCATGTTAAGGCCTGAGTAATTGAAAGGCATTTACTTTGCAACAAGTACTGGGGAATGAGAGCTTGTTAACTCCCTCCATGTGGTGCTCCGCCATTCGCTGGGCTGCGAGTTATGTCATCGTACTAAGGAGTGGTTGAACCCTACCTGTCTCACAAAACTGGAGACATGGAGCCTTTTCCAGCTTTCTAAAGATTTCCCTGAGGACAGTCTTTCTAGGAAGAACTGCACACAGGATGACTCTGCAGTACAGAATGTTGGCCAAACCCTTTCATCTATCAACACATACTTATGAAGTGTCTGCTTCATACTCGGTGCTATGCTGGCTTCTGTGGGACACTAGACCAGTCATCCCGGAGACTCTGTCCTTATGACAGTTACGGTAGGGAGATGAGACTAACACAAACAGCCTGGAACAGAACACATTGTAGGGCTACACTGTGTTGTCTAGAAATACCAGAGTGCCAGTGATTTATCCTAGTTGTTTGGATTCTGGAGCTTTATCTCTGGACATTTTATTTGAGCATAAATGTTAGTGCAGAGCAAATTATAATAAAACCCCATTGTACTGTAATTTGGTTTTACTCTTACCCATTCGCTACCCTTAGACTTTTATTTAGGACTTACTATATCATTCCAGGCATTGTGGATGGTTCTGGCTCTGGAATGGTCTTGAAGACAAATCCTTCATGTGCCTCCAGGAACCCACAGTGTAGTGAGGGATTCCAGCGTGTAAGGAGAAGACGGTGTGACAAATGCCATTGCAGAGCCAGGCACAGAGGGGGAAAGAGGGATGCTGGGGTGGCGGCTGCCTTTAGCCATCTCTTTGTCACTGACGATCACTATACCCTTTCTATGTCTTGGGTTCTTGAGTTGGAAATTGGAGGATTAACAATGCTGTTCTCCCAGAGGGAGAGTACATGGGAGTTCTGTGCCTCTGGATAGGCAGTGTTCAGACCTGCCTGTGCACTGCAGACCCTCCATAAGCTCTGTTGCACCTCATCTGATGGGAAATGTCCACAGGACTGTCTATGAGAAAGTGGAGCCAGGGGATGATGCTTCCTGGGGGGCCCCGGGGTCAGCATGTCAATTCCCCACTTCAAATAGAAGAGCCGCTTCGGCCACTCAGATTGCCTCTTCGGTGGTTCATGGAGGGAAGGGGCCAGCCTACCCTTTGTCAAGGAGGGAGGAGGCTTTGGTGAGCCTGCCCACTCAAAAAACAAACAAACAAAAAAATAGAGATTCTATTACTCTCTCAAAAGGGATGCAGGAATGATAGACCAGCATCCATGACTTAAAGAATTTTATATATTTCTTAACATTGGCACCTTCCCTGTAGTTGCTGGGTTTATCCCCTCTATGAAAAGCCGTAAGGTGTCAAGGAAAAGAGATGGGAAGCTGGGTAGGCTGGGGAGGAAGAGAGCAAGAGGGCAGCTGCGTAGAGCAGAGGGCTGGGCACATAGCAGCAGCTGCAAGACGGGGCAGAGTGCGCAGAGCCTGTCTGCGCCTGACAGGACTACCCTGCTTGAAACCGTTCTCCATACTTGTTTCCATAAGCTACTTGCCCATAGCTTCAGGTTGGTTCCCTAAGTTTCAAAACTTCGGAATAGGGGCGCCTGGGTGGCTCAGACGGTTAAGTGTCTGCCTTCGGCTCAGGTCATGATCCCAGCGCCCTGGGATCGAGCTCCACATCGGGCTCCCTGCCCAGCAGGGAGCTTGCTTCTCCCTCTCCCTCTGCCTCTCTCCCTGCTCATGCTGTCTCTCTCTCTATATATATATATATCTCTCTGTGTCTCAGATGAATAAATTAAAAAAAAAAAACTACGGAATAAATATTTTTGTTCCTTACTCTCTGTGCCCTGCATAGGGCGCATCAGGAACAATGGTGCTTAGCTCTTACATCCCATACTTTCCCATGCATTTGCATCACTGTGGCACATGGGGGGAGGGGACTCGTTTGGAAGGGGAGGGGGGTCCTCCTCTGTGCCAGGCACTCTGCTTATGTGATACACTGACATTATTCCCAGTTAATCTTGTTAAGAAGCCTACATACCCAGTACTGCGACACCAAGTTCCCAGAGCTGGAAACAGACATTCAAGAGATGAGGGAATCGATCCCAGTCTGTGTAGTTAGAGTAGGGTTTGCATTTGGAGTCTGTGGCCCTCGAAAGCTACCCTATTGCAAAACCCCAGCTCTTCGTCTGGAACTCACAGACTTTCTAAAGGTGTTCGAGCTGTCTGTTTGGTTCCCGAGGCCCTCTATTTCCAACAAACAGGTCTCCTGACAGCTTTCTAGCCTTCCTGTGTCTCTAGCCACCCTTCAACAGACCAGTCTGGGTGCTCAGAGGAGACCTTGCTGTTCTAACCCACCCAAGTTTGTCTCTTTAATCTTTTATAGCCTGGCTTCTTTCTCCAAGAACGTCTTCAGGCTACGCATTCATTTGAAATACCCACTAACTCTCAAAAAGCCCATTCCTGTTCTCCCACGCGTTTATCCGTGTATCCGGGCATCAGGTGTGTGTTGATGCTTCTGTCTGTCCTTCATACCCACACATGAATGCCAGCAGCTGACTGTTGATTGAGTGTCGAGAGGGACTCTCTGGTCAGGGCTAACCCTCCCTTAGACTGTAAATTTGTAGGGATCACTTACATCCTGAATGTGTCATTTCTTTTTTTTTTTTTTAAGACTTTATTTATTTATTTTACAGAGACAGAGACAGAGCATGAGCAGGGGGGGAGGAGGCAGAGGGAGAGGGAGAAGCAGACTCCCCACTGAGCAGGGAGCCCCATGTGGGGCTCAATCCCAGGCCCCTGAGATCATGACCTGAGCTGAAGGCAGATGCTTAATGACTGAGCCACCCAGGCATCCCACTGAATGTGTCATTTCTTTAGTGCCCAGAATGCAGTGAGTGTTTATGGAATGTAATGATGATGACGATGATGATGATGATGATGATGATAGAACTTGCACAATATTAGCATTTCCAACATAAATATCGAATATCCCAATGTGGCTAGCATGACTTTAGAGAAATCCTCTTTCAATCCATGGGCCTTTTGTAACTTTGGACATATATTACAGATCCATAAATGTTCATATAGTATACATAAGTTTCCAAAGTATACAAATCATTCGTTTTACTAAGGGAAGCCAAATGAGACCAGTGAGTCAGGTAGAAAGTTTTGAAAGAGAGCCTTCCGGAAAGTAGCAGAGTTTGGTTTCCTGCAGCCCTAGCCCAGAACACCGCGACCATGTGGCTATGATTTGCAGCCCAGCATCTCTCCGAGAGGAGGGATGGGCCAGTACGTGTAATGTCAGCACCCAGAGCCCTTGGTGAGCCAGTAAGCTCAGGCCGTGTGTTACGCGAGCTGGATAAGCAGCAACGTCACCACAATCACCAGCCCCCGCAACAGTAAGTGGTGCTGTGGTTAAATGTCCAAAACTGCCATCCCAGGACCTGCTCCGGAACAGCTGCAGTGGAAAATAGGAGGAAAACCTCTCCAAAGACTTCTTACACCTTTACCAGAGAAAAGGAACTGTTTCCAGGGATCTCCCGGGCCCAAGCGCAAGGGGACCTCCATAGGTCACTCCTCACCAAGTCTTATTTGCCATGGTCCACGTTTCTCAGTCAGTGAAATTGATGATAGTGATGATGATGGTGCTAAGGACGGTGCTGAAGCAAGTGAGCATTAAGAGCAAAGGTGTCTTTCTCCTCTGGATAAAACCAAAGTTTCGAGATATTCCCGAAAGCGTCTCCAGAATCCTTTACCCTCAGAAACTCCTTCAAGCATTCAGCATGAAGTACTTATCTGTTCTGAGATTCTGATATAGTTTTGCATTATTATTCATAGACTCCCTTGCCAGAGCAGGAAGGCCCAACTGTCGGAACAGTGGGAACCTTTGAACTGATGAGCTCCAAAGATTTAGCGTACCAGATGACAATCTATGATTGGGAACTCTTCAACTGTGTGCACGAGGTAAGGTGCTCGGTGGAGAGCGTGAGCAGGTACCGTTGCAACTCTGGATGAAGCCTGCCAGGTGGCTCAGCTGCAGATGTTGATGTGTGCTGCATGATGGAGACTACTTCATCATTTGTGCAAATACTGAGCTTATTAATAAGGCCTGTTACAAAGTCTTTGGGTCTTAAAGAAAAATTGTAATGATTTATAGTAGTCTTCCTGAGTATGTTAAACCAATAGTATCTCGTTGATAATTCTCTATTTAAGAAGCCCCACTGAAGCCCCCTCGCTCTGTAGTACAGCTTGAATCCTGGCTAGTGATTGGATTCACATTTGCTGACTGATGTCAACTTGTCTTGACAAATAGAGAAGCCTCGTTGGTGTTTTGATTGAGAAACAAAGAAATAAAATTGTTTTCTTTTCTTTTCTAGCTGGAGCTAATCTATCACACATTTGGAAGGCATAATTTTAAAAAGACCACAGCAAACTTGGATTTGTTCCTGAGGAGATTTAATGAAATTCAGTTTTGGGTCGTCACTGAGATTTGCCTTTGTTCCCAGCCCAGCAAGCGCGTTCAGCTCTTAAAAAAATTTATTAAGATAGCAGCCCAGTAAGTATCATTAGCTTAGGAAGAGAAAAATCTTTGAGCTGCATTTTCATTTTACTCCATTAGGCTACATCTTAAAAAATAAATAAATAAAAAGCAAGATACAGGATCTCCTTATACACAAGTAACAATGACAGGGGCTTAAGAATAACTGAACTCTTATAAAAGATTAATTTCATCTGGCTTTTGTAATACTGGACATCAGTATATAATAAATTAACATCTTACAGCATGGATGCCAGAGTCAAAATCGTGACCTCGTTTGCTCTGAACTGCCCTGGCTTTGTGCCTCCCCCAGCTTAAAGAGTCCTTCAGCAAACAAAGTTCTGTTGTAGAAAAGTTGTGTTGAGAAGGCCCTTCAAGTCAATGTCCCACATGACACCTTCAGGCCAGTAGAGGGCAGTGGAAACATGCATGTACATCGGCACATCCAACTCAGCCAGAATGAAATCAGTAAAATGCATAAATAAAGGCGAGCTAACCTGGGACATGAAAATCATCTCCATCGACATCAGAAAAAGCAAGCAACTTATAAATATTCTATTTAGTAGCACTTCATGGGAAACAATTTATTTACTGCCGGGGCCAGTTAGATTTCTCCCTGACGTGAATTTAATCTTCTCCTGCTATTTAGATATGCCTGACAACCTCCTGTTTACTTCCATGTTTTTGGTATCAACACAAGGCTAAAAATAAAATGCTAAATGTGGCCCATGGCTGGGAGACTTCTTTCTAAATGCAGGGAGCTCTCACATAGGAAGGTGGGGAGCACAAGTGACCCCAGCTAGCAATTTTCTTGGGCCAAATAGTTTAGATCCTATACAGAGTCTTGATTTCCAGAGCTAAACAAAGAAGTAAATGCTGCTTGACATTTCATATGTATCAGCTTGCCAAATGCTTCGAATTATTTTGCCAAAAATTGGAGGGTTCAACAGGATATCCAAATCCTCAGATTCAAAGGCTGGTATCTCTTAATTTAGAAAAGCTGCCTTTTTGAAAAAAGATTTGGTAAAATGTTGCTTATGAATTTCTGGTTCAAAGGATAGCCACTTTTTCTAGGAGACTGAACAGCCTTGTTCAAGGGACAGGTGCCTTCGCATATTTGGAAGGAGAGGATTATGGAAACTGTGACGATATGTGCTTTCCTGCTATAAAAAGCACATTCTCTCTTCACCTTAGCCCAGCAGTGCTAAACGCAACAAGAAGAGAATGGCAATCTGCACACCAGTGTGGGAGATCAGCAAACCTTTGGGGGCCTAATCCTGTTATTTGACAGTGGCAACTGAAAGAGTTTTGAAAGAGAGCCTTTCAAAAACTCGGGAATTTTTTTTTTAATGTTTTTGCCTTTTTATCTTTCTTCCTTCTGATTACGGGAATGAGTAGGTGGCTTTGGCCTTTGGTATAAATTGGCTTGTGTTATTTAACCTTTACAAAGCTGGTGCTGTCCTGCAGTGGAGCTGTTTGCATGGCCCTGCTGGAGAAGGCTGTAGACTCTCCTAGACCAAGGTCTACAAGAACGAGATCTACACCCAGTGTTTTTAGAGAACTTCAGCAAGTTCCATGTAAGCTCTCCGACCTGCCCAGAGCTTAAAGAAATTGGGGGTTCGAGTGCTATTATCTCCTTTTGAAGATGAGAAGACTGAGGCATGGGGATAGCTCGTGACTTACCGAGGGTGATGAAGTTAGTTGGTAACAGTGACCAGAGCAGTGACCAGAAAGGCAGGTCTGTATTCCTGCATGTCCTTCCAAGAGCACACGGACAGGACAAAGGCAAACACGCGTACATGATCATACTCCTTGCCTTCAGCCCCAGGAGGTCTCTGAAACTGCTTTCATCCCCTGACCTGAGAGCCACTGCCCCCAGCACAGCAAAGGCCTTGCTTGCTTTAGCACCAGTGGGATAAGACACCTGAAAGCTTCTCTGAAATCGATATTCCTCTTTCCACACAGACCATTTAAGAATCACTCATTGTTTCCTCTGCAAAGAAGACACGGGCAGCAAAAACAACAATTTCATTAGCCTTTCGCAAAACTGTTCATCCAAACAGGATTTAATTCTGATGCAGTTGACTTAGATAACCATATTGATTTGGGGTAAAGGATTTGCACTTTTTGCAAAATTAATTCTTTCCCTTTTCGAGGAACAGGTATGAAGAAGTTGGGGATTCCCTTCTTTTTTCTTTCTTTTTTTTTTTTTTTAAGTTAAATCAAGTACCTGGGCTAAATATTGCCATTCTAATAAGAATCTTTGATCTTCTTCCATAACATTCTTATTCCCAAATATATATTCATGAAGGCTAATAGTTGCCTTAGTACACATTCAAAGTGATCAGCCTCATCGACATCAGTAAAACACAGAGACAATAAGGTTACTTTTTGGTCAACTGTTTAGGTTCTTTGTCAGCTTCATAGGGATCATGACTTGTAAGTTGGTATTTCTCAACAAATCAGAAGCATTCTCATGGCAGGCAGACGTTTCGGTGGCTGCAGCAGTCGGACTTCCTCGTTCCCTCTCAGTCTGACAGAGGAGGTGCCCAGCCTCTGGCTCAATGTCCAAAAGTCTTTAACGACATTTTGCTTCCCTCTCTTATCCCATGAGCTGTTTCCTTCCAGGTTCAACAAGGCTTTTAGGAAGCTCTGAGATCATCCTAACAATCCCTAGGGTAGGGGTCTTTAAATTCCTTCTCAAAACCTGAACCTAGATAGCCGGAACCATCACCTTTCTAAAATTACCGTGGGAAGTCAGATGGCTGAACGTGGTCACCCAAGTGGAACTTACACAGTGCATTAAATCTATCATTGCCTGTTCTCGTAACGAGTCCTGACGAATATTAATGACTATCAGAAAATAGAACTCTAATTTTTTTTTTTAATCGCACTCAAAAGTGGCATTTTACTCAGCCATGTGCTTCTTGTGTTTCAGCTGTAAGGAGTACAAAAATCTGAATTCCTTTTTTGCCATCGTCATGGGACTAAGTAATGTTGCTGTGAGCCGCTTGGCGCTCACATGGGAGGTAAGCTTCAGCTGAGATCCAGCTGTGACTTTTGCCTTAAGAATAAAAACACAGGCTCACCAGTGAGCTTTTTTAATAGAAATATCACTCACACTGGTATAACAATGGAAAAGGTGGGACACTTTGAGGGAAGTGACCTGTCTTCTTTTTCCAGTTGCCTGAGAGTGTGAATTTAAAAAGATATTGTCCTTTCATGGGTGGGGGGAGCTTGTGGGGGGTCTCAGCTTGGTCTATTCAAGGTAAATAATAATAATACATCTAGTTCCTAGGTAAAACATGAATCGACAACATTGGTTGGATGATTTCAAAGGTTTTGCTCATGGATTCTGGTGTTTTCTGGAATGTCTGCTTATTGCCTTATCTGTAATTAAGAGAGGACAGAAGATCCATTTTTATCCAAGTAGTCATTTTGCTCCAGGGAAAATTAGCCAGAAGGCCAACTGTTTGGCCCAGCTGAGTACTAAGTATCTCTTAACCACCTGGCCGACCTCTCTGTGTATGGAGGAACAAGAGTTGGCTAATATTCAGGTTGGGGCAAAAGTAATGCAGGTGTGTTGTGGATTTCTGGAGCAAGTATCATTAGTGGTTTGTTGACAGTTGGTTATTTGTGCTAAACATCTTCATTTTTCATCAGCTAAGTACTCAAAATGTGCCCGACCCCTTACATGTGGTATATAGTTGAAGAAATACTAATCTCTCATGGAACATACACACAAAAATAGACTCTTACTAAAAATAAAAAAGTATGTGTAAGTGGGACACAAAAAGAGGTCAAGGAGTAGATAACAGAGACTTAATTTGCAAGAGTGCTTTAAAAAGGCACCAAAGGCAGATGTTTGCATCTCTAAATATTTTCCTTAAAACATTTCCTTCCCCGCTTCCCTCTTGAAACTGTTTCCTTTCTCTGTCCCTCCTAAATATTTCCATTGTTTATAGGACAGGTCCTCACAAGTTCTTCTGTCTTGGGTTTCTCTTAAAATTCCAGGCAGGTGCAGCACACAGCAGCTCATCCCCTGAATATAGGAATGAGGGAATTGGTGAGGCCTGCGGGCCACACCGCTGTATCACCTTCCAGCTGGTAAACAGACGGAGTTAGGGCTGCCACGAGATCGAAGCAAGGAAGCCATAGAGCAGGCTCCCCTGTCTTGTAGCCCAAGGCTCCTGGGATCTCTGGAAACCTAGGGTTCCCTCGCAGAGAGTCTGCCTTCCCCAGCCTGTTTCCAGCTTCTAATGCCCCCCCAGAGTCCAAATGATTTGGTGGGGAAGATCAAAGAAGGTATAAGGCCTTAGCATGAGGGGGGTACTATCAGAGTCTCCTTTCTTGGTCTAAAGAGAAAAATTGGAGGCTGCTTAGGGGGCAGGAGGGTGCAGTCCGCAGAAGGAGAGAGTTAACTGACCAGTCGTTCATTTTCACGGGGACTGTGAAGAAGCACATCAGTCTGCGAGCTACTGTTCTCATCCTTACATGTTGCTGAAAGAGAAGATGAACCTCTCCTCATTTATAAGTCTCTATTCTTTAAGGTGAAATGTAATTATATCATCCTGTAGGAAGCGCTTTCATTCGTAAGCATTTTTGATTTGGGTTTCTCAACCTGTACTTGCGGAGAACCTCCCGGGCTACCCAACGGCTCGGGCGGAGAGCAGGAGGGCCCGGACGTGAACAGGGTGAGAAATGCTGCCCGACCTCCCGGAACTACAGAACACACGTGAAACTGTCAGTGAACAAAACGGGGGGAAAGTTAAACCGCATGGCAAAGGCAATGGTTCAGCCTGGGAATGAAAGACCAATCTGACATCAAGCAAGTGGGAGTAAAATCCTGGAGCGGTTTCTTGGCCTTGGCAGCGTTAACACTGCGGGCAGGATAATTCTTCATTATGGGGCTGTCCCGTGTAGCTTAGCAGCCTCCCTGGCCTCCACCTACTATCTATCAGTAGCACCTCTCTGCTCCACCGCAGTTGTGACAATAAAAAATGTCTGCAGACATCACCAAATGTCCCCTGGTGGATGTGGGGTCAGGGTTGCAAAATTAACCCCAGTTGAGAACCATCTCTCTGGAAGCACTGTGTTACATAGATTATAGTATTAAGACCCATAAAAATTTGGATTACTGTATGCCGTCCTGCCTTTGACCCAAAAGCCAGCTAAGTAAAGAAAGAGAGGTAGAGTGACAGATCTAACCAAAAATGTAATTCACTTGTAATTTTTAAAGTGGTCTATGTCCATGGCAAGTTATCGTCTAATGAGGTGATTTGGATACTACGTGTGGACTGAGATCCTTGCATCCCTGGATGCCCATCCCGGCTCTCATCCCTTTGGACTTTGCCTCTGAGCAAGGATATCATCTTTCCCCGAAACCTAACTTGAAAAGCAGTACTAGGAAAATGAGCTTGGAGGACATGCGGGAGACTAGTCCTAGAAACAAAATCAGATTTTTTACAGATTTTAAATGGGAATATGACAAACTAATTCAGACATGAGAGAGAAGGAAGAGAGAGGCGCTCTTCTGTGAGTACAGAGACCTAATTGGTGAATCCGTTGTTGCCAGTAGACTTACGTGCGGGAAGCAGAGCTGAGCTGGGAATCTCTGAGGCCTAGGACTCGCTCAAAGCTTCCACAGTCTCGGGAGCAGAGACGCATCACGCCGCTCTGCCTTGGTGTGGCCTATCAGAAGAGAACAGTTCAGGATTTCTAAGATCTCAGGACCTAAGCAAAGAGAGAACCAATAGATTGAAAGGTGGCTTGATAATGGCCGACTGGCGTTGGTATGTGGGTACAGCCAGCAGCGCTGAATCAGGAACCACAGCGGTAGAACCGTCTGTGTTCCTATGACAGCAGGGTGGAGAAATAACGTGGGGAGATGCTTGTGTGGAAAAGCATAGAGCATGTGAGAGAGGGGTAGAAAGGAGGCAGGTGATGCGAATTCCAGAGGCTCGACCGTCATCAGCTGTGCGACTTGGGGCAAGTCACAAACTGTGAGACCTAATTTCTTCCATCTATAAAACACAGGTTTAATCTATTCAAATAAATATTTATGGAGCAGTGACTACGTACCTGACACTCGTCCAGGCACTGGGGATAAAGAAACACAACTGATAAAAATTTCTATTCTTGTGCAGTTTACATTGTAAGGTTAAAGGAGGATTGAATAGGTAGTTTCTAAAACTTGTAATCCTACTATTCTCTGGTCTGAAGTCCTAATTGTGGGAATCAGAGAGTTTAAAAGGTGTGGGAGGAGGTAATTCCAAACCACTTGTGGTCTGAGAATGCAGTCCTCTGTATGAATAATTAGAAAACATTATAAAAACAGTAAGACCAAAGCATCTGTAGTTAACTTTTGTTTCAACAAAGTTAAGAGTTTTAAAAGGTAAGTTCTTTATATTCCAGATGATGCTCAAATGCTAAGACAGATTACAGCCTGGCCTTTTTTAGAGATGTTTGATTAAGAGCCGAAGAAATACATTTCCCCTAGTAATGGTAACACATGATACATATCTAGGTATCGAATCTGACATGTGAGTGTGGCATTTTCGTTTCATTAACAGAAACTGCCAAGCAAGTTCAAGAAGTTCTATGCGGAGTTTGAAAGTTTAATGGTAAGTGACAGTGACTCCTTTATTCTGTTCACTGTCTGCATTAATCTAATTTCTGATTAGCTGAATTGAAGTTCTCATTTCAGAAATTTTACCTGTCCTTGTATGACTTTAAGAAGTTTATGATCCCGTTTTAGTGCTGCTAAAACAAGCATGTCTGACTAATGAACGGCACCCTCAGGAGCTAACTTAAAGAGGACTTATGTCCCACATAAGGTCAATTTGTGTAACTAAGAAAAGCAGTGTAATAGGATCCTTTCCGCCTAGTACAGGTGGGCTCTGGGTTGGAAGCTGTATTTTCCTTGCCTTGCCAAAATTACTGTTCCCCATTGGCTGGGAGGTATTCACAGACAGAAGTGAGTGGGAGCTGGTAGGAATGATGGGATGGTTTCAGAGAGGGCACAGGGGGTTGGCGGGGCAAGGCGGAGAGGAGCAGGCGGAGTCAGAACTCCCAGGAAAGAGGCGGTGCTTCGGGGGGACGTGTTCCCAGGAAGGAGGTGGTGCTTCGGGGGGGGGGATCTTGTGGAGGGGGGCGGTTTTACACGTGTTTGCTTGCAAAGGGAATCTCTCCCCTCAATCCCTGCAGGCAGATCTCCCTCTCAAGCAAAAAAAGGAAACAAAAAGCAAATAATTTTCATGTCAGACGGGAAGTTGTTTTAAAACAAAAATCAATTTAACTACCTTTCTCTTATAGCTACAGTTCGTTGAAAACTATCTGGGGGGTAACAAGTCTAGGTGGGTTAGGAAGTAGAGGGGGTGGGATGTGTGTCGTTAATCATTAACCAGCATCTCTCTGTTTCTCTAAAGGATCCTTCTAGAAACCACAGAGCCTACAGGCTGACAGTAGCTAAGCTGGAGCCTCCTCTCATCCCCTTCATGCCTTTGCTCATTAAAGGTAATTCTAAGGAAACGCACAGGTCAAGCCAGGAAGGAATGTGTGGGGAAGAAAATGAACAAGAGCCTAATCAGGCTGAGCTCTTTGGAAAAAATGGTCCCCTCCTTCCCCCTTCTTCATCACCTCCTCTCCCCCTTGACTTTTTGGAAAGGGTTGGGAAGATTTATCAGAGGAGCAAGGATCTATGAATTGGAAGACTTGATGGTGAAACAGAGGGTTAGTTTGGAAATTTTACTAATCTCAGGTAAAATGCTTTCAAAAGTTAAACACCCAATATAAAAGGAACTATTATCAGCTTTTTTCACCTGCAGTGTTATGCAAATCCTCCAGCATAATCTAATGGTGCTATTGTGGTTTCTTGGTATGACATATTTCTGTTAGTAATTAGAATGTGACTTTTATTTCTGTGCAGATATGACATTTACTCATGAGGGGAACAAGACGTTCATTGACAATCTAGTAAACTTCGAAAAAATGGTACGTACGATATTATAACCTTAACCACAATGTTGTTTTCTTTAAAATAAAATCTGCATTTGTACTGATAAAGGAAATACTTTCCATATATGGCGCCACGTTAAAAAGGTAGTTACGCATAAAGGAGTTTTGAAAGATTTGGTTCAAATTGGCTACCTATTTTAGTCTGTCAGTTCTCTTTTGTAAAAGTGAGTGGTATTTGTGCCTCAGCTCACAGCAGCTGCTAGCTTTTATGCTGTGTGCTTGGTCCTGGGCTGCCTGTTGCTAAAATGCACGAATGTTCCAGAGTGACTTCCATGTTGTTGTTTTGTTGTAAGGTTCCTAGAGCTAGACTTCCCCAGGATGCCTTTGAGTTGTTTATCTGCTGGGCCTGACTTTAGTGCATGTAGGTAAAAGGCAACTCCACTGCAGATCCTTTTTACGGAGTATTCACCTAAATGTATAAATAAATAAAGTTTGCCCAAGTTCAGAGAAGGAACTTGGGACTCTTCATAACCAAAAACAAATTTTTAAAAAGTAACAGATGGGGCGCCTGGGTGGCTCAGATGGTTAAGCGTCTGCCTTCGGCTCAGGTCATGATCTCAGGGTCCTGGGATCGAGTCCCGCATCGGGCTCTCTGCTCCTTGGGAGCCTGCTTCTCCCTCTGCCTCTCTCTCTCTCTCTGTCTCTCATGAATAAATAAATAAAATCTTTAAAATAAATAAATAAATAAAAATAAATAAATAAAAAGTAACAGATGTGGAACTGGCATATATTTGGTAGTTTGCAGCTCCCCTCATCAAGAAAAAGCTGTGGGGGCGCCTGGGTGGCTCAGTCACTAGGCGTCTGCCTTTGGCTCGGGTCACGATCCCAGAGTCCTGGGATCGAGCCCCACATCGGGCTCCCTGCTCAGCGGGAAGCCTGCTTCTCCCTCTCCTGCGCCCCCTGCTTGTGTTCCCTCTCTCGCTGTGTCTCTCTCTGTCAAATAAATAAATTCTTTTTTTTTTTAAGATTTTATTTATTTGTTTATTCATGAGAGACAGAGAGAGAGAGAGGCAGAGGGAGAAGCAGGCTTCCCGCGGAGCAGGGAGCCCGATGCGGGACTCGATCCCAGAACCCTGGGATCATGACCTGAGCCGAAGGCAGACACTTAACCATCTGAGCCACCCAGGCGCCCTCAAATAAATAAATTCTTAAAAAAAAAAGAAAAAGCTGTGATGTGGCAGGAGTTACTTTGCCATTTATTTTCTTATGTTCTGTGAAGCAATAAAGCAGGTCATGCCAAAACCTATCTTTAGCTACACAGTGCAAGTTCATGGAATGCTCCATTGTCATCTAAATCCTCTGGCTGAGGCCTGGATGGCTGGGGTGTTACAGTGTTATCTCTGTGTGGGTAAACATCTGCCCTGGGTTATGGTTTGCAGTGGGGAATATGGATCTGCAGGAAAAGCTCAGGACTGGGAGTTCAGGAAACATGAGGCTTGGTTCTCAGCTTCATTCCTTTGTAGCGATCTCTTAACTTCTCTGTGGGTCAGTTTCCCCAACAGAAAATGGGGGTCCTGCCTGCTCCATCTATGTCTGGAGATTGTTGATCAATCCAGAGTATATAAGTATTCCTTTAAGCCATACGTAGTGCTACAGAATTCTTCTCAGAAAATGGTTCTTCTACTTGTTTCTTGAAATTCAGCTGGTATACACAACTCCAGGAGAGCTAGAAACATCCTGCAGTGATCTGTAAGGATCACACCATCCAGCTTTGGGAATGAGCTTAATGCAAGCCCGGCCTGGTGAAGAAGTCCAGCGATTGCTGGGGAATTGGTTTCCATGCCTTAAGCTTGTTAGGAAAGAGCATAGGAGTCCACACTCTTCAAAGACACCCTGTGCTAGAGGGCAAATATTTCCTCAGCAGTGTTCCCCTCCAGGGGCAGAATACGAGCATCTCTAATACTGTCAGTTTAATAATGCTTTTTTGATCAAAGTAAAAAAACATTCTTTGTTCACTTATTAGTATGGAGAATTAAACATATTTCCCTGATGTCTCAAAACCTGTTTTCCAGAAATGAAAGATTTAGCAAATAGGTAAAGAACCTTCCAGATCACTTATGCAGAAATGCAGACTAAGGGATAGCTAAGCCAACTATTTGACTATAAAATATACATGTGCACAGAGGCGTAGAAGGCAGAGTTTCCTAAAGAGTTGACTGAGCTTTAGAACTTTTGATCATTAAAGTGAACAGAACAGGACAAACAAGATAGCAAAAATATCTGTCAAGGAGAATGAAAGTTGTTTCCTCTGGGCTTTTAGATCTTGGTGTGGCATCCATAACCTTCAAAGGAAGAGTCGTATCTGATGGCTGCTGAGAGAGTTCCCCTCCCCCATTTCTCCACTCCATGCCCACAGCAGTGGGCTCTTACACGCCTCACTGTGAGGAGAGACCCTTCACACCCTACTTCTCACACCCCACTCTCAGAAAGATTACACTTTAACTTAAAAGCAACTGAACGGCTGAGATAGCAGTTCCGCTGTGATAGCAGAAACCTGAATTAACAATGGCTTACCCAAGCTCAGTATATTTCTTTGCCATGTGAATGTCCGAGCGAGTGTGGTGGCTCCCGAAGCGGTCGAGGTTCCAGGCTTCTCCTCTCTTGCCGTTTCTCCATCCACACGGTTCACGATGGCAGACCACCGTCACGCCATGTCAGGTGGAGGGAAGGGAAGGGGAGAGGGAGAAGGCGAGGACACGCTTCTGCCCTATAAGGACGTGACCCGGAGTGGCACTCACCATTTGGTTCACGTTTGACTGGCCAGAAACTTAGTCACATGAAAGGAAAGTTAGGACATGTGGCCCTTATTTGGGGTATCCACATACCCCACTAAAAATTAGGGCATTCTACTACTATGAAAGAGAAGAGAGAAAGGATGCTGAAAGAGAACTGTTAACGCTCCCCCCTCCAGCAACTGTAAACTTCATTTCATTTGGTAAGTCACACCGTGAGAAAGTTTAATTTCACGATTGCCTTTTTGTGAGTTCGATGTTACTGGAAAATGACATGGAATTTCAAAAAGACTTGATTGTGCTTTTTAAACCTGGCTTGGACCGACCTGGCACTTGTCAGCTTTCCAACCTTCTCTCCCCGCAAACGAGCCCACGCCCCGCCCCC
>NW_023270377.1:58014942-58157875 GCF_011800145.1 Mirounga leonina | reverse complement strand
GCCCCGCCCCCAGAGCGCCACCCCTGCCCACGCCCCGCCCCCAGAGCACCACCACTGCCACTTACAACTCCCACCAGTGGCTGCTGCTGCCCGCGTAGGTCTCGGGGAAGGAGACAGCTCTCTTCAGGTTGGCATCCACGCCATTTCCCAGTCATTCATCAACAGGCCGAGGTGGTGAGCCGAGCTGGCCGCCTTTGTGGGGCTGGGAGGCGGTCTCCCCGGAGGCAGCCCCTGCCAGGGACAGAAGTCACCGGGGTAGCCAGAAACACAGATGCCTGTTCTTGGAGGCAGCACCGCACAGACACCGCGAACCACTGTGCCAGCCCTAAGTATTTTTATTTTGAACCTTTTTAGCCTTGAGGTATGAAATGAGGATTAGAGAATTTGTTGCATATTGGTTTTCAGGATTTATGAGTATGAACAAAAGAGAATTCACACTCTGATCCTTATGCAAAGGAAAAAAAAAAGCAGACATTCTTTCATTTGGGGAAAACATAAAGGAGTATTCAAAAAAATGTTTGAATAAAGCCCTTTGTAGCTTTCTATGGCATACATGAATATTTATAACATTTAGGAGGTAGACTAGCAATGGATTAGAGGATAATATGCTGGCTGGCTGCCACTATCCCAGGCTGCATAAAGCATGCTGATAGCCACGGTTGCTACTGTATTAGGAGGTTGGTTCTATTTCAAACATACCCATATTTAGGTGTATTTATTTATGAACATTATTTTAAGATGGTCATTTTATTTGGAATGAGAAGCATGGGGCAAGCTTCTGTACTTCTGGAAACATTAACAGAAGCTAATTCATTGAGGAAAGAGAAATGCCTTGAATCCTTTTATTTCTGTGTCAATAATTATGGCATTACATAATTAACGGTATGTTTTCTATCACCAATAATATTATTACAAGATCCATGGAGAAAGCACTAGGCTTATATCAAGTAATGGAAAAAAGAATCTCCAAGTAAAACTTGAAATGTTCAGATAGATCCAATTCGCAGAACTTTCCAGCACAATAGAAATCTACAAGAGGACTTTTAAACATATTTCCCTGATGTCTCAAAACATGTTTTCCAGAAATGAAAGATTTAGCAAATAGGTAAAGAACCTTCCAGATCACTTATGCAGGAATGCAGACTAAGGGATAGCTAAGCCAACTATTTGACTATAAAATATACATGTGCACAGAGGCGTAGAAGGCAGGAAGGCAGAAGAAAGTTTATTTCTTTATATAGAACTCACAAACCGGGCTAAATGTAGATTTTCCAAAAGATAGGTTTCAAAGCAATGCAATCTCTGTTGACTGTTCAGGCAAAGGATTTTGCTAGGAAATACAAAGAAATCCAATAAATAATCCTTGGCCTTTAGGAGATTATATACTGTTAAGACGGTGAAAGCGTAAACACATGAAATATTAAAAGCAAAAAAAGATATAAGAACTAGTTCACAATAATAATAAAAGAGATGTCCAAAAGCAAAATGCAAAAAGGTAACTTCACGCAGCTATATCAGGAGGAAAACAAAACCATGTTAAATACAACAACATAATATAATCAAATCCAGACTTGTTACCCTGAGCACCATCCAGCCTCACCTCACACTTCATCTCCTCTGTACTCAGTCCAAGTTGGCAAGACCAACCTTCTTTCTTTTTTTTTTTTCTTGCCTCAGGGCCTTTGCACTAGCTGTTACCTTTGCCTGAAACTGTCTCCCTGCTAGTCTTCACCTGTCTGACTCTTTCTCGTCATTCAGGTCTCAGCTCATGTGTCTGCTCCCCCTGAGTGGTCTTTCCTGACTATCCTTTGAACATTCTTCTATCTTCCACACCCAGCATTCTCAGAGAGATAACCTTGCCCTGACAGCCGGCTTCATAATCTGGGACAACCTTTACTTGCCTCTTCATTGTCTGTTCTTCCCCACTAGAATGTAAGTGTCCTAGACCAGGTATTTTATCTGTTTTGTTCACTGATATTTCTCCAGCACCCAAAAAGGTGTCTGGCACATCATAAGTATGCAAGAAATATTTGTTGAATGAAAGAATAACCTAGTCATATTCCAGTATTGGACCTAGTGAGATAGGACAATACACTGAAGCATTTTTTTTTCCTCTGAAGCATTTTTAAAGGATTTTATATAGGGGCGCCTGGGTGGTGCAGTTGGTTAAGCCTCTGCCTTTGGCTCAGGTATGATTCCAGTGCCCTGGGATTGAGTCCTGTGTCAGACTCCCTGCTCAGCAGGGATTCTGCTTCTCCTTCCCCCTACTCTTGCGCTCTCCCCCTCTTAAATAAATAAATTAAAATCTTATTTAAAAATAAAGGATTTTGTATAACAAAGATTTAATCCAAAGTGTTTTCTATTTTATTAGAAAATTTGATTAAGCAGAATGTTCCAGGCATTTTGCATTACTGATAGTTTATGCAAGATGACTCCCTTAGCCTTCTGTTCCAGACTGGAAATTATTCTGTCTCCCCTGCTCTCTGTGGTGCTGTGTCTGCCCTTCATTGTCCTTTCCCGAATGCAGAGATGCGTAATACTCTGCATGTGCCTGGACAGGCACCTGAGCCACGATGTCCTGTGGCTGCGAGATGTACAATATACCGCGAGCATCATGCGCATTACATGTGTGTATCTGTATGTCACATACATCTTGGATATTAAAGATCCATAGCCAGGGAACAGGGCTCAGGGTTCTTTCTCAGTGATGCATATAGTGGAGGCTGGCTGAGCTCCTGGGCCTTTTTGTCTCTTATCTCTGGTCCTTACCGTGCACCTAATTCTACTTGGTTGCTATCATGGGCACAATCTTTGTATGTGAGGGACTATATATATTTCTAAATCTTGTGGGAAAAAACGCCTGTCCTAAATATATGAGGATCTGAGTAAAATAATCAGGTGATGTAGTGTGGTTTTACACATGCTCAGCAAGAAATAATTGACTGAGATTCTTTACTTGATAGGCGTACAGATGGGGGTAGAATCAAATCAGTAGGGGCAGAAATAAGAAGAGGCAATGTGGGAAACATGAAGAACATGGTTGGCAAAGATCTCAAGGGGCAAGAGAAGGAAAAACAAAAACTTTTCAGGGTAGGCATTTAGAGGAGGCCTGAAGTCCAGGAGCAACTTCTCAAAGGCCTCAGAGCAGGGAGGCAGCATGGCCTCAGAAGAAAGAGGCTGTTCTGGCAGCTGTCGGCGTGTGGGAGGGAGGTCAGGAAAGTGTAACAGGGCAAGATGGCCTTGCCTGCAGGGCCTGCTGGTCTGAACTTGAAAAACAGACATGAAAGTCTGCTCCTCTTCGGGGAGAGGAAAGCTCAGGGAAATCCTGGACAGGGGGACAGAAATCAGTTCAGAGGTGGCCAGAGAAGCTGGAGACAGCTGTAAAGGCCTGCTAGGCTATTGACTTATCTGGATAGGGGTGAAGGTGTAAGTTGGCCAGCCCACTCCTGCAGGCAGGGTGCCACAGAAGGGTAAACAGGGAGGCCCAGGCCCAAGGGCCCAGTCTGAGAAGAAGCCCCTCGGACCCTTCATTGGGTTCAAGGGGAATTAGTTACATCGGAGCTGGAGGGAAATTTGTGTTTGGGACCGTAGCCTCGAGGCCTGTGCCGGGCTGGAGTACAGACAGCCCCTTCCCGTGGACAGGCTCTTTGTACTGGTCATTCTGTAAGCCAGGCCCCAAGAAGGACATTTGCTTCTGAGTCGCTCTGGTTTCAGCTAAAGAAATAAACACATGAGGGTAGGTACAGAGTCCTTCGCTTGCTACCTCCTTTTTTCTTCCGGAGCTTCCCTCCATGAGTTCATGTCCTGAGGGAGATTCATCAGCCTTCATTTGGGCCCATCTCCCAGCCTTGTAGATGAAGAACTGCATGAACATATTAATTTGTGCAAATAAACTCTGAAGACCTAGACCTAGCATGGGTATCTGGAAAAACGGTGGCTGTGTGGGATTTAAAACCTTTTGCAAGGTTCTAACTGTGGACTGCTTTCTTGGTGAGGGCCATTGCAGGCCATCTGCTGAGCGGACTCTAAGGTGGTGATTCCCAGTAGGGGCAGGGGCCCATGGAAATCAGTTCCGGTGTGGAGAGTGGGGTTCATGCTGTCCACATACACTGGTTCAGAGCACCTTCTAAAGGAGTGTATTCTCCTCAATTTGCCCCTAGATTACAAACTGCTGTTCTCATAAGCCACTTGCTAAAGGGAGTATGTCATAAACCTCAGGTTTGCTGAGATGGGAAAAAAGATGGGAAGCTCTGCCTTGGAGTAATCAAGTATTTTCCCACTGGCCCCGAATCGTAGCAAAGCTGCCTGGCCTGCTCAAGGCAGGCCAACCAGCTCCGGCAGGATCATGAAACCTAGGGTATAATCTTTGGCTTCATCCCTGCTGTGGCAGTTGGATAACCAAGCTAGTGTCTCTTTAACCTTCGTTCCTGCCAACCTTAACTGAGAACACCAGTGGATAAATGGCTGTCTGCCGTCAAAAACAATATGTAAGGCTTAAGTCTATGGAAGGAGTGAAAGACTCTAACTAGATAAATGCAAAATCCTCCACTTTGGTCCAAGAAAGCAACTGCACGTCGACAGAGAGGGAGGTTTCATCCAAACAGCAGCTCAGTGAAATAGGCTCAGAGGTTTAATTCACTGGTAGTTCAACAGATGTCAGCAACGTGACTTTTTTTTACATCGTGGACTCAGATGTGTAGCATCATCTAGACCAAGGAAGGAAAATAATCATTCTTCTGCACTCTGATTTGCTTAATCTAGGACACCATGCTAGAGACTGCCCTAAAGAGACCCTAAACTGTCAAACTGTTACACTGAAAATTGTTAAAGAAATTGGCAATATTTAGACGGAACCAGAAAAGACTTGGGGGGTGGGAAGATGTCCACAGTGCTTGTCTTCAAGTGTTTGAAGAACTGTCCAGATAAGAAGGAACTAAGTGTGTTTGCTGGGCCTCCAGAGCTTACAACTAGGATCAGCGGGCGAAAAGCAAAGGGAGACCGGCTTTGATTCAGAATGATAAAGAAATTTCTAATAGTCAAGAGATGTGTAAAAATGAAAGGTGCTGCCCTTGGCAGGAATGAGTAGCTCTCAGTGGATCTATCCAGACAGTGGGAAGCTGCTGTTGATAGGCTCTAAAAGACATTTTGCACCTTGCAGACACTTGAAGAAGGGGACCTCTGAAGCTTCTTTCAGCAACCCCACCCCCACCCCCTTATAGGTGCAGATGTCAATGGGTGCAAAAGTGGGTGGAGTTCCAGTATCCAGTTAACCCTTCTTCAGCCGTGTGAAAGCATTCTGCAAGCATGCATCCCCTGGCCATGCCAGTGGGGTTCACGCATGCTCAGGCACTGTTGCCAGGGTTTATGTGGGGCAGCTGGGACAGCGTGACCATGCAGACTTCACAAAGGAAAACAATGGGCCTCATCACAAAGCCAGATTTGGATTTCAAAGTTAAACTGAAGTTACCTTTGAGTACAATTAAAAAGGATACGTCAAAATTAAAACCATTGTTAAAATTAATCAAAGATTTAGAAAGGTAGAATGAACTCCAGAGCTGGAAATTACTGATTTAAACAATTGTTCTCACATTTTAAACCACATAATGAGCTAAAAATTATGAAGCCTCAGAGTATAGCTGTAAAGTGTAGTCTAAAACCAAAGTCAGAATGAAATGTTTTAGCTTTCAAAACTAAAAAGCAGAACAATTACTCCCTGCAAAATGGCATAGGAAGAGGTTTCTGACCCCTGCTAATTGTTTTATTATTCTTCAGAGGGGCACACTGGCGGCATTTCCCGGGGTTTTCAGTAATTACACTCCATTCAATATCTGAAGAATTACAATAATTCTACATGGAATATACTTGTGCCCTTTGGATGCAAAGCCTAGAGAAGTGAAAAAACAACTTAAAGTAAATTAGTAGGAAAATTATCATGGTTCCTGTTTATTTCAGGGCTCCATATAGCAGAGGCTAATTTTACATTGTATGTTATATTTTCTTGGAGGTATTTGTAATATATTTCTCATGCTGATCGACAGACGTGCTGGTTTTTAGGACCCTTTATGAAAACGAAGTTCAAACTTTTCCGATTGCCTCTTTGTGTAGGAGAAATTATCCAGTACAGACACATGTCATGTAATGCTTCCAGAGTCCTCAGAGTCCTCAGAGCAGTAGTATTCAGCAGGGTATTATCGGTGTTCACATGTACATATTTGTGAAGCTTTGACTCTTCTATGAATTTCTTTTCCTGCCAAACAAACTGGAATTTTTTGTTTGTTTGTTTGTATTTTTGTTTTTTAACATTACAGAAGCTTTCTCGAAGTCATTTTCTATACTTTGGCAAGCCAAGGGTCCATGAGAGAAGAAAGCAAGGACTGGAATTACATAGGCACTCAGAGATAAGAAAATCTCTTTTCCTGGCTGGAGCCTTATCAATTTTCTGCTAGTGTTAGAATTAATCCACCATCTCTGCAGGACCCCCTTTAGAGTCTGAGCAGCAAAGGTGTCCTGAGACAATACACAGAGCCTGGGGGTCCCAGCTACTGTTAAAATATCCTGAGCAAGAAATGTACATCCTGGCTGAGAAATGGTGGGTGGGTCTCACTGATGTTTTTCCTCATGTTTCTGTCCTTCCTATTTTTTCCTCCTTTCTTCTTTTGTCTTTTTGTTTTTTATTTTTCTTCTTTTGTCTTAAACTAAGTTGAGTACAGTATAAAAAACTCTCTTATAAGTCTTTATGGCAACCAAAACATTACCAAGAAACTAAGAGGATCACTTAATGATGAAATTAACAAAGGTTAAATAAATTATGATCCATCCATAAGATTGAATACCAACTCATTTTTTAAATGTTTTAAAATGCAAGTGGTGTGGAAAACAGTCACAATGCCAGTGAAAAAATTTCTATCAGAATAGAAAGATGTGTATAAAATATGACTTCAGTTGTCTGAAAAAGATGCTTTTACGTATTTATTTTTAAAGCATTAGAAGGAAATGTACCAAAATATTAATAAAGTGACCCTGTGAAGTGATAGTCTAAGTGATTTTTACTTTGCTCTTAACATTTTCTGCATTTTCCTATTTTCTAAAATGTGCACATTAGTGTGACAATCAGAAAGGAAGAAAAAGGAAGGAAGGAGAGAGGAAATAAAATAATTAAGATTAACACTAAAACACATTCGCTGGAAGTTTAGAAGGGTCTGTAATGCAGTGTTTACAAACATGTATAGGTAGAATAGTTTGATTGCATTCAGTCAGTGGAATTTAATACCTCATTACAGAGTCCTGTTTACTGGGAGGAACTTGACAAGCTAACCCTTCTCCAAATCCCGGATAGTTACAAAAGTTCACCGTGACCTCCAGAAGGGATGGTGAAAACTAGTCCCAAGGGGGAAGATACAGTCTCAGAAACAACAGACTGATGTTTATGTCAGAGGCACAAGCAAACAGTTGGACTAGAATTATGCCACGGATATTCCTCATCTGAGAAGCGCCTTGTTCGTGTGACTCTGTGCCTCTCAAGTCATTAAACCAGTGATACATCAGCCGGTTGCCCCCAGATAGTCAGTATCTCAGGAACAGGCTGTTTTTCATGGTCCCAGGTATTACCGAAATAAATAATGGTTTGTTTTCCTTTATGGATTCTATGCTAAGCTTACCTGCACTTCACTCTTTCTTTTTTTTCTCTATTCTTTTTAGCGCATGATTGCAAATACTGCCAGAACAGTGAGATACTGCAGAAGCCAAGCCTTCAGTAAGTGAAATGCCACCGTGTGCTATAATCTAGGCCTGGGTGATTGAGTCCTTTTTAATGAGGCTACAGAGATACTCTAGAAGTCTGGACAGTATCTGATCGTGTCAGGGACCGTTTGGACTGTGAATTGCCATGGGATAGGGGCCTTGAGTTGAAGGATTTTCTAGTTGTAAAACTAGAAACTAACCATAGGAATATTATTTTATGAATGAACTTAAAGAGAATAAATGTGCTCTTTGTAGTGTGGCTAGAGACAACTAAGACATGACTGCCAATAAATCCCACCTCAGACCAACTCTCTTTATGACTCACTGCTTGACGTTGAGAAACTCACATCCATTCCTGATGACTCAGTTCTATCGTTTATAAACCAGGCAAGATAATATTTATTGTCTCTTGGGGTGTTGCAAGAATGCATTCATGTGTGTAACACATTTACAAAAGTTCTCATAGCAGGAATTCATATTATATTTCTAGTATTCCCCGGGTGAATTTAAGATGTTCTTCCTAAATCTGAATGTACAGCACAATAACGGGTACCATACAATGCTTTAATATAAAACTAATACTACTAATAAATAGCAGTCTTAAACTGGTGGGGATTAAATTGCATCACCGCACCAAATCATCGTGCTCGACCAGTGCTACCATCTCCTGGGCTGGGACTTGGGGTGGGGATGGAGCTTTGGCTCCCTCGAGCTGGGCTGGGAGTCAGAAGGTAGCCCCTATAAAGTTCTTCGCTAAATTCATTGTATGAGTCACTTGAAGTCATTTGGCTTATTAAGCCAACATGATAATTTGAGATGGACGTGACTGGGCCTACCGGTAACATCCCTCCCCGCCCCGCCCCCGGTAAACCTTGTGCTAAGAGACTAAAAGTTTCTCAACTCACGAATCAGAGCTATCTTTACCCTTCCTAGCCCAGGCCTGGCCCAAAGTGAGGGTTTGCTAACACAGGATGCCAGACCTGCTAAATGTTCATTTGTTAATGTACAGGGTTGGGGGGGCGGATCTAGGAAAAATAATCTTTACTTGGGGAGCAAGTAGACCTTTAAAATTTTTATTCAAATGATTGTGCCTCCTCTTCCTTCCAAAGTGAGAATAGTCTTGTACATCATCAACTATTGCTGTGTGGATTCTAGAAGAATTGGGGTGTCTCACATCTCTTCATCTTGTAATTTACTGTCTATGTAAAGACATGGCCTTCAAGCTGTTATAAAGTGAATATGAGAATATTGAAGTGATGTCAGTCTACAACGAGGCCCGGTGAATCCAAGGCCCTTCAGGGCGTCCAGAAAATTCCTGAAATTAAACACAAAGTTTTTGTGCCTGAGAGGGTTCATAGCCTTGAGAAGGTTCTCAATGAGATCTAAGAGCAGAAGAACTGCCATAGACTCTGTTTTGTTCCATCAGCCTCTTGGGAAGTACATCCTACATTCACCTACATCTTCTCCTAGAGAAGTCGGCAGGGGTGGGATGGGGAATTATATATCTATATATAAAATACCCACTGCATTTGTTGAAGTTATCAGTAACTGCTGGTAAACAACAGCTGCTCAGTGCTGAAGTCAACAGTCTACAGATAAAGCTATAGGAATAGATTCGTAAACATTGTGGGGATATGTACAATGTAATTACAGTATATTGTACATGTAGGGTACACTGCCAGGGAAAAGCGAGGAATTAAACACTGTGGTATTATTTATATGTAATCATTATACTGATGAGTTTCTTCTTAGAGTGAGTAGGGGCCTTTGTATCTTCTCTCTGTTTTTCTATGTTCAGACCTGCACCACTACCCTCCACCCCTGATGCAGATGGCATTCCAACTGTCTTTGGGAGTGATGCGTGGATCTAAGCAGGAGGCGGTGTGTTAGGAGGGGAAGAACCCCGGCCCAGAGTCTAGACTCCGGCTCTGGCCACTCCCAGTGCCCTGCTCGATGAGAGCCCCACGCTGGTGATCCAGGGGGCAGAGGTGGCCCGTGGCCCACCGCACAGGTGCTGGGTCCAGCCAGAGCATTTCCCCCCTCTTGTTTGGAAACAATGTTAAGAAACGGAGAGAGTTCCCAGGGGAGAAATCCAGACCTCTCATTCTCGAGAAAAGTAGGAAGATCTGGCAGCTCAGGGTGCAGATTGGCATGTGGCCACAGCGTGCAGGAGTTGAGGAGTCACTTCCAAAGGGAGCTGTGTTTCCAGTTCACCACTGTCAGATTTGGCCTTCCTCATTCACGTAGATCTCTGCGGAGGGCTCTGGGCACTTGATGCTTCTTTCAGCCCGGTTTTAGAGAAAGCTGTTAACTTCCGATCGCTCCCATGCTCACATGTGTTGGGGGAGTAGGTGAGAATAGAATAGTAACTGGGATTTCAGAACAAGTAGAATCAGGGAATTGAAGGTCTAGCGGAAGTTACGACTTCAGCCCACGTGCGCAGGCTTGCTGGAGTGGAGGGGGTGGGAGGGATGGGGTGGCTGGGTGATGGACATTGGGGAGGGTATGTGCTATGGTGAGCACTGTGAATTGTACAAGACTGATGAATCACAGACCTGTACCCCTGAAACAATACATTATATGTTAATTAAAAAAATAAAAAAATTTTTAAAAAAGCACACATCAGTGAAGGAATGCTGTATACCGGATGCAAGTAATGAGGAGAGTCAGACTTGCTAATCTCACTGGCTTTTTTCAGTTCAGCCCAGGTGTTAAGCGCTTTTGTTAGGAGCTAACGAAAACTACATTAGTCTTGTCTGTAACAAAGGGGGCAGAGAGCTGAGTGTGAGACCCAGGTGGGATGGAAAGAGGAAGCAATTTTAATGTATAACCAGGGGCCATCAAGTGATGCTTTCACTTTTATTTGGTGCCATTTTTTTTTTTTTTACAACATGCTATACAAAGGAAAATGATCAAAATAGATGATTCCAGGGAAGAAAAGGGTGGGAGAGAGGAGATGGAATATCCAAGTGGACATATTTCAATGAATATGGTATGTTGAAAGGTTGCAATGGAACCTTGGAATCCATGATAAATGTAATGATTAATTGGAGGAAATAAAGCTGTATCTTATATGCATATATTACACAATGCCAATTTGCTCTTTTCTCCTTCAACAGATCCTGATGCAGCTCAAGCTAATAAGAACCATCAGGATGTCCGGAGTTATGTACGGCAATTAAATGTGATTGACAACCAGAGAACTTTATCACAGATGTCACACAGATTAGAGCCTCGTCGACCATAGACATTTAAAGTGCCCAGAACAATGGTTTGCCTCCAGTCCACAGTTTTTCAAAAATGCCATTTACGCTACTACTGACTGTCTTGTCACTAGAAAATTCTACAAAACAAGCAGAAACGCACCCTGAGACATCTCAGGGCCACAGCTTACCAGCGTCCTGACAAGAGGAGAAATTCTTTGACTTGCATAAAGCCTTCACACTCTAGCTTAGGACTCCCCAATTTGTAGTCATCCTATTTTATTTCCAATTGTGCTATCCTCTTTGCTGAAACATAAATTAAGTCCCACATGAAGAGTTTGGAAGAAATACCATTGTCAAGAGACATAGCAAGCCCCTGACGGTTTTTCTCAGAGAGTTGGCAGGGGGAGATATGCTACAAATAGGGTTTACTTGGCTACATCCGTGGTGGTCTAGTTTCACAGTTTTTATCTCAACACCTTGATTTGGAGCAGGGGGTTCTTGGAAGGTGGTGAGGAATCATGTAAATCCAAATCATAAGCTGTATTCTAGCATCTTCATAGTCTTACCTCTGAAGGAATTAAACCCCACCACATTACTATAAAACATTATGGCTATTTATGTAATTTAGGGAGGACTGGTCTGTAATTTCTGAATGATATATAGAATAATATTTATGTTTACAATGTAACTTTTTTAAACTTACAAATCAGGATTACATACATAAGAATTCCACTAAGAAACTCCAAGGTTCTAAAAATTGCCAGCGTTAAGATAAAAAAAAAAAAAAAGAAAGAACATTTCAAAAGAGCACAATAGGCACAAAACATTTTTCAAAATTAAAATATTTTCCTGGGCATTAAAAACCTTTACTATTGGCTAATTATTGTTACTGATTAAAAAAAAAACACATATTTTCTGGACTTAAATGTTATTACAAATATCTTAATTTTCAGCAATTGTTTTGCACTTTCAAATAGATTGTAAATAGTTCACTCAATCAACGGTATAGAGTTATTTATTTGCTATATAATAGATATTGTGCCAAATGATTACTTTTTATTTATTTTATTTAGTATGTAATTTTGGAATACATTTTTTCCTGTTTTCACAATTAGGCTACATTTAATGTGTAGGAATTGTATGTATGTATATCTTCTGTAAATAACAGCTAGTATCTTCATTAAATATAATTGTTGACAAGAAAAGGTTGTGTTATTCTCAATTCTGATAATATGGGAGGTATAGTGGGGTCCCAGCGTTTTTGTATTTGAAATAAAATTCACATACTATAAAAATCACCCTTTTAAAGTGCAAAATGCAGTGGTTTTTAGCATATTCACAAGGTTGTTCAACCATCATCACTAATTCCAGAACATTCTCCTCATTCCTGAGAGAAACCCCATATTCATTAGCAGACACACCTCATTCTCCTCTCCCCCCAGTCTCTGGAAACCACCACCTGCTTTCTGTCTCTGTGGACTTACCTATTCTGGACATTTTGTATAAATGGATTATATAATATGTAGCCTTATATGTCTGATTTCTTTCACTTGGCGTAACATTTTCAAGGTTTATCTGCGTTCTAGCGTGTATCAGTACTTCATCTCTTTTTATGGCTGAATAATATTTGATGATGTGGATATACCACTTGTTTGTCAGTTGATGGGCACTTGGGTTATTCCACTTTTTTTTGGTTATTAGCAACAATGAAAAGCCATGATTTTAGAACTGCCTGGTATGGGGCCTCCTACCATTTCTCAGTGATTTAAGTACTTAGTAAATATTTGATGAAGAGATTTCTAAAATTCTTTGAAGTCCAGTATGTCTCTCTTTTTTTCATGTTGGCATTTTCCAGAGTGTGTTCCAGGCTATACTAGTCTCACAAGCTCACAAACTGTTCCTCCAAAAACAGACACGCAACTGCAAAGCAAAAAACAAAGCCAAGATGGTATCTTCAAATAAATTTGGGAGCCACTGCATAATATACACCCCATTCTTAGAAATGATTCCCAATATTCATTAACATATTAAAGGCTCTGAGAAGTCCCACTGCAATCCCTCCTAATATCCCACAGTGGAAGCTCACTTTGAGAAATGCTAAAGCAGGCAAATGCCTTTCTGTGTTCATTCATATCCTAGTTCAAGGTCCCCAGGGGTGTTGTTTTATGCAGTGTCATCCCTCCCACCTAGTGGAGTATAATGCCTGGAATTTACTAGAGAATTAAAAAAAAAAAAAAAGTTACCGAATAAATTTTTCTGAAGCCATTGTTTTTCAGCATTTCACTGTCTCATAGGCCTCAGTATTGGCTGCAAATTTTCACCATTATATAGTTTTCTTTTTCTAGATAATTTTGAAAGCTGAGAAATGAAGCTGATAGCCTATCCCTTGGGCATTCTTGCTCTTGTTTACTCTTCTTTATTCCTACCTTACTTAAAAGCTGGTATCCTAGGGGCGCCTGGGTGGCTCAGTCGGTTAAGCGGCTGCCGTCGGCTCACGTCATGATCCCAGGGTCCTGGGATCAAGCCCTGCATCCAGCTCCTTGCTCAGTGGGGAGCCTGTTTCTCCCTCTCCCTCTGCCTCTCCCCCTGCTTGTGCTCTCTGTCTCTCTCAAATAAATAAAATCTTAAAAAAACAACAACAACCTTGTATCCTATGTCTAATAGCCTCTTTCCCCCAACCTTATGGTGAATGACATCTTTTGATCTTTTAATTTAGCTTCGACATTATTCAAAATTAATACATACCCCCTTACTCCTCCCAATGAGAATAAGGTAGCAACGGCAAAATAGAAGAATTCACACTCTAAGAACGGAGCGTAGTAGCCAGACAACCTTTCCTGGAGCAGGAGATGCAGTTAATATTTTAAAACTTGCAAATGAGCCAAAAGAAAATGAGAGGCCTACAGGGTCACAAGAAGGATAATGAGGTCTGCTGGAAGACATGAAAAAAGAAGAAAGAATGTTTTTACCAAAAATGCCTGTAGAAAATTATACATGTGTTTAACATACCTGCTTAACAAGGTCACTGGCACAATGTGCAAGAGCTAAGCTTTTCCAGCAATTTTTGAATACCATGCAGGTTAAATAGATTGCTCCTGAATTCAATGGCATTTCCTCTAAAATATCAATGCTCAATGACCACCAGTGTGAGAAAATTAAAATAAATGTATTCTGGTTTTAAAACGCACTTATGATTTTTTTTTTAAAAATCAGCATAGGATACGCAGTGTGGTAAAAATGAACTCCTGTCTTGAATAGCTTTCCTTATACTGCTGATCTAAAATGTCTGACATTTCTTGCTGTGGAATGATCTTAATTTTCTCTGTTTTATGTTGGGGAGGAAGAATTCCTCTGCCCTTCAAAGTCCTTCTAGCTGGACTAAGAATCAAATTGACATGAGACAGATTAACAGGAGAAAATCAAATTTAATGGCATACTTAGGGGGAATACCCAACACAGACAAGGAAATTTTATTTTTTTTAAGATTTTATTTATTTATTTGATAGAGACAGAGAGAGCACAAGCAGGGGGAGCAGCAGAGGGAGAGGGAGAAGCAGACCTCCCCACCGGCCGAGCAGGGAGCCCGATGGGGGGCTCAATCCAGGACCTGAGCCGAAGGTAGATGCTTAATTGACTGAGCCTCTCAGGCGCCCCAGAAATTTTAAAGACAGTCAGGCAAAATGAGGTATATATGTCATCTTGAACCAAGAAAGAGGGAATAGGGGGCTGGGTCTTCAAAGGGAAAGGATGCAATCTTCAGGAAGAATGAAAAATAGTAAATGTTTGGTAAACACATGTTTGCTGGGCCATTCAGGAGCAATGGGACAAAGAGAGGACTTTGATCGAACAGGTCTTGCTAGGTTCCTCCCTGTCTGCAGTACCTAGTTCATATTATACCGTAGTTATGCATGGTGATAGCTCTCTTCCTGGAGCAGCTCCTCTTTTAGGCAGTTGAGGGGGAAGGTCAAGAGCTTTTCCTGAATCTGCTGGGGTTTGATTGCTTTTTAACTCAAAATCATCTTCATGCCAAAGTTGCCCACCGTGGATAGCCTGCCCTTAGGCCCTACCCCTACATCAAGAACAGCATGGTGTCAGATGGGCAGGTTACTTATAAACTGACTTATAAACCTTTAACTTAATTTAAAGAAACTAACTTAATTAGACATTGTCAGTTAACTTTCTTTTCACTGCAAATAATGGTTGAGGGACTTACTGAGTGCCAGGCCCTCTGTGAGCTCCGCATTCAATGGTGAGAAAAGCTAGAAGGTCCCTGTTCTCCTGGAGCTTATCACCTAATGGAGGAGACAGAAAACTAATCAAAGAATCAAATGTAATATAAAAACACTCCCAGGGAAGCATCTGGTGTTCAAGGACATGTAAGAAGGGGATTTACACTGATCCCGAGGTGAGGAAATGTTTCCTGTGGAAGTGATAGTTGACCTGTACTCTGTAGGATGAAGATGCTAACGAGGCAGAGAGAGAAGAATATGTCCTAAGCAGGGAATAATCTTCGCAGTGTGAAGGGCACAAAGCTCACTGTGGCAGAGCCGAGAGGGCGCCGGCGAGCATGCTCCAGAATGTGCTGGAGACCTAAGAAGACTCAGAGCTTCGAGGCCTTCCAGGCCTTTTCAAGGAGCCTCATGTTTGACTAAGAGCAGTGGGAAACCACTGAAGTGCTGGAGGTGGGGGGTTGCATTCCTAATGGTAGCCCTTGGAGTTCAGGGTCATTGCTTCATGTTGCCACATTGTGGGGACACGTAGTATCACCCCTAATTCCTTACTGACTGACTGAATTATGCAGGCTTAAAGGTAAGGCAGAGGGAATTGTGGATAATGGTAAATATTAAAAGCAGTAGTGGACCCAGACGCTCACCCAGAGTCAAACCATCTCTCCTCCTGATTTAGTCCCACTGGACCACTTTTAATTTTTTGTGATAAGACATACATAAAACTTACCATTTTAACCCTTTTTGAGTGTATAGTTCGATGATATAAGTACATTCACATTGTTGTGCAACTCTCACCAGTATCCATCTCCAAAACTTTTTCACCAGCTCACTCTAAAACTACCTATTGCACAATAACTCCACCCTTCCCCTCCCCAGCCCCCAGTAAGCACAATTCCACTTTCTGTCTCTTTGAATGTAGAGGTTACCTCATATAAGTGAAATCATACAATCTTTGTTCTTTTGTGTCTGACTTGCTTCACTTAGCACTACGTTTTCAAGTTTTATTCCTGTTGTAGCATGTGTCAGAATTTCCTTCCTTCTTAAGGCCGAAAAATATTGCCTTTCATGTATATACTATATTTTGCTTATCCATTCATCCGTCATTTGGTTTGTTTCCACCTTTTGGCCTTGTGAGTAATGCTGCCGTGAACCTGGGTGTACAAATATCTGCTCAAGTCCTAGCTTTCATTCTTTGGATCTGTACCAAGAAGTGGAATTGATGAATTATATGGGCATTTATGTCTAATTTTTTGAGGAGCTGTCCTATTGCATTCCACAATCGCTGCACCATTTTATGGGCTACATCTGATGTAGCCCACGCGTGCCTATGTCCTCTCCTTGGAGACCAAGCCTGCCAATGCATGACATGGCTGCTGGGAAGAGCAGTGGCCAGGGCCCCCAGGGCTCCATATGTGGCTATCCAAGCATGGAGCAGGAAGCTCCCATTTGCCACAGCGCCCTCCTTTAAGCCAGCATGACCCATGAGGCAGTCACAGCCCCAGAACCTTGGTCCGTCCCTGCTGCCTTGTTGGTCACCGTGTCAGACTACCATTGCCTGTGGCCTGACACTGAAGGACTGGAGGAAATGTTACTAACCCCAAGAGAATAAGGGCGTGGGAATGGGAAAAGTGCCTGCCTTGCTTTGGCTGCTTTGCACGTGCTTGTCCAGCAGCTAGGGAAGGTCAAGGATGATGCCACAGAAAGCCAGCATCTTGGTTCTTGGGCTGATTTAAATTTAGAAAAATTATAACCCTGTTATAAAGGGAAGTCAACACAAGGCACTGTGAGCTCATGGGCACTGGTATGGGAGCTCCTCCAGACCTGGGGAAGAGAGAGAGAGGCTGGGGCCAGGGCATGGGAGAGATGTCTGATTCTGCAATAGCCCCCTCCCCTCAGCCCGGCGGGGAGGGTTCAGATTCTTCCTTGGTGGGGAGAGGCAGGACGAGTGAAAATTCTGTAGTAGGAGGACCAACACAAGAGAATAATTGGAGCAAACGTTGGCATAAAATTCTTCAGGACAGGTTTTGCAGTACCTGAGAATAAAAGAGGATTGGGAGGCCCTAGTGAGGTGTCCATCTATCTAATTTAAGGCCGGTGGCAAGAGTCTCTAGGGTGCTAACAACAGGGACCCAGCAGGAATGGAGGACAGCTGATGGTTCCCGCAAGAGTCTTGACATTTCAGGGCAGAGAGACAGAGTCTAATAGTTCAGTCTCCCCAGTGAGGAGAGGGGCTCATTGTGAGGAGCCACAGCAGCCCTGGGGGTAGACAGATTCTGCACCAGCCAAGAAGGATGAGGAAAGAGGTGGTCCATTCACACTGTGTAAAGATAAACCATATCAGTAAGTATATCAGCTGTTGTGTCTATTAGACAGGGTTCTCCAGAGAAACAGCACCGATGGAATTTACGTATATGTGGAAGGAGATCTCTTTTGAGGAATTGGCTCACACAATTATGGAGGCTGGAGCATCCAATATCTGCAGTGTGGGCCAGCAGGTTGGAGACATGGGAGAGCCAATGGTGTGGATAAAGTCCAACCAGTCTGAGGGAGAATTTCCTCCTGCATGAGGAGGCTGGGCTTTTTGTTCAGTTCAGATCTTCAGCTGATTGGATGAGGCCCACTCCGTTGTGGAGGACTTTCTGCTTTCTCAAAGTTCACCAGTTTAAACATTTACCTCATCCAAAAAAACACCTTCTAAGTTAACACGGAAAACGAACTATCACACTGTGTAATAAACCACCCCAAGATTAGTGCCTTAAAACAACAACAATGACTCTATGGGCAATCGGGTAGTTCGGCCAATCCGGGTCAGGCTCGGCGGGTCAGGGCTCAGCTCGGTCATGAGTCTGCAGTCGGCTTGTACAGGCTGGCCTCAGATGGAATGGGTCATCTCTGCACCACACAGCCTCTCATCCTCCAGCAGACCAGGCTGGGCTTCCTTACTTGCCAGCTGGGAAGGGCTCCCAGGGAGCAAAGCAGATAAGCGAGAGCCTTTGCATCCCAGGCTCCAAACAGGCTCATTCACTTCTGCAATACTCTGCTGGCCAAAGTGGGCCAGGGCGCCCGCCAACATTCAAAGGGTGGAGAAATAATGCTGCGTCTTGATGTGCGGAGCTTCAGAGTCCCATCACATAGACTATGGATACGGGGAAAGGAAACTTGCTGCCATTTTCACAGTCTACTAGAGTGGGGCTAGCACAAAATGTGAGTGGCTGGAGGGGACACCGCTCTTGTTTGGGGACAGTTTTTCAGGGCCTGGTGCTGCCAGGTGTTTAAAGTGCTTCTCTGGGGGTGAATCTAGCTCTTGGGGAAGGAACAGGGAATATCAGAAAGATAAAATCAGACGGATGTGGGTTTGACTCAGCATCTTCATGTGTGTTAGGAAGAAAGGCAACCCTTGTCTTCAGCTGGCGCTGTCCCACTGGAGAGCTCTCCTACAACCAAGCTTCCTTGCACATCCACGGTCTGCACCCCTACATGCAGGAGGCCTCAGCTGTGGACACCGGCCAACGTAGTTAACCCCTGAGCCTCAATCTCCACCTCTGCTCATGGGAATCCTAATACCTCCCTCACAAAGGCTGCCTGGGGATTCGATGAGTTAAGGTATATAAAGTGCCTGGCACAGGGAGTGCTTGGGGCTCGGGACATTTCAGTGCCTTTCCTGAGGCAACAGTAAAGAGAACTTCAGAACACTGAGGGACCACCTGAGAGTCTTTAGCCAAAACAACCGTGAAAGGATGGAAAAGTGAAGAAACCTACGATGGTGACTTCGAGCCATTGAAATTGACTTGAGGCGAAGGAGCAGTTGGAGAGCCTGGTCTTTAACCTCATCCTTTGTCCTTTACCCCAAATGCACACCAATTTATCAATGTTGTTGCTGCAATAATTGAAACAGGATACCATTATCTTGAACAGACCCATCTTAAGAGTTATTTGCGGTGGACTGGAAAACATTTCAAATTACCGAGTGAAAGAGGGGAGAGGTGAAGAGAGAATAAGACTCGGACTTTTTTTTTTTTTAATGTTTTATTTATTTATTCATGAGAGTCGCAGAGAGAGAGAGAGGCAGAGGGAGAAGCAGACTCCCCGCCTAGCAGGGAGCCCGATGCGGGGCTCGATCCCAGGACCCCGGGTTCACAACCTGAGCCGAAGGCAGACGCTCAACCATCTGAGCCACCCAGGCGCCCCATCGGACTTTTTACCAACAGATCCAATGTTTATGAATGAAGGAGGAGATCAGAAGGTAAACCAAGTGTGACACAAGTCATACACAGATCACACCAGGAGTTAGATTTTAACCTAACCTGGGTGTTCATTTACATGTTCAGTCCACATCGCCTAGGAACAGTTACACGCTGTTATGAGTTCCTCCCAAGGAAGGAGTTCTTCATTAGTGGTTCTGATCTCCTCTCACCCGATGCTCACAGCCCATTATAAACTCCATTTGTATTTCTGGCTTCAGAAATTAAATTGAAGGTATGAGCCAGAGGGTACACTAAATGAGAGATTATTGCTTGTGGCACTTTATGTGAGCCAGGTGATGCTGGGCCTCTTAATTAAGAATTTGTTTTCACTAACAACACAAGCAGATGAGTAACATTAAGTCAACACTGAAACACGTGCATCGGGGAGGATTGTAGGAATAACTGAGATGACGCAGCTGAACTATAGGTCTGATGTGCGGGGTTCACTCACGCATTCGAAATGGCATTTTTGGAGCAACTGAATACATTCTGTAACACGGGGCAGGGAAATATTTTGAGCAGCAAGAGATGATTGCTGGGGTGGGAAAAGAGGAAATTCTGTACTTCCACTTAAAATTAGAAGAAAAGCAAGATCAGTAAGGAATATAGAGTTTCCAATACAAAATTCTCTGAATGCTGGCTTTGAAAGAGAATTTTCTGGATATACTGGGTCAGTAATCAGTGCTTTTCAAGCTGTCACTTCACCTACCATTTATTGAAAACTGACTGTGTGCCAGATACATACACACAGTATTTTATTCTAAATACCGATGAGATGAATAGTTATACTATTGACTGGTGAGGAAACACGGAGAGAAATGATCTTGCTCAAGGTCAAGAAATGATCTTGCTTAAATTATGGCAGAGTTGGGGTTTCCAACCAAGTAGAATCTGCTTCCAGAGCATATGTTGTTAACTACGAGGCCGTACTGTCTGCCTCTCTTTTTGCTCCCAAGAGAACGGATTATTCAGGCTTTTGATGACACAAACTAAAAATAACAGAAGAGAGTTTGGGGAACCAAAGCATGAGATTAATTTTACCATAATATTATAAGTGGAGTTTAGACAAGAGATTTGGGTGTATTTTTCTCTAAAGTCTGTCTTCAAAATAGAACTCTCTGTGTGTGTGTGGCCCTTCATAAAAATCTCATATACCATGGATATGCCATGGGAAGTCTTTAATTTCTCAGGATGATATAACATTTCTCTGCATTCACCATAAAGAATCCACTCATATTCAGGAAGACACTTCTGTTGTATTTGAAACACTTTATTTCTTATGCCAAGTTATTGTTTTCATATTATTCTCTATGCCTTATTTCATTAAAATTGACTCCACTGAAATTGAACCATTTTTGAGGGATGTAGATTTATTGAATATTTTGTAGAAAGATGGAGAGGGGGGTTTTATTACAGAATCCCATGGTATTTCATTTTAAAAAAATCCTCACAGGACATATCTTGTCTTCCAAATCTTTCTTCTTTGCTACCAATCATATGGTCTCCTCTTCCCATTCCCAATTCTCCACCTCTCTAGTTTGCAGATCATCCTTGGGGACCCAAAGTCATATTTTCTTTTTAATGCAAATCAACTTAAATTTTCCCCGTAGCCCTAGCTCCAAACATGAAAGTCCCCACTCTGAGGATGAAGATATTGTTTGTCCTCAGCAAACAGAAGACCCTCCTGTTACCATGGTCATTCTCTTTAGAAGGGTAGTAAAGAAGACAAAAAAAATTTTTTTTATCATTATAATAGAGAAAATAGTCTTATTTAAAACCCAAACTAGCTACGCTCCTTCTGCCTCCTAAAGGTGGATGTCATAATTCATACCAGGAAAGTAAATCTCTCTCCTCTTATTTTCCATTTCAGAAACCAATGGGAAAAGAAAGAAGGAAAGACTGAAACGTCAGAGTTCTCTGCAGTTCTGCTGTGCCCTAGCATATATTCAGCGTGGACATAATATTCACGGTAACAGGAGCCTAACCAAATCATTACCTTTCTGTGTGGAGATAAATTTCCAGAATGCACATTGACATCACTCTTCCTTTTTCTTAAAATCCCCTAAGTCATAATAAGCTTAGGGGACAGTTTTTTCCCTGCTATTTTTGACAAATCCTCAGAGGCTACAATGATATTGTTGATGCCCTTCATAATATCAAAGGACTTCTACCAATTCCTAATTTTTTCCTGATCTTTACCATCTTGATAACTGGCCTCTCAAGTTGTAGCAAACCCTTCACCCACTGGGCTACTCTTCCTAGGTATTTTTCCTGGGTACACTTCCAGGACTACCCCTCACATGTTTTCTTTAGCTATCATGGGTTATAATTTCACAATATGAGAAAGACAAAGTCCAAGGCATGCTAACACTAATCCTACTGTACTGGCTGAGTCAACTATGAAAATATCCTAAAGCATGCTTGCCAGTGAACTTATCCCTCTATGTACTTGAGGGTACCATTGAATCTTCTGTTCAGGGACGTGTCCTATAGGAGAAAAATCTACTTCACAGCAGCAGAGAAAAATCCATGCCAGCTACTTAAAACAGTCAACATAATTTTTCATTCTTAAACATAAACAATAACTAATGATCACCAGATATCTGAGAAAACTAGTACTGTAAAAGAGAAAAGTAAAGGGAAATAAGGAGAAAAACTGACTCCAGAGGAAACAGAAATAATTCAGATAACTGAATAATAATAGTAATAATAACAGCAATAATAATAGCAAATGTTTAGCATGTGGAACATGACCAATAATAATAATAATAATACATGGCATTCCTGAACACTAACTCTGAGCCAGGTCCTGTTTTAAACACTGTGCATATATTTACTTATTTAATCCAAACAAAAACCCATAATGGTCCCCATTTTACAGGTGAAGAAACTGAGGCCCAGAGAGGCTGAGTAAAAATATTCAAGGTCAAACAGTTCATAAGCAGCAGACCTCATCCAGGTCTATTTAATTCCTAAGCCCATGTTCTTCGTCCCTATGCTCTATTGCATTGAGAACCTTCATTTTTGAGTTTTGGATGCTTCAAAGTCCTCACTAACATCTATCTCAAGGAATCCATCAAGTTATCAAGTTCTTACATACTAAGACCACTTAAGTTCCATCCTGATTTGACTAAGTCTGGGAAAGGGCGAGAGCTTGAATTAGATTGCCATCTACGTATGTATTGGAGGTAAGACTACGGAATTAAAGCCTACGACTTCAAGAATACCTATGAGCACCATTCACAGCATGTCAACACTAAAACTTGCTGCATCCAGATCCTCAGGACTGGAAATAATCTGAATCATCTGGAGATACGTCTGACACTACTTCCTCCAGAGGCGGGGGACGTGGCTCATAGTGTAATCTAACACACTGGAACTTGTTACAGGGGTTTATGCAACTAATTTGCATGGCAAAATGATCCAGATAAACTGGTTGTATAGACAGGCCATGGTTGGTTAAGTGAGGTTGAATTTTGATTACTCAACTGAAATAGTTTAGTAGGATTTTGCAAATCTGACATAATTATTTTGAAATGTTTTGCCATAACAATTTGGTAAGGTTTGCTTTGTATTAATGAAGTAAAACACTAAGACAATTATCCAGTTATGTCGACTCTTTACTTTTGCCTGATACCCAGTGGTGAGGAGAATTGTGATATGTAGGAACACGAAGACTAACCTCATGCATAATGATTTAAAATTGCAATATGTGAGCATAAGGACAGAAATAAGTGGCGTGTAAGAGACCTCATCTCATTGAAAATGAGTGCTGGCACTATGGAAAGCCTAATAAGTAAGATGATGTGTGACATAAAGTGAAGCAAAGGCTTAATGAACCTCATTCTCTGATTTGAAGGTAACATGTCTAAGCCTATTATAAAAAACAAAGTCACCCCAGATTCTCTAGGTGTCAGGGAAGCAGTGAGTAGATTTATAAGAAAAGAAAATACACACACACACACACTCTCTAATACACATATTATCTTTTCCTATATATATTTAATATATAAATGCAACATATGTATATACTGCATTTGCTTGCTTAAGAAAACACCTAGAATCTATCTCATTTTAGGATACTGAAACTACGCTTAGGAAAATAAAATACTATGAAAAAATATTATAATTTTTTAATGTAGAATATTTCTTATATCAGTGGAAGAATATCCACTGAGAAAAAAGACTTAATTTCCTTTTATAAATAGCTGTGGATTAGAGCACAACAATAGTTCTAACTCTGCTATTGCTGTGCATTTAAAGCCAAGATGATGACTGTATTGAAAAAGAGGGAAGAGAAAATCAATAGATTATTGCTTCAGTGGAGCTCACAACAGTGCTGATTAGAGAACACAAATGGATTGCATAATAGTAAAATAACTATAAACTGGGGATGGATTTAAGCCTATGTTAAGACCATTCTTAACTGCATTGTATCTTTAGAAAACATGCATTGAAATTACAACAGCAAATTAAATCTATTCGACCGCAAAATTTAATACATAAGAAATAGCATTTATTAATGATCTGGAAGAGGGAGTAAATAGCATGTTAATGAAATTTTCAGATGATACTAAATTGGAAGGTGTTACAAACAACAATGTGGACAGGAGTTTAATACAAACGGACCTTAAAAAGTTAGGGAAAGCCAATGGTGGCAAAAAAAAAAAAAGGCATATAGAACTTATAAAAATTTTCACTGAAAAAATTTCAACTTGAGAAACAATAATATAAAGAAGTGTGGATGGAAAAGTGACTTTGAAATTTGATCAGGATTTCCAGTATAATAAACTGATTAATCCACTCTTGAGAGATCCTAGGCCAGCTACTGGGAAGGAGCCATTCCTTCCCTTGTCTATCCCCTCTATAGGCAGACCAGAAGAACTATATTGCTTACTTGTAGACTTTCTGGAAGCAAGCAAAATGAAGAAAACAGACCAGGTAAATAGTTTTAAAAAATTGCTTGTTGAAGAGAAAAGAATGACTACTGAATAGGGAAGACACATGATTACATATTGGTATCATCATCTAATAATGTTTACAATGAAAAATCTACAGATACCTGAAAATTTGATGTAAAAGACGGTTGATGTCACTTGATTGTTTATGAGCATTTATTCATTGGAACTAATAATTACCTTCTGAAATATAGTTCTTGCTTTTTCCAGATACCAACAGATAGAAGAGTTTTCCTTCTTAATCACATGTGCCCCAATCTAATAAATTGGTGAGATTCTGAATACCATATGGGATAATATCATTGGTCTTCTTAGAATGTCTGGAAGTTTAGGTCTGAATTTGCTTCATCCAGAAGAACAGCAAGATGGGTTAACCGGAAGCTCTGGAGATGCTAAGAAACTAAGTAATGTATCTCCAATGTCCTACCAGCTCACCTGGGGATGAAAGCCCGGGTCTATTTATTGTCTCTGTTAAAGCAGCACCTTCAATTTCAGAAACATGACTATTTTCATTACATTTTCTATTTCCCTTCAGATTTCATGATCCCTTTGAGTAGAACCTGCTACTGCCACACGTGTGATGGAGGGAGGATAGAGTCTCCTTGGTGGCCAGGTGTGATGCTGAGGGTGAAAACTGACGGAGGAAAATCCAGGGAAGGGGATGGAGGTGTCGGGAGGAGGGCAGTGTCAGGCCAGTGAAGACTGGGGATAATGTTGGTGAGGAAAATCCGGATTAGATCGTGTGCCCTAAGGATCTTGGACTGTATTTAGCAGGCAGCAAAGTGTCAGTAAAAGTGTTTGAGTAAAGGTTTTTGAGTTTGGATACAATTCTTCTATGTACTGTGTTAGATATTCCTTCCAAATATATGTTATTCCCTAATCAGGTAGGCATGCCACCTAGGTCTTCACCCAAATTGCAGAAACGTTGAACAGGGCAGGATAGAGAACAGAGCTCAGCAATGTACCATTAGAAACCCTTTGTAAGGGAACAATGCACCCTGAGTGACATCAGCACTTTTGGGGTGTACCTTTCAAACTAACAGCAATTTGCTGTATTGTATTGTCATTCATTAAAATCCCCTTCTGATTTATAAAGTCTTCATGAGGAACTTTGTCATGTTTCACTGAGGAAGTCCTCATTGTCCTCCATGATTCCAGCAGAGAAAACCAGGTTTGTCTGGTACATCTTGATTTCAATGAATCCATGCTGGTTCCTGGTGTTCACATTCAAAGCAATTACCAGCTTTCCATTTAATCATGGCATTTAATAATAACTCTAGGATCTTGCCAGAAAAGTCATACCAACTGTTATATATTTGGGGAAGAAGCATATGAGTTCCTTGCAATAAAGTAGGACTAAGAGCAAATGGGAGAGATGGTAAGGCTCAATGCTGAAAGGGTATGACAAACTCAGTTATGATTCGGTCACATGTTAAATCTAGGATATTCAAGAAGAATAGCACGGCAAACAATAGCAAAAATAAGCAGCGCATAGGACTCAAGACTCAAAGGTAAGTAGGCCTTTATCATCCCACATGACCATGAGGCAGTAGGGGCCCAACTGAGTGATAGCTGCTTGGGGATAGGGCTGCCACCACAACCCAGGTTATCAGAAAACTGTTACGTGCCCTGCTGTAATCCCACATTCTTGCCTTCGTAAGAGCACACCACAGTGTAATCACTTGTGTCTTTTCTGGCTTTTCCGTTGCACTCAGCAAACTCTGTGAGAACAGAGACCACGTCTTGGTCACTGTTACCACTGCAGGCTCAGCACAGTGCCTGCCATTCAGTAAATGCTTGTTGAACAAATTTTGCCCAAGTCCTCAATTTCTCATCTTGCCCTACTTGTCCTACTCAGGCCTTGAAACACCTAAGCAAATTTGGTACCTGAAATATTCCTGTGAATTCTTCGGTCCCTAAGCTAGATGTGAAAGCGAAGTTCCAACAGTGACCTGGGCTTCACTCCTGATTTTAAGGTCATGGTTGCTTATCTTAAAGGATGTGTGACTGTGTGCCTTCATTTCCCAGGGATCCAGCACGGTGCAGGAGGGCGAACACCAGCCTTTGTGTAAAAGCTGGTAATTCTTAGCTATGATCTAGACACAGACCACTCACAGTCTGCAATGGAGGACTGAGATGGCTGGATAAAATGCTCCTGGGTCCCCATGTGGCTCAGAACTCTCATCACTACAAAGGGTGGGAAGGATAATCAGAATACTTTCTTCCTTGTAAATTGCCTTTCCTTCTATCCTTAATAGAATTTATGTCTGCACTTCTTTGATCTACCGTAGCTGGTAGCAGTTTCAGAATTTCTATTCAAGAGGAGCTTAAGGACAACAGTCTGAATGGGGGACCAGAAGACTTTTTTCTTTAAGCTCTATTTGCATAGCAAATACACTGTTTTTACTGACATTGCATATTTATTTTGGAGGGTGTTCTTGGATATAAGAGGGTGCTAAGGACTCCCAATCCACCCCACTGCTGAGAGTACATCTATTTTTAGTGCGGAGACATTTGAAGTAAAGGAATAGGAAGGCTTGATAAGAGAGGTTTGACTAGGTCTCTTTTGCTATTGCTATTCACATTTGTAAACCTACGCAGGTGAGAATTACCCAATATGCTCTCAAAAAAAAGATGTGGGGGCGCCTGGGTGGCTCAGATGGTTAAGCGTCTGCCTTCGGCTCAGGTCATGATCCCAGGGTCCTGGGATCGAGCCCCGCATCGGGCTCTCTGCTCAGTGGGAAGCCTGCTTCTCCTTCTCTACTCCCCCTGCTTGTGTTCCCTCTCTCCTGTCTCTCTCTCTGTCAAATATATAAATAAAATCTTAAAAAAAAAAAAAAGATGTGAAAGTTTGAAAAAGCAGAGTCAGCCACGGGAATAAGCACTAGACTGTATTTATTAGGTCTGGGACTCAAAGAGATCAGTACAGTCACAAGGAAATGGGCAACTTGACGAAAGAAGAGTCAGGCTTGAGGCGTCCAGTTTATCACACAATTATGCATTTATTTCAGCTATGGGCAGATACAACAGAATATAAGATATGACCTCAAGGAACTTGCAACCTGGTTGGGAAGATAAGAGAATGCCTGCGAGTTTATCATTTAGGCAGACTTGTGAAACTACTCTTTAGTGTTTACTGTTCCTGCTGGTTATTCTCTTTGCCTAATTATGTAGGGAAAATAGAACGAAGGGAAAATAGATGGGAAGGGAGGGGGATGTGGTGACAATATTAAGAGTCTTAGGTCATGCGCTTCAAATTTAAAGTAATGCATTCACAGTTTTAAAGCTGGAACCTGCGTCTGACATCTCCCTGGGCCCTCTTATTTTGCAGAGGAGAAAACCAGGCCTGTCTGGCAAAGTACCCCAGCTGGTACGCGGCAGGACTAAAACCAGAAACCAGGTTCTCTGATTCCCGGTCTAGGGTCTTTGCCATCACAATGTAGTGCCTGGTGAGGTAGGATGACTGGAGTCACGGCATACGGGGGTCTATCCTGAAGATAGATGTTTAGATGATTTTCAGAATTATTTTATTACCTACATCAGGAATTTGGTTAGCATGACAGTTTTCATCAATCCTAATTTCTCAGTTACCGAAATAGAATCCATCAGTGCTGAAATTCCTAATTCTCACCAAAGGGGTAATTCAATAATTTGAATAACAGGGGCGCCTGGGTGGCTCAGCCGTAAGCCTCTGCTTTTGGCTCAGGTCATGATCCCCAGGGTGCTGGGATCAAGTCCCGCATCGCATTGGGCTCCCTGCTTGGCGGGAGGCCTGCTTCTCCCTCTCCCACTTCCCCTACTTGTGTTCCTGCTCTTGCTGTCTCTGTCAAATAAATAAATAAATAATCTTTTTAGAAAAATAATAATTTCAATAACAGACCAGAACGTGGTGTGTTTTTAGCTTATATTCACCCATCCCTCCGCTTTGTTACTTTCAACTGTCTGACGATTTGCAATTCTCTTTCTCTCATGACCTCTTTTCTGAGTCTCCGTTTCATATTTCAACTGCTGCATCTCTACCTGTTTTGCCTCCCATGACCTCGAACTCTACAGGAAGCCAGCTTCTCCCCGACAGATCCCTGGTCCTGTCAACGGCACCATCTTTCTTCCAGTCATCCGGGTCTGAAACCTTGGCATCATCTCTCTTTTCTTCTTCTCTTCCACATCCCCAATTTCTGTGGCCTCTTCCTGAGAGGCCATTCCTCCTTTTCGAGGTCCATTTCCTACCTCCTGCTCAGGTCCTCACACTCTCATTACCAGGAAGGGACGGTATTAACCTCTCTCGCTGCCTCGCAGTCTTGCCCTAGCAAGGCATCCCACAACCGCGCGCGGACTGCTCTCTCTCTAAATCACCAAAAACAAACACCTATCTTAATGCTTTGATTCTAACTTCCCCCAGTTCCCCGGTGCCCATAGATAGACGATAAAATCTGAACTCAAGCCCCTGGATAATGCTGCCAGTGCCTCTGCGACCTCGTCTCTCCTTTCCTCCCCAATCAACAGTTACCTGTCTTCCCAGTACTTATTGGCACGTCTTGCTCACCCCTGGAATGAATTCTAGCGTCCGCATCTGAACTCGGTTTTGGTAAAGTCACCAAGCAGGGCAGCCCACCATGACCCCTCCTCAAAATTCCGTAGGTATTTACTGATGGTCCCACCCAGGCAGCCTTCAGCCCTCTCTCCTCGAAATCTCTTTCCAGGTCGGGGCCCTTCCCAGCCGGAAGAGGCACGAAGCAGCCTCCCATCTCTCTGTATTCCCAGCGCCTCTGACAAGGTAAATGTTGGTTGATGGGGCCTGAGCCGACCCGACAGGTGGTGGGAACTTGGGAAAATGAGGTGAAGCCGCCGCGAGGCCCCGGGGCACGCCTCCCCCTCCCGGCGCCCCGCACTGCAGGCCCGGTGCTCCTCGCACTGAGTTCCTCCATCCCTCCACCCGGGTGGCTGCCGGGGCGCAGGGGCGCAGGGGGGCGCAGGCCCGGGAGGCCGGCCCGCGCGTCTGAGCCGCGGCGCCGGCAGACGGGCCCGGCCGTTCCGCGCTCGGAGGTAGGTGGTGCTGTTGCCGTAACTGTCTTCCTCATTGGCGCGGGGCGGAGAGGCGGAATGTTCAACTCCTGACTCGGGCGGAAGCGTGGGAGCCGCGCGGGCCGCCGTCCTCTCGCCCCCCCCCCCGACCCCCACGGTCGCCGGCCCTGCCCTCGCCGCGCGCGGGGCCTCGGCGCCCCCCGGCTGCTGCTCGCGCCCGGCCCGGGAGCCAGGTAAGGGGCCGGCCGGAGGCCGCGGAGGGCGAGGGTGGGTCGGAGGCCCGCCGCGCTCGCGAGGCTCGGGGCCGAGGCCCTGGCGGCCTGCGGGGCCCCGCGGCGCACCCTCCCCGACCCGGGGCCCGCGGAGGCGGCTGCGGCCGGGGCGAGCGTTCCCGGCGCCCGCGGAGTTTCGCGCGGCGGCCCAAAGGGCCCGGCGAAGTTCGGGCCGGTCCCACGCAGAAGTTGGCGTCCGGAAGGGCGGGCGCAGCCTGTCGGGCTTTCCCGGCCCTGCGCGCGGCGCGGGTGCGGGCGCCGCCGCTTCCCCTCGCCGGGCGCCGGACACCGCCGGCCGAGCCCGCCAGCCCCGGGGCCTGAGCGTCGCAGCGCCGGCCTGGCCGCGGGCGACCCGGCCCCTCTGCGAGGCGAAACGCGAGTCTTCCAGATGAGGGCAGGGCGCGGGCCACTTCCCAGCAGAGGGCTGTGCGTGCGAGGAGGGACCACTGACTTCTGCTTTCCGCCCGGCCGGGGTGGCTTCTCCCACCGCGAGCCGCCCTCCGCGGCCCTCCCCGGCCCCCCCCCGGGGCAGCGTGCAGCTCGCGCCGCCCGCACCCTCCAGCGGCCCCTCTGCCTCCCACGTGGGGCGAGGGTGCTGTTCGGCGACCCCGTGGCGTCCCTTGGTCCCCGGGCTCCGAGACTTGCCCCAGGCCGGGAGGGCCAAGCGGAGGTCCTGACAGCTTGCAGACCAACTTCACTACGGACCCGACGAGATGGCTCCGGATTGCCTAAAAAACGGGGCCGGTCGTTGTTAGATTGCTGAAAGTGTGTGTTTCTGACGCGCCTCGAGATGTTCGCGAAGCCCTGTTTATGGAGGACTTAATTAGTATTTCTGTTAGGTTCTTTAATAACGAAAGCAGCATCATTTAGTGGCCCGATCCAATGATATTACAATAAGCAGCTCTCTATTAATAACGGTGTTTTAGAATCCGCTTACAGAATTAATGCGAGGGTATCTGAGTTAAGATGGTTGCTCAAGTATGCTCCTGTGTTATCCCTGAAGCTCTTTTAGGAGAGCCTTCTTGCTTTCCTGACCTCAGTTGAAGTGAACGGTCGGGATTCAGTGGATCCGAACCAACAAACACAGAGAAAGACAAAAATAAACAAGCGCTTCAAGGCAGTTAATGGCTTCTTTGTGGTAGGCCTATCTCCACAGCGAAATTTCATGTCGTTTTTTGATTTTCAAAAAAATACACGACGGATGCATTTTAATTATGGTTTTGGTCATTTGTAGAGCCTTTGTTTAAAGTTCCTGCTACAATAGTGAGAGATTAGGGAGATTGCAAATGAACATGAATTTGGTTTGTTTGGAAAGAGTGAATTAAGATAAAGGAAAATGGTCCCATAAAGCAATGTGTACTGTTTATTTTAGTCTTTCACAACATAATTCCTATTATAACTTTTCTGGGAGTTTTTTTCTTTTTTAACCTGGAAAATATTGTTTGATTCAGAAGTTGTAGTGATGATAATTCCAGAGTAAATGACCACAAGGCAGTGGCAAGGACCCTTTTTTTTTTGTCTAGGAAAGCAAATAGATGACTGATCTCTTCTTACTCTTTTAGGGAACACATAAGACACATTAAAAAGAGAGAGAGAAATACCCAAATATTAAGCAGGAGGATTTGGATCTAAAAATGGATGGTCCAAGATCTTGGGAACTAAGGGACCTTCTTGCCAAATAAGGAAACTTGGCAAGCTGCACTGTGTATTTTAAGTTAGCACAAGAGTGAGTGTTATTGGCAATATATTGGCCGAGTGCCTATCTGGAATGAGCGGTGGAACTGACTTTGACAGGGCTACAAAACTATAAACAGGAGTTATGAGGGGTGTGGAGGGAATAATCTAGTCAGAGAAAACACGGGGAAATTACAGTGATGTTTCGTGAAAAGAGGTCAGACATACAGTGAAGCTATTAGTGTGGCGTAAAAGAGAAAAATGGACAGTTTTTAGAAATTGTTAGATTCAGAGAAAAGAGAGGAGAGAATCAATGATTCTTTTCTTTTTAAACCCAGAAAAAGGTGTTTGTGTATAGTACTTCTTGGAATAAGAGAGCCTTGAATCTGTATCCAGAGATACTGAAAATAAAAATCTATTTGGATCATTTGTTTTCCATTTTATTCTACCCAGGACAGATTGACAGGGAGGGTGTCTTGTCTATCTAAATGTAATAGGAATAGCTAAGGCACCTTTTGGTCTTACTGCAGTGAAGATTTAGGCTACTTCTTTTGTGGCTATTAACCTTGCCCCACTACACACAAATAAGCAAGAGTTCCAGCTGTGACCAGAAAACTGTACCTGTTAAGGAAAGAGAGCTATAAATGCTAGAGTTTAGATTGGTTTGCCTGATACATGGGTGCTTTTGTATCAGACCCTCCTACGGACAGCTGAAGCATCGATTATGCCCTAATAGCAGTTAAATAATCCCAACACAGGAGAAGATTCTGTGAGAACAAAGCAGCTGCGCATTGACACCCTAACCCCGCATCACAATTGCTAATAGGAAATTAAAGCCTCAAATTGAACTTTAGGTGGATAATAAGCAATCTAGTGATTACTGTCACGAGGAAAGGGTTTGCTTAAAGAAAAAAAAGGCAGATTTGAAGGAGGAGACAGAATGATACAGTGGGAAAAAGACATATGATATGGTGAAAAAAAAATGATAACGACTCTGAAGTCAGAGCTGAGTCTGAATCCTGGTCATGTCACTTGTAAGTTAGGTGGTTGGCTTGGGCAGTTTTCACTCCCTTCATCATCCGTTTTCTCTCATGTGTAAATTGGGGACAATAATACCTGCTTGCTGCATAAGCATATGGGACAGCCTGTGGAAATGCTTGAACCAGCACCCGAAACTTCAGCAACCATACCTGAGTGGTAGAGAACATTTGTTTTTCCACATTCCCCAGTCAGACACAGAGCAAGCTGCTTGTTTCACTCTACCCAGGTAAGGCTCGCCCTCGGTAGCTGGCCCCGATCCCAAAAGCATACTTCTGGTGAGCATGCAGGGCTGGGAGGATTTCCTAGCCACTCTCCTGCCTTAAGTATAAGGATTTGTAGAGCAGCTGTGTGTACCTCTGTGTTTATATACAACTTTATGATATTTTGGGGAAAGAATCTGAAGATTATTGCATTTAAATATCTATATGAGGAATTTGAAGAACTCGGGAGTGATATGAATAAGGGAATGTTATGACCTAGAAGACCAAAACCAAAGTTACTTGGAACCATTCTTATAGCTGGCTTCGAGCACAGCTTATCTTCAGGGGCTGACATCCTTCTTTCTGGAGTCTGTATAGGAAAACCAAAAACCAAGGCAGGCAAGACTCTCTATCTAAAGGTCATGGAATGAATCTTTGCTTATGAAACTTTCCTACCAAAGTACCCTGTTGTGGAGAAGAATGTATTTCTTCAGGGATCTGTAAATATAGCCACAAAAACCACCCCCCATGTAAGCAAGCACTTTCTTTAAAATCTTGTACTTCATCTTAATTCATGTGAATGTTGCATTCTCTTCTGTTGAAGAGACCGGTACAGACAGTTTTATTGAACAAACCAGTACAGACACTCGTGGCGTGTTTATTCCCCAAAATCGACTTGTAGGACGGGTTTTTTTTTTGTTTTTTTTTTTAAAGATTTTATTTATTTATTTGACAGAGAGCTAGAGAGAGAGAACAAGCAGGCAGAGAGGCAGGCAGAGGGAGAGGGAGAAGCAGGCTCCCTGCAGAGCAGGGAGCCCGATGCGGGGCTCGATCCCAGGACCCTGGGATCATGACCTGAGCCGAAGGCAGCCGCTTAACCGACTGAGCCACCCAGGCGCCCAGGACGGGGGTTTATTACACCTTCTGCACAGTGCTGGGTACTGCACATGTGGAGGACGAGGAGCCTGGTTCTGACAAATGGATGTGCACCATTAGGCTTTGCAGCCTAGCCCACTACAGGGGGTAACGCACTTCCATTTTGCAGAGAAAAGAATAGCAGTAGATCATCATCCAGAGAGTTTTTGTTTTTGGTGGTTATCCTGTGGCTTTCAGTGTGAACAAAGTTCTTTGCTTTGGGAACGGAGGAGAGGGAGGGGGGAGGGGAAAGGATAGTTGTAGGATAGAAATCCGGAATATGACTCTTACCTTCCCAGCCAGTTTGGGAGGAGAAATTGAGGAGTATGGCCCAGTCATCCATCGTCTTCATCGCTGACGGCGATCGCTGCTACTCCGCCTTGCCAGGGACTCTTAGGTTCGTGACTGTATCCCTGGGAAGGGAGACCATCCATCCTTTCTAGTAAGTTGATGTCCTAGAATACTCATAGGGTCGCTGCCTGGCTGTTGCAAGAATCGCCTATTCCGCATGCCCACCTCCCGTTGAACACTCTCTTCGATAGGCAGCTCACTACTAGACAGAGAGGCATATTTTCTTCTTTGGCAACTCTAATAACCAGGAGTTCTCTCTGTAATTTTTAGGTTGGCGATGTATAATATGGGGTCTTCCATGGCCTTCTCTGGTTTTAACAATCCCCATTTGCTTTCATCTTATGTCGAGGTTACCAGGTTTTAACTGTCCTATTTACCCTTCTCTGGGAACATTCGTTCTAGGTAATTAGTCCAAGACTGTACCTATTTGTTAGCAGCCAGGATGGGTCAGATAGTTTCTGTTTGACAGAAAATGGTTCAAGGGTAGAAACAAAAGCCAAGTAGTAGAAGCATTGGGATGGGTAGGCCTGCTGACTGAAGTAAGCCTTGTTTACTCTTGTTTTCTCCCCCACCCCCACTGCCACCCCCAATCTGTGAATTCTTCTTCCAGCCAGCCCGTGGAAATGTGCCCTCTCAATGCTCCTTTACTCGTAGACTCTGTCCCAGCTCTCTTCCCAGGCCTCCAGTCCTTGGACACAGTGCCTCTGCAGGGACCCCATGTCACCGATCATACCTGCATCATGTCGCCTAGTTGGGCTTCTCTTAGAGCACACACACATTTTCACACAGTATTTCTGTGGTGTAAGTGCCCCTGCTTCCTGCATTCCTCTTTCTCCAGTGTTTTGCCTCCAGTAATGACATTTCTGGCAAAGAAGTGTGTCATGGAAGTCTGTTTTCATTAATTGAAATATTAAGGTACAAATAAGAATGTTTCTTTTAACTGGCTCATTTTTATTTTAACCTTTGCTCTAATTAGAGGGATTTGTTACTTGTATGGTGAGGCATAGACACAAAAAAATGAAACAGTAGCTGTTCTATTTTTTAGAGTCTCACAGTCTACTTCTCTCTGATATCCATGACTAAAGATCCTGTTCACTGAGCCCAACCTGTTCTGCACAAGATCTGCTCCTTTCCAGTGGCAGCCTTGGAGGAAAGAAGGAATATCTATGATAGACACAAATACTGGTTGGTCCTATTTGCATACTTAGTCTTACAGATCTTTTTTGAGTGGTTTAAAAACAAAAACAGTGGAACAGCCCTGTCCAAGAACAGAATCTTAGAATCTTTGTCCTTGCTGTTATGAACAAAGACACCAAACTCAAGCTCTCCCCATGTTTTGAAGATTAGACTGGTAGGAAAAAAATCATTGTAGAAACATAATCCAAGTGGTATTGTTTTAAGACACATGATGATAAAGCACATTTTTTTTAATTAAAAAAAATTTTTTTTTTTTAAGATTTTTTGTTTTTTTTATTTGACAGCACAAGCAGGGAGAGTGGCAGGCAGAGGGAGAGGGAGAAGCAGGCTCCCCAAGGAGCAGGGACCCCAATGTGGGGCTCAGTCCCAGGACCCTGGGATCATGACCTGAGCCGAAGGCAGACGCTTAATGACTGAGCAACCCAGGCGCCCCTGTTTTATTCACTAATCTCTGTTAAGGAGGCTGAAACAATACTAGCATAAATAAATACTAGAGCAGCAAGGTTGGCGGAAGAAGTTGTTGAGGGCTGTTTTCTAAAAGGTTTTTTTTTGGTCCTATTAAGGTCATTCTAAAATAAATTAGTTTTTTGGGGCACCTGGGTGGCTCAGTCGGTTAAGCGTCTGCCTTTGGCTCAGGTTATGATCCCAGGGTCCTGGGATCGAGTCCTGCATCGGGCTCCCTGCTCAGCGGGAAGCCTGCTTCTCCCTCTTCCACTCCCCTATTTGTGTTCCCTCTCTCGCTGTCTCTCTCTCTCTCTGTCAAATAAATAAATAAAATCTTTAAAAAAAATTAGTTTTTTTTCTATAGTGAATCAAAAATAAACTTGTAACTTTTGTGAAAAAGGGAAAAAGGAAAATGTAAATTAGGGATAGAAGAAGAGGAAGAATCTGCATTCAGAAATTATAGGCCCATATAAATCTAAAAAATAGAAAAATCCAGAAAAAGTCCAAAGACCTATTTTCTAGTAAAGTTAGTTCTTTTATAAGGTGGATTTAATTTTAAAAAGTTACGATTTGCAGGTATCTAATGAAGGTAGTTGCAATTTCTTGAATCCATTTGATATGCAGTAGGTAAGATCTAAAGGCAGGACAGTGGCCAGCATGGAAAGTAGGTATACTCTAGGAACCTACCAAAGTGAATGCTATAATTGAAATAAATAGGTCCTAGAAACTCTGTTATCTAAAAAGTGCAAAAAAAAAAAAAGGTATCGTCTTTTAATAACTTATTTTCCTTATGAAAAAGTTTAAAAGAAAATTATAATTACGCACCAATAAGACCTTGCAAAAGTGGCCAAAACCAAAAGCAGCAAACAGAGGGGTGAGGAAAAAATTAAAACATACACAGATAAGAAGGATTTAGGGGGGGCACCTGGGTGGCTCAGTTGTTAAGCGTCTGCCTTCGGCTCAGGTCATGATCCCGGAGTCCTGGGATCGAGCCCCGCATCCGGCTCCCTGCTTGGCAGGAAGCCTGCTTCTCCCTCTCCCACTCCCCTTGCTTGTGTTCCCTCTCTCGCTGTATCTCTCTCTGTCAAGTAAATAAAATCTTTAAAAAAAAATAAAAAAGGATTTAGGGACCAGTAGTACATTTATCTATTAATCATTGCTCTGCCAAACTAATGGAGATGTAAAACGATTCTGAAAACAGAGGGAAGAAAACTATGGAGGAGAGCATGCCGAAAGATGAAAGCCGAAGAAATCGATGGCTAAATATAACAAGACTTACTAAGATAACTTGACACCCGTCATTTCCATTTGTTGAGTATTGTATACTTGGCACTGGGCACTTTCAAAGCATCTCCCACTTCCCGGCACCAAGCAGGATGGGTATTATTACCAGTGAGAAAACTGAGATCAGAGAGGCACCGTACCTGGGCCAAGGTCTAACAGCTAGTAAATTCACATTTGCTACTTGATCTAACTGGGGTCTTTCCCCTGGACCATGCTGCTTTTGTGTGGAAATAGCTGTTATTTGGAAAGAAGACTCATTAAAGAAGTCAAATAATATTCTGCAAACTTGATAACTTTTGAGCTAGCAACTTTGAGTCATTTGGTAACAGAATGGAAGAGATTTCAAATTTTTTACTTATTGGGTCTAGAAATGTCATGGTCAGAAAATGTGATTCGTTGAAGGGTTAGCAAGAGCTAGAGGCAGAGTTCAAACTCATCTAATCCTAAATCTTGTGGGGTTTTGTTTTTTTTTTTTTTTATGTTAGAATGTTAGCAGGGTTTTTTCTTGTTTTATTTTGTTGTTTTTAATTCAGGACAAAAGTCCGTTTTTTGGACTAGAAAGCTGAAAACTTTAAAGTCAAATAATACTCCCATTTAAGGTTTTCTGGTTCCATATGGTTTCACTTTTGACAGTTCTCTAATGGTCATATACACACACACACACACACATACATGCTTTCAGCAATTTAGTTAATAGTTAAAAATCTTTTTAAAATTCAATTTTCACATTTTAAAAAAAATTGAAGAAGTTTCTTACTATTCAAGTACTCAAATGATTGAACTCCACCAGCACATTAGCGATTTTCAGCATTTTCAGTGCTGTGACACCCTGTTATACTTTGATTTTTGTAATATCTCCGCTCTAGCTTACCCTTCAGGGCTGTGTGGTAGATACTTATTAATATTTAAAACAGCTGTGAGAGTTTATGAAACAAAAGTTAAAATGCTACAAAATTAGGACTGGGAATTGTTGCATGGAGAAAAATTGCCTTGTGTAAAAGCAATTATTTTAACATGGTGGAATATACACATCATTTGATTGGGTATGCTAGGTAAATACATTTATATAGATGACTCATTAAATTTGGGTGTGTTCACTGGAGAACACCTCTGAAAAATTAGAACATAATTTGATCAGGTAGTAGTCTTCCCCAGGATGCTCTAAGTATGATTAATCAGCAACTCGTATTTTCCATTCTTCTGATCATAAGTTGATCCTCTTAGAATAATGATTTTAAATTAAAGGGGGATAGCTCAAGGGGAAAAATAAATATACAAGTATCTTCCACTTTTTGAAAATTTGCGTTACACCACTTTGCTCTTATGAAAGACCTACATTAATACCTGGTTTTGCTAACTGAAAGAAATCTGAAGAGGATTTTCACTTTTAGGGGGAAAAAAGGCAAAAAGGGAAAATCGCATTTAGCGTTTGTTTTGCAGAGAGCTGTTAAAAGGGGCGGCACGCACCCCAACCTCCTCCCCCTGGGACCACTCTCAGCATCTCAGCATCAAGCCACCATAGCTTTGAACTGTGTCTGAGAGCATCTGTACTTTATTTCTCTTGATTTATTTTGTGCCCTAAGCTATCCGAAAAGCCTAAGAGGGGTTAATTTTGGAGTCTGGAAATACTCAAAATTTTCTCCTTGTAAATTAATGGCAGTTGTTTTTTTGCTTTACACCATTTTGGCTAATGAAAGGTTTCATAGGAAGGCTCTACTTTTGGATAGTGGGGGAAACCTGTACGGGGTCTGACACTCTTATATATAGAAGGCAGTGGGAATTTCAGTCAGGTTTTTCAGCTAAGTCCGTGATGGTTTGCCAAACTCACTGGAATTAAAACCTGTATTCATACTCCCCAGAATTGTTAGTCTCTTCAGTAATAAGATGGGACTTAATTTTTTATGGTCTCAATAAAACATTCAAGTAACTACATAGTTCCATTCATACATAGCCATTTTCCAAATGGCAAGATGTATCACAAAGTGAGTAACAGTGATTCTGGGAAGAACACGATTAGTTGCCTCATCCCAAGGAATGAAGGTCCTGGAGAACAATACTTCTCAGAGGTCAACCTTCCTCTGGTATCCTTAGGTCAGTTTCAAATGTAACTGATCCTACCTCACTTCATCCATATTCCCTGGACTTGCTCTGTACAAAAGGTTTAGATTTATTCATACTGATCTCATCCTGGTTTAGATCTCTAGGTTTGTTTTGAAAAGAATTTCCTTCCTCTTTCTCCTCTTGTTCCTCCTCCTTTTTTTTTTTTTTAATGTTTTATTTATTTATTCATGAGAGGCAGAGAGAGAGAGAGAGAGAGAGAGAGGCAGAGGCAGAGGGAGAAGCAGGCTCCCCGCCTAGCAGGGAGCCCGATGTGGGACTCGCTCCCAGGACCCCGGGATCATGACCTGAGCCGAAGGCAGACGCTTAACCATCTGAGCCACCCAGGCGCCCCCTTGTTCCTCCTTCTCTTCCTGTCCTTTGATACCCAATGCTGGAGTCCCAAATATACTCTCAGTTTCCCAACAAGCCTAGGTGGCAGTTTCCAACTCAGGATTTGCTTCACGATCGTTGGGGAGAACTTGTAAACACTACAGATGTCAGATTTTACTTAGCCTGATTGGAATCTTTCTAGCTGCAAAAAGTATAAGGGAAGAATAGCCAGAAACTGTTCATTCATTTGTTCATTCAGCAATTTTTGAATGGAAAATGTGCAACGTGCCTGGCTGTGTACTAGGTGCTGGAGATCCAGATATAAATAGAAATGAGCTTTGCCTTTAAGGGATTTATAGTCTGGTGGGAAGTAAGTGGGAAAGCTGAATGGGTAAAGAAAGGTGCTAAGGCCCAAAAGGAGAATTTAATTTGGCTTATGAGACTTGAAGCAGATAGTCAGGGACAGGAGTTTCCTGGGCAGAGAAAGACCTTCAAAGTAGAACTAGGTTATGCAAAGGTATGGAGATGTGAGAGAGGTTAGCAGGTACTGGGAACTGCATGTAGTTCCTCATGTGTGTATGAGAAAACAAGAAGTAAAAGCTGTAAGTGGTAAAGGAATAGCGGAAGAAAATTCCCGGAATTAAAAGACATGAGTTCACTGAGAGTACAGGCTGAGAGAGTTCACTGAATGTCCTACCAGTGAATGAAAAAGACTCACTCTAAACATGTGCTGTTAATTTCAGGCTTCTGGAAATGAACACAGGGTCCTAAAAGCTTTCAGGGAAGAAGTAATAGTATAAAAAGGGTTAGTTACCAGAGCAGTATCAGGCTGCTTTACAGCCACATTAGAAACTAGAAGACTATGAAGTCATACTTCTGAAATTATAAGGAAATTTGGGGATGATGGTGAAGGGAAGTTCCAGTCCAAGTCAGGCCTATGTAGCAACCATCCAGCCAGATTGAGTCAAGATGAAGAGTACAGGAGGAATGTCTCTAAGAAAACAATAGAACACTCTCCCCCAAATTACCTGATGTTTTCACTTTATTAGAGGAGTTTTGCAGCTTGGGAGAGTTTGATGAGGTACATAAGTGCTAAGAATATAAAAAGCTAAGCAAACAACAAAAACGGAGCAACTAATAATTCTAAGAGAAACAAAAAGTTACCCAAGAAAGGAAAAATCATTGAATCCTACATAGCAGTTCTGGGAATATTTACTTTGTCTACAGTAGTTAGACTACTGACTATTGATTTAACTAAATGTTACAATGTATTTGGAAGCTAGGAGGATTGGGCAAGTGTGACGTATTTCTGTGCAAGGAGTAAAGAGGGTATATGCAAACTAAATCCTCTTCCATAGGGGGAAGTTAATAGGTAATATCTGAAATGGAACAATCAAGAAATAGAAATATGAACACATTTTGTAGAAATATGGAGGTAAATAGCAGAAGAAAATGCTAAAGGAGTTAAAATTAGTTCCCTCTGGAGAGAGAATTGGATGTGCGGAGGGATGGAGTAGGAGAGTTCTATTTTTTATTATAAGCTTCGTAGTCCTATTTTATTTTTATACTTTGATAAAATTAAAATGATAACAATATAGGCCTAGCATCAGTGACACTGAGGGAATCTTGCAAGTAGTGCTTTGCATTTTGTTGAACCAACTTTTTAGCTTGCCTATTCTTTGTACCTACCTTTGGCACATTCCTAAATTTTATCCAAACTTTCTTCTTTTCTATAATTAAGTAAATATGAATTGAAGCAAAAGTTAGTAAGGTAAATTGTTGACTCACATGTGTGTATAGACTAAAGCTGGATGCAGTAGGTTTTTTTGCCCTGTATTTTTATGTAGACTGTAAGCTAGCTTTTAAACTTTAGATGATAAACAATCCTCTCTCTTGCCTTCTCCCCAGAGCAGAGCAGAGTTTGACTTTGTGTAAGAAATCAGCAATCTTGGGGCATCTGGCTGGCTCAGTAGGTAGAGCATGTGACTCCTGATCTCGGGGTTGTGAGTTCAAGCCCCCCATTAGGCATAGAGCTTACTTAAAAAAAAATCCGCATTCTTCAGTGACATGATGTTCCTAAAATGGGATTGCCAGTCAGCTGCACATTAGGATCTCTGAGCTGACTGTGTACATCACTCAGCAGAGCTTCAAGTTGTTTATGAAGAAACTTTGACCATTTATATAGATACAAACTGCCCCCTCCACCTTTTTATTCTGAAAATAATCAAACCCCACAGAGAAATGGAAAGAGTAGTGAAACACTCCTATAACTTTTGCCTAGATTCACCAGTTCTTAACATTTTGCCTCATTTGCTTCCCCTCTCTATATACCTATGCACTGTTTTTGGAGGTTGAGGGGGGCTGAACCATTTTAAATGAAGTTATAGGTATAATGCTTAAATGTGTCTCCCAGTAGATCTCCCAAGAACAAAGACATTCTCCTACCGGACCAGAATACCATTATTATCCATGGATAAAATAATAGTACGTAATATATAGTTAGTATTCAGGTTTTCCTCAAATCCCAATAATACTTTGTGTAGATTTTGTTTTTTGATGCCAGTATCCAGCAGTGGTCAGTCATTGCCTTAAGTCATCATATTTATTTATGTCTCCTTAGGAAATTTTCCTGCTTTTTGTTTTTTTTAATCTTTCCTGACATTGACTGTTATGAGGACCCCAGGCCAGTTGTTTTGCATGCATATGGATATGTCTTTTCGCTCCCTCATTGTGAGATTCTGGTTTACAGTTTGGCGAGAACTTGTGTACAGACTTTTGTTATCTACTTGCTTTTTATGCAGGTTCAAAATTTTAGTCCATTGTTTTCTTGTTTGTATGTTTTTGTTTTGTTTTTCCTGCTAATCTGTGGTTTGGCATGGGGTGTAAAGAATGACCGCTTACCCGGGTAATAGTAAAACTCCTTAGACTGCAGAAAATATCACTGTAATAATCTCTGGGAGGGGTAATCTGTTCCTCTGGAGACAAACATAATATTTTTTTTTTTTTTAAACATTCTTGGCAGACTTCTTTGGATGACTTAATATATTGTAATCAAGGGCAGATTTTCTCCTCTTTAATTAAGTTCTGCTACAGTATACAGTCCAGGGAGCTACTTGTGGAAAACACTTGGCCAGCTTTCCTATCATCCCTAAACGGAACGTTTGCTCTCGGACTAGAAACCCTGAACGTGTGCTGAGTTTGCAGCATGGTGGCCCTCCTTGTGCAGGATGCCCCGGAGCTTAGGTTATGTATATTTCGCGTAAAGTGAGCACAACGTGGAGAGCCGGCGTGCCTCGGATGCCGGGAGAGCTATGCAAGCGTGCTGCCGAAAGCATGCCTCCCGCTTGTCAGGGCTTAGTGATAGACCTGGTGACACAGTAGCCTTTAGGCAGAGCTCCTGGGGATGTGCAGGAAGTGCCGCGACGGGTTTTGTCGGGGGGGAAATCTGAGCCATTTCTCTGTGGACAGCTGTGTTTCAAAGTCTAGGACAAGTGGCTGTTGACTTTTGCCCGGGCTGCCAGGGTAAGGGTTTTCACTTTGACTCGTTCATAGTCTCGCTTTCCTTTCTCCTAAGTCATCCGGTTCTTTCTGGAAGTTTCACAGTGCTTGTTACACGTTATCAAAAGTGGGATTCCGAGGATTTGTTCTAACATGTTTATAATCCAACTTTTGCTTTCTCTCTGCAGATTTTGTGGGAGTCTAATACTTTGTCATTATGAGATGTCGTCTCTCGGTACCTCCTTTGTGCAAATTAAATTTGATGACTTGCAGTTTTTTGAAAACTGCGGTGGAGGAAGTTTTGGGAGTGTATATCGAGCCAGATGGATATCCCAGGACAAGGAGGTGGCTGTAAAGAAGCTGCTCAAAATAGAGAAAGAGGTAAGGTCTTTTTCTGCTGTCAGAAATGGTTGCGATTGCACTTATGTAACTTTTCAACCGAGTCAGAGGGCACGGGCTGTCAGGGCCCTAGCAAGTGAGGCCTTTGGGGCTGATCCATGAGGCTGTTTCCCAGTTTCCATTCTGGGAGCCCCATAAATAGAAATCATTGCCACATGTGCTTTAGGGTTGAGTTCTCCTAGGGGTCATCTGAACTGAGAGGATTTCTTTCCATGGCATGAAAGACCTGAATGTTCTCTGAGCTCTCCTTGAGGGGAAGGTGAGGTTTCAGACCTTCCTAGGCTTCAGGCTTTGCTTTTCCCCAGGTCAGCCGAGAGGGGTCAGTAGAGAGTAACGTGTGAACATTTTTATTCCCTTTCTATTTTGGGTTTCGTCAATTTGTGGCCATCAGGAATTGTCTTTTAAAAAATAAAAAGCGTTGGGGCGCCTGGGTGGCTCAGTCCATTAAGCGGCTGCTTTCGGCTCAGGTCATGATCCTGGGGTCTTGGGATCGAGCCCCACATCCGGCTCCCTGCTCAGCAGAGAGCCTGTTTCTCCCTCTCCATCTGCCTGTCACTCTGCCTACTTGTGCTCTCTCTCTGTCAAATAAATAAATAAAATCTTTAAAAAAAAAATAAAATAAAAAGCGTTATTTTTCTACTGAAATATAAACAATACTAGATTCTTGGATTTCACCTCTACTAGAAGCCAAAAGTGATGGACTTTGTTTAATAAGGAATTAACAGGTGCTAGACAAAGAAAGGGCTGCCCTATTTGTAACATCAGAAAAGAGTCTTGGCCTCCCGAGTCTGGGACTTGTGCTGGTCCTGGAGGGAGCGCAGAGCTCCTACCTAGGCCCTTCCTCTTCCTTAGGAATATGACACAGCTTGGTCCCCACGTTCAGTTTGGGACCTGGAGAATAAAGCTAACGGTGGAGCTGACCTGCAGGGGCTCAGTGCATTGATAGCTTTTAACAGCTACCCTCTGGAGCTTGTTCCGGCCATTTCTCTTTATGTCCTCTTTTGGCTAATTATTGGTTTTTTTCCCCAATGTCTTTTTAAAGGGAACTTTTCCATAAATATCTTTTAATCTTCCCTGAATGATTTCATTTTTTTTTTTTTTATTAACTGCTGTCAGTGAACCATAGCAATTGATTAGAGAAGGAGACCCGAATGGCAACACTTTGTGGCATTTCCTCCCAGCAGTGCTGTGTGACTCTGTGGTCACCAGCTGGGTTTCCAATTGTTGAAGCCAGGTGAGAAGGACTAAGATCTTTCTGCCTTGGCGTAACCTGTAGGTTGTGGAAAGCATTAAGGAGCGATAGCTTTTAACGCCAGCGTCCACACAAAACAGAAGGGTGCTATGTAGAAAAAGTTTCCTCCCCCTTATTTCTTGATCAACACATTTGAAAATAGTAACCACATAGTAAAACCATTTCTTACCCTGGATGGAACCTAGCTTCTTTTATCTAGTGAACGCTACGTCCTTTACAGGCAAACATTATTGTACCCATTTTATAGATGGGGAAACAGAGATTTGAAAAATGTATTAAGGGGCCTCAGGAGGGGCAAGTAAAATCCAGGAGATCAGACCCCGTTCTGTAGTTCTTAACTCTGATATCTGTAGTTGACCAGGTTAGACAGAAAATAAACCAGTTCCATCAAATTTATATTCAAAATATTTAAGCATGCTAATGTTTGTAAGCATTATGTCATGCAGCTTCTGTACAACAAGCATGTTCATATATGATTGTTGGATGTGAGAAAGACTTTTCGAGTCATAGAACAAATTTTGCCAGGAAAACAGTAATTGCAACCTATTCACTCCACCCCCACCCCCCATACATAATACCACTTATTTTTTAATTTTTTTAATTTTATTTTTTTTACTATCTTTGAGAAAGCTAGGGAAATGACATAGGAAAGCACAGGGGTGAAAGCAGGAGTTGGAAACCACCAAGTCCTGCTCTTATGTAGGTATTTAACCTAAATGGGTTATCATTCAGAAATTGAGTTGATTTATAGTAAACTGCAGGAACATAACTCATAAACTTTAAGTAGGAAAACCAGAAACTCAGTTTCAGCTTTGGGGGCTTGGTTAGTCAGTGACTGTCAGTGATAAGGAGACATGGTCAATTATTGCAAAGCATCCCCACACTTACTGACTCAACATGAGTTTGAGATGTAGAACATTTTGGCTAGGGGTTGGCAGTTACTGGGAAAGAAAATATGCATTTCTTAGGTTGATTTTTGTTTATGAACTGTGTACTGGCTTTCCAGCTAGGTGTTTTCTAAGTAAGGTAAAGGTAATGAGCTCTGGATTTTTTTCCACCGTGTAGATTCAGTTTTATGTTACTTGGTCATTTTTGCCAAGAAGCAATGGGACGTTTAATAATATGTTTGAAGCTCACTCATGTAACTCTTGAAGGGTATCTGATATCTGATTATGTTTTATGAACTTCATGAAAGGTGGAGAAAATATTTACCAAACTCTTGAACTTCACATATGTAAGAGGATAGAGAATGACTTTCTATTTTGACTTTTTTTTTGTAGACCTCTAATTTAGTATGTATTACTTTTGTCTGCTTTAGTGAGTATCTATTACTTTTTTAATTTAGAAGAAAAGAGAGAAAAATGGAATTTACTTAAAATCTATGTAGTTATTTAAAACTTAATTTTTAAAAAATTTTTACACCTAGGGAGTAACTACAAGAATAGTACCTTGAATTCTAGCATTCTCCTAGAATCACCACTTACTAACATTATTCAGCATTTGCTTTCTCTTTATATATTATATTAATTTATACATATTCATACATGTTTTTGTTTGTTTAGAGATTTATTTATTTTGAGAGAGATTAAGAGAGAGAGAGAGAGAGAGAGGGCAGAAGGAGAGAATCCTCAAGCAGACTCCCTGCTGAGTGTGGAGCCCGATGCAGGACACAGTCTCATGACCCTGAGATCATGATCTGAGCTGAGACCAAGAGTTGGATGCTTAACTGACTGAGCCACCCAGGCACCCCTGTATTCATACATATTTTATTGAACCATGAGATAAATTGCAGATACTAGGTACATCCATCCCTAAACACTTTAGAATCTCCTGAGAATGCAACCGTAATACAACTATCCAATCAGAAAATTTAATACTAATGCAATAATATTACCTATCCTACAGTCTGTATTCAGTTTTGTTGACTGTCCCAATAAGGACTTTTTATGGCAGTTTTTTTCAACCCAGGATCCAATCAGGATCACATATTGCACTTAATTGGTGTATCTATTTAGTCTGCTTTAATTGAGCAGTTTCTCTGGTTTTCTTTGTCTTTTAAACTTTGACATTTTTGAAGAGTGCAGGACAGTTGTGTAGAATGTCCCTCATTTTGGGTTTATCTGATTTTCCCTTCCTCTTGCCTAGTTTAAGGTTATGTGGTTTTGGTAGGAATACTTCAGAGGTCATATGCCCTTGGCATATTTTAACGGGAGACTATGATGTCTGTTTGTCTCGTTATTGGTGATACTAATTTTGAACCCTCGACTAAGGGGTTCGCCCAATTTCTCTACAGTAAAAATACCTTTTTTCTCCCCTTTGTAATTAATAATTAAGCTGTTGGAAGATACTTTGAGGCTATGTAAGTATCATCTCCCAACACAAGTTACTCAATGTTTTAAGCATCTGTTGGCGATTCTTGTTTGAATCGGGTATTATTATGACAGTTACTGTGTAGACAGCAAAAAGGTCTAGCGTAAATGAGAGCCTTCCTTTCTTCACTTGTTTATTCACCTGTTCATTCATTTATTGTTTCATTGTAGACTTATGGATTCTTTTTCAAATTCAAATGTTGTATTACATTGTTACTCACTTTCATGCTGAAAATGTCCCGATGCAAGAGTCCCTTCAAGTTAGTTCCTGTGTCCTTTTGATGTCTCCATCACTTTTTAGCATTTTCTTCCTGGCACAAGAAGATGTTCCAGGCTGATCTAGTTCCTTCCTGATTCCAGGAATCAGCCATTTCTTCAAGAAGCCCTGGTTCCTGGGGCGCCTGGGTGGCTCAGTCGTTAAGCGTCTGCCTTCGGCTCAGGTCATGATCCCAGGGTCCTGGGATCGAGCCCTACATCGGGCTCCCTGCTTGGTGGGAAGCCTTCTTCTCCTTCTCCCTCTCCCACTCCCCCTGCTTCTGGTCCCTCTCTTGCTGTGTCTCTCTCTGTCAAATAAATAAAATCTTAAAAAAAAAAAAAAAGCCCTGGTTCTGGGTACTTGATTTGGGACTATGATATTTAGAAACCAAGATTTGGATACTAGTTTTGTTTATTGTAGACTTACTTTTTAAAAAGAGCCTTTGGGGCACCTGGGTGGCACAGTTGGTTAAACATCCGACTCTCCGTTGCTGCTCAGGTCATGATCTCAGGGTTGTGAGATGGAGCCCCATATTGGGCTCTGCGTTCAGTGCGGAGTCTGCTTAAGATTCTCTCTGCCTCTCCCTCTGCCCCTCCTCACCCCACACTGTCTCTCTCTTTCTCTCTCAGATAAATAAATAAATCTTAAACAATAAAAAAGAGCCTTTGTTCTTTGGGAGAAAGAATGGTTATAGATAAATTTTACTTCTGGAGGCGTTTAATGTAAACATTAATATCACATGTATGGCTAGCTATGATCTGTGATATGCTCCTGTTAGGGATGTAAGTTCTTGGAAAGAGATTAGCAAAACGTATCAAAAATCTTAAAATATTTACTTTCTTTGAGCCAGAAATTTTACTTCTATGACTTTATCCTAAGGAAATAATCAGAGATGTGCAGAAAGATGGAGGTAATGGCTGCTCATCTCAGAGGGATAATGGTGAAGAACTGGAAAGGACTCAAGTGTTCTATAACAAATTATCTTATAAATTATGCTACTTCTCAAACACACACACACACAAATGCAAATATGGGAGGTGATAGATGTGTTACTCCCATTGTGAATCCTTTCACAGTATATACATATAGTAAAATCATCGTGGTTTATCCTTTTAAGATATTACAATTTTATTTGTTGATTATACCTCAGTAAAGCTGAAAAAAATTATTCTATGTCTGTACAATGGAATTCCGTTGCATTTGGAGGAATGTTGAAAGAGCTAAGGAAATACTCATTCTGTACTGCTAAGTGGTAAAGCAAGTTACAAAGCACTGTATGTAGTAAGACCTTCGGTGCCTGCTTGCTGTCTCTATGGTGTTTTTATTTTTCTTATACTTCCTTTGTTTTCCATATTTTTCTGTAATGATCTCATGTCTTTCCCCAACATTTTATTATGAACATTTCAAACATGAAGAAGAGCTGAAAGAGTTTTCTAGTGAATATATGTCTACCATCTAGGGTCTGTCATTAACATAAATACTTGCTTCACATATATATTCAGCTACGTGTCCTATCCATCAATCCGTTTTGTTGCATTTCAAAATAAGTTGCAGGCATCAGTACCTTTCCCCTTAAATACTTCAGCATGCATATTCAGTCTGTGTTTACTATTTTGTTTTCTTTTGAGGTAAAATTTACATACAACGAAGTGCACAAATCACTCGCTTTTGACAAATGTGAACACCATGTGAGCCATATATTTACTTTTATAATTGGAAAAAACTCAAAAAAAAATTATAGCTCTCACAATCCATGTCCCTTTCTCAGGATGTTCAAGTGAATTGAATTTTATAAAACTCTTTAATATGCCACAGATTACTAATTTTACAGTCTCAATATGTGCCTCTAAAATGTTTAATGTTGGGCGCCTGGGTGGCTCAGTTGGTTAAGCGACTGCCTTCGGCTCAGGTCATGATCCTGGAGTCGCGGGATCGAGTCCCGCATCGGGCTCCCTGCTCGGCAGGGAGTCTGCTTCTCCCTCTGACCCTCCTCCCTCTCATGCTCTCTGTCTCTCATTCTCTCTCTCTCTCAAATAAATAAATAAAATCTTAAAAAAAAAAAATAAATAAAATGTTTAATGTTTACTATTCCATCGATTTTCTGTAGCAGTGCCAAGGAATTTTTCCGTGTTAATTTAGCTTGTTTATATTAGTTGCAGATTTACTTACAGTGCACTCCTTATTTTTGTTTAAAAAAAAAGTTTTCAATGGGAAAAGAAATAGTACCTTAAGGATCTATACCAAAGGTTAAGAAAAGAAGCCAGTATTGTATCTTTTTGGTAAATTCCACATGAGTTGAGATCAAACCATACCGTGCAGGCAGAAATCGAAGCAAGGAGTGGAGAGGGCAGAGAAGGACGTTGTGGGTCAGTGTCCTTTTTCCAACCACTGACCTCACACAATAAGGAGATCATCAGCTTCACAGCCCTTTCAGGAAGGCTTAATCACAACAGCTTCATTTTGCTCTTGCAGTGTATTTAATGGTATGTTGAACCAGACACGTCTGCACATGGTATGTTTTTCAAAAAGGTGGAAACCAAGCATTTATGTTACCTTGATACTTGTGGATATCCAACTGATAGTAGGAAACCAGACTTAAGTATGAGATATGAAACATGATTCTTTTCGTTTCCCCAAAAGAATTGAAAGGTAACAGAGTGCTCAAGAGGTGAAAGATGAAGATTCATTTGCCTTGCCTTTTGCAAGGCACCACTCCCTTTGTTAAAAAAGAAAAAAATTCTTACCAAATTTGTTGTAGAAATGTTGAAAGCCAGATAAATTCAAGTTTTGAAACTGTCCCACACTGTAGATATTTATAAAGAGAGAAGATCAAAATGTCAAAACAGGGCATAAGAACAGGAACAACCAATAAGTTTTCATATAAAAGGGGAAATACCTGTGTGAAATAGAAAATACAATCTCGAAATAGACACAGAACTCAGTGAACCAAAAATGAAAGTTTTCATCATACAGACTTTATCAACGTGACAACATTTAGTGCTTCATAGAAGGCTAGCGAATGTTTTTATCACTTTATTAGCTCGTTGGAAGACCCGTTTACCTTTTCTTTGCAGTTCTGTAGCTGACTTTTTAATGAATTATTTGCATTTACTTTTAACTGTAGGAGTGCTATTTTAGTATTTTCCCGTCTCCGAACACAGTACAGAAGAATAAAACGGCAAAATCCTCTCTGTATTTCAATACATTGATGAGACCAATGTAAACAAAAATCTCTCGGATACTTGATACCTGCCGAGTTCTGGCATAGTTGCGGTGATAATTTGTCCAGAACGGTGCTCAAGCTTGGCCACGTGGTATTTTTAAGCACCCAGAGGGCAGACTTCACTATGCTAGACCTGCTATTTTAGGTTCCTGCTTTCAAGTGCCCGTATGCTACAGCATCTCCACTTACCTAGTCTGATTCTTCCCCTTCACTCAGGAGTCCTGTCCTGAGTTCTTATTTAAGACAACCCCATGCACAGTTTTGCCTGTCCCCAGTCAGAATTTACCCATTCTGGATTTTTTTCTTTGAGGTCAGCGGTTCTCAAAGTGTGCCCTTTGGACCAGGAGCATCAAGCATCACCTGGGAACTTGTTAGAAATGCAACTTCATGGGCCTCACGGCTACGGAGTCAGAAACCCAGGTGTGTGGGGCCTGGCAGTGTGGGCTGTAACGAGCTTTCCAGATGTTTCTGACGCCCACCAGAGTTTGAGAACTCTAGCTTGTCTCCAGCCAATCATAGGGCACATGCGTATGGTCAGGATATTACCTTTAGTTTGGAAGTTTAGGTCCCCTGTCAAACCTGGTAGTGGTTGTTAGAGGCTTTTCAGACCCTTAAATTTCCCATGTTCAGGTGACCCCCTGTGCACAGGGGCTGCCTGGCAGGCTCACTGAGCATGATGAACGAAGGCTGACTTAGCAGTGGTAAACATCTGTGGAACCTCAGGCAAATGCCTTCGGATTCCAAACTTTCCCCTCTTGGCTCCTCACCTGCCTTGGCAGCCGTGTCTTTCGTTTTCTGACCCGAACCCCCCAGTCCTGTCGCCCTTTTCCATTTCTGTGACCCTGTTCCCTCTTTCCTGCAGCTGTAATGCCCTTGTCCTCCCCGCCTGGGCAGATCCTTCCCACTCTCTGGCTTTGATTTCTTCCTTCCCTGCGAGAAATAGGCTCAGGTCCTACCAGCATCCTTTTTCTTCTCATTCTGAACTTACTAACGCTCGTACTACTAACATGACTTGTGATTATAATTGCCCTGCGACACTAGGACACTGGGAGCTACCGCCACTTAACTTTTCCTGTGAATGTGCCAGGTCACCGTACTCTGAAGTCACGGTGGCAGATTGGTGTCATGTTGGTTCCTAGAACCTTATGTGGGAAAGGTGTCAGAGGCCACGTTTGCTGTCTGCAGGCAGGAGCCACGGCAGGGCTCGGCGTGCTGGTGGAAGGGCAGGAGGGTACACGGTGTATTCCCCTGTTGGCAGCTCTCTGCGGGCAAGGGCTGGCTTTACCTTTGTTGCCAATGCTGTCACCATCCTGACCGTCTTCACTGTACCAAGTACAACTACCGCCATGGTCACCTGGTTAGGGCCTTTACCTGGCTGATATAAACAGCGCCCTTCCTTGCCTGCCTTACCTCACCCAGCACTGCGCCCCTTGCTCACAGTAAAGTGTCTGTCCCTTGATACTTGGTATCATGATGCAGTCCACTGTCCTTTCTTTCTCATCCAGGGAAGGCATCCTGTATCAGTGTACCTACATTTTCTTCATTTACTCTCTGAGCCGCCAGGGAGGATGGAACACCCCAGTCTTTGCTTATTGGTGCTGACTTCCCTCAGCTACACAGTAACAGAACTCTTAGTTGTTCCCTTTTCTTTAAGGTACCTGATGTGGGATTTTGACAAGTGCCCATGTTTTGCTACCTTTTATGCTGGCATGCCATTTCCACGTAAGAAATTTTAAACAATTCAGTGTGCCGTACTTTGATTTTGTGCTACATATATAACTCATCACTTGGAGAATAAGCAATTTAAAATGAATCATTTTATTTGATAATTCATGTAGTCATCATCCAGAAGTATATACTGAGCAGCTATCCATCACTCAGCCCTTTTCCTCAAGGCAGTTCTGTTCGTGTCTTATCATTTAAGACACCCCAAAGTGACCCGCTATCAAGAGATTTAAGAAATGAGACACATATTGAACAAATGCACAAATTAAACGAGTAAGCATGTATTACTGATCTTTCTGAAGGCAACATAAACCTTACAGGAGAGGTAACCTTAGAGTGAGGAAAAGCCACAGGAATGGTTTCTCCTAGAACCAAGAGGAGTTTAGAAAATCACCTGAATTATAATGTTCTTATCATTGTATGTGAAATGCAGTTACACTAAGACAAACTTCACTTTTTCAGATTAACGATATGACCATAAAAATGTTTTATTTGCAAGAAAAACCCCCTGTCCTTTTTATTTTTGCTTCTTAGCTGTTTTACATTTTTAAAATCCTTTCAAAATTTTGTTAGATTATGTTTACTTGCACGTGGAAGTCATTTTTGATTGGCCATATGAGGAACATTATTGCAGCTGTTATTTCAGCTTTTCATTAAAGTATTATTGATCTCGGTATATTAAGCAATAAACATCTCAGTTAATATTACTCAGTTAATTAATATCCAGCCGTGCTCTAAATATTGTGCTGAAACCAAACCAATGAATATTGATTCCAGTAAAAATGTTATATTCTGACTGGTGTTATACAAAGCTAGGCTCTTGCTTCATAAAAATAGTATGAAGCACAAATTGGATTTCTGTGAAATTCAAAGCCTAATACAGAGAGACCAGTTGAAAAATTGGAGGAGAGGAAGAGCCATCTGTGAGTATTTCAGACAGTTTCAAAATAGATATGATTGGCTGTCTTCAGAATAGGATTATCTCACTTGGCTATTAAAAAGGTACCTCGGGGTGCCTGGGTGGCTCAGTTGGTTAAGCGTCTGATTTTGGCTTGGGTGGTGATCTCAGTGTCCTGGGATTGAGCCCCGGGGTCCAGCTCCGCCCTCAGCAGGGAGTCTGCTTGTCCTTCTGCCCCTCCCCCTGCTCATGCCCCCCCAAAATAAATAAAAATCTTTAAAGATAAATAAATAAATAGGTACCTAGAATTTTCTTCTCTGCTTTCTGGTGAAGACAGGAAGTCACACAAAATTACCCAAGATAGAGACTCTCTTATCAATTCTTTTTTCACTCATGCCTAATTCCTGCTCCTGGTTAGGACACCCCGTTTCTGTTTGAATACTGCCTTTGATGACACGTGAGCTGCAGGCTGTTTAGTGTAATTCTTAGAAAGTTCTTTTTTTTTTTTTTTTTAAGATTTTTATTCATTTGTGAGAGAGAGAATGAGAGACAGAGAGCATGAGAGGGAGGAGGGTCAGAGGGAGAAGCAGGCTCCCCGCCGAGCAGGGAGCCCGATGCGGGACTCGATCCAGGGACTCCAGGATCACGACCTGAGCCGAAGGCAGTCGCTTAACCGACTGAGCCACCCAGGCGCCCAGAAAGTTCTTTATTAATATAACTTCCAGACATTAATAATGGGCTCCAGCTCCGGGGCCACATAGAACAAATCTTACCCTCTTCTGTACATCAGCTTCTTGAGCACAGGATCTAGATCTTATTGATCTTTGTATTTCCTGAGCTCACTATAAGCAATCAATGTATAGGGCATAAATAAACAAAATAATAAACACGGTCTTCACACCTCAACTTTCTTCTTTTGTAAGAGTTACAGAAAGGTTTTGTATTCCTGAGTCTACAGAAAAGAACACAGTTTGACATTCCTAGTCTACTTCATAGCCTTTCCTTCTCCATGTTTGGCTGAGTTTTTGAGGTCTTAATAAATTCGTTTTGTCTTTGAATGAAAGGTTCTGTTCTGTAGCAGCTGGGAAGGCTTTTCCTGGCCATGGTTCTTACTTGGTTTGTTTTTTTTTTAACATGTTTCCAAAAAAGGAATCCACGATGCCTTTTTCTTAGCTCTGTTAATATCAAATATTCATTGATTGATGACCTGAGAAAAATTAAGGTGTCCTAAATGAAATGAGACTGCCGGAATCTTAATGACTTGAGAATATGACTTTCATCCCTGTTGCTGTTCTTCAGAAAGTAGTGCTTGGTAAAATTAGCTCCGTTAGCACAGTTATGCTGGTGAGGGTGACCGAGTCTGGTGCGCGTTCGTGCGGGCTTTGTTCAGGAAGGAGGGAGCTATACGGCTGCTCTGCTTTTAAAGAGAGATTATATTAAGCAATTAATGGAACAAAATCCGTTTAACTCACTGAATTTTTAGAACATGTAGAACAGCGCTCTTTAGTGAGAAACTGAATTGCTTCTGTTATTAGAGAGTTGGAGAGTCAATCTTAAGCAACAGGTATGCATTTTTACATCATCGGATGGGTATTTTAAATAGAGTCCATAGTTCACTTGGCATCTCAACTGACTTTTCCTAAACCAGTTCAATTGTGGGCAAACCTTTAAAGTTGTGAAAGTGGACAACTTTTTCCCCTTAGAATCTCAGGACAGTTTCTCAACCACAAACTAAGGCCCCTAAGTGTAATTTGCATTCTTCCTTGGGAAACAGTTCATACTCCAAAGAACCTGGGAACTGGGGCTAAGGCCAGATTACATGTCTCAGAACAATGAGGATATGTGGGGAACTCTGATTCTAGATAGACTCACCTCAAGTGCTCAGCAGGCCAAGAACAGATTTTTAGTAAGATTAAGAAATTAATAACTGGACTCAGGAATGTGGAATGTTAAAAATTTATACGCTGCCTTGTTTCGAAAATGATTTAAGATTGTTAGCAGACAGAATAAGTATATTTCTGAGGTTCCACGGAAGACCCTATGAGTCCCCAAAATCTCTCTCTCCCAAATGTAGGGTAAAGAAATAAAATTGACATTTCTTGAGTTCCTGTTATTTGCAGCCGCTATTCTAAGCAGTTGATCTATATTTTCTATTTAATCCTATTACTAATGCCTCAAATTTTGGTATTGTAATTTCACTCTTTAAAATAGTTTCTCCTGGGCTCCTGGGTGGCTCAGTTGGTTGAGCAACTGCCTTCGGCTCAGGTCATGATCCTGGAGTCCCGGGATCGAGTCCCGCATCGGGCTCCCTGCTCAGCAGGGAGTCTGCTTCTCCCTCTGACCCTCCTCCCTCTCATGCTCTGTCTCTCTCATTCTCTCTCTCAAATAAATAAATAAAATCTTTAAAAAAAAAATAGTTTCTCCTAATAAAACTGCAAATACCACTGAGAAAGGTAACTCAACATGTTAGTAATACCTTAGAATGAATGACTTGTGATTTTTCTCCTGAGCACACTTTTCTAGGTGAGGGATATATAATTGTTGCTGTAGGACACTATGACCTAAACAGATTACTAGGAAATCTCCTTTTTGGTATTCTGTCATCCAAAAATATTATTACATGCTAGGTACTATTTTAGACACTGGAGCCATATCGGTAATAAAATAGACAAAAATTCATGTCCTTTTAGAGTTTACCTTCAAATGTGGGAATAAAAAAATTAAATTGTATGTTAAAACATAAAGATGCTTATCCCTCTTAAATATGGGCCTGAACTTAGTGACTCACTTGAAAAGATTGGAGTATAGGAAAGGAAACACTAGGAACTTTAGGCTTAGTAACTTTATAATGGGCAGACCTGGCAGACGCCACCTGAACCAAGTGATCTGGGTTAGCATCACTAGGGATAAGCCGCATCAGCACATGTACCCCTGATGTGATGAGAAACAAAACCCATCTCTGTGGTCTTCTTCCCCAAAACCTGTAATCCCCGTCTAGTTGTGAGGAGAACACCAGATAAACCCAAATTGATAGATATTCTACAAAATACCTGGCCACTGCCTCTCAGGGTGTTGTTAACAGAAATGTCACAATCCAGAAGAGGTTAAGGAGGCATAGAAACCAAACATTTGGTATCCGGAACTGCATTCTAGAATAGGGGGGAAAAAAAAGGCATTGGTGGAGAAAATGGTGAAATCCAAATAAAGTCCTGAGTTTAATTAATAGTAATGCGCCATTGATGGTTTCTTAGCTTTGACAAATCTGAGTGGTGCAACATTTTAAATTAGGGGAAACAAAGGACTGTCTGCCCTATTTTTTCAACTTTACATCTGAAATTATTCCCAAATTAAAAGTTTATAAAAATATAAGGAAAAACACAGAGTAAAGGAAATTAGGAGTACCAGCATGGGGTCAAGGTTGCAACTTAAAATGGGTTGGGCAGGGGAGGCCTCACTGAGAAGGTGATTTTGGGTAAAAACTTGACGGAAGCGAGAGAGGGAGCCCCATGCTTACATGCAGGTAAAACTGGGGACAGGTAAATGCCAGGTGGGAGCATAGCTGTTACATTGGAGAAATAACAAGGAGGCCATTGTGGCTGGAGTGGAGCGGATGAGGGGAGGAAACACAGGAAATGGGGCCAGAGAGGTAACAAGGCTGAATGGTATAGGGCTTGGTAGGCAGCTCTAGGAGCTTCTGATTTAAATTGGTGGGAAATAGGGAGCAAGTGAATGCTTTAGGTTAGAGCAGTGAAATTATTCGACTTACGTTTTAATATGGCTACTCTGGATACTCTGTAGAAAAGACCATATGGGGCAGAGGCAGGGACAGAAAGACCAGTTAGGATTACCGTCCAGATGAGAGGTATTTGTGTCTGGGGCCAGGAAGGTTGCAGTGGAGGCAGTAAGAAGTGGTTACATTTGGGGTATGTTTTAAAGGTAGAACTCACCAGATTTGCTCACTGATTGGACATGCCGTGTGAGTGGAGAGTCCTGGAAGCCTCAAAGGCTTTGCTCTGAGGAGATGAAGGATGTATTTGCCATCTTGTGAAGTGGGGAAGAGTGTGGGTGGGACAGATATGTGAGGGAAGATCAGGAGTTCATTTTTGATACAAGCAGTGAAAAGGTGGAATTAGCAGCCTAAAGAAACACCGTTTGCAATACAACAAAAATATGAAATAGTTGGAAACATCCCAAATACCCATCAACAGATGAATGGATAAACAAAATATCGTATGTGGATGCAGTGGAATAGTATTCCGTCCTTAAAAAGGAATGAGATTTGGATACATGCTACAACATGAATGAATCTTGAAAACAGTATTCTAAGCAAAAGAAGCCAAACACAAAAGGACAAGTACTGTGTGATTTCGCTTATATGAAGTACCCAGAATAGGCAGATTCAGATGCAGAAAGCAGTATCATGGTTACCAGGGGCCGGGGGACATAGGGAATTATTATTTAATTGGTCCAGAGTTTCTGTTTGGGATGATGAACAAATTCTGGAAGAGGATAGTGGGGATGGTTGCACAGCAATGTGAAGGTACTTAATGCGTTGTGCACTTAAAATGGTTGAAATGGTAAGTTTTATATTATGTACCACAACTAAACTATAAAGTTCTATTTCTAAAAACTATGAAATACTGAAGGATAAATTTAACAAAAGAGCTGTGTAAGATCTTAGACTGAAAACTATTAAACCCTGCTGAGAGAAACAAGAGGAGGCCTTAGTAAATGGAGAGATACACTACGTTCATAGGTCAGAATGGATGCGATTAAGATGCCAGTTCTCCTGAAATTGATTTGTAGCTTCAGGGCAATCCCCATTATAACACCAGCCAGTTTTTGGTGGCAGTTGGTAAGTAGGTTGTAAAACCTATATGGAAATGTAAAGGACCTGGCATAACCAAAACACTTTTGAAGAAGAACGATGTTGGAGGACTCATACAATATACTACCTTATGTCGTTACTTACTCTAAAGCTCCAGTTATCAAGCTTGTGCGGTATTCATGCCCTAGATCAACCAGTGGAACAGTCCAGAAATAGATCCATATTTGGTCAAAAGATTTTTGATGAAGGAACCAAGGCAATCCCATGAAGGAAAGGTTAATCTTTTCAACAAATGGTGCTGAAACAATTAACATCTATCTGCAGGACCCTGAGAACCATAGGACTAAGGAAATGGAGGATGGCGGCTGAGCAGTGAGAATGGTGTGTGTTTTCTCAGCCCTTTTCAGCTCCACAGGTACAGGAGTGGAATAGACAGAGAACTGGGTTTTTTAAGGGTCGTGGTTTTCCTGAGTACAGTGAAGTGAAAAGTGCAAGAAGGGAGGTGAGGATGGATGCAAAGGAAGGTTCTGTGATTTGCCAAGGGATTTCGGCTAGGTAAGGAAGGAAGGGAAGACCTTTGGGAGGCAAGTGGCGCCAAAGCGGTGCTTCTGGGTCGTGGGACCTTAGGAGCCCACGTCCTAAAGGTGGAGCTGGGAATAAAGGAGGTGGGATGGGTGGGTTTCGGAATGTGGGGGGGGTGCGGTAATGAAAATGCTGGGTCTAGGGTGTGACCAAAGGAATGCGTGACAGAGGTGTGGTGCAGGATTAGATTGTTGCAGGGGAGTTCAAGGACTTGAGAGGACAAGTGCCAGAGCCTCATTTATGTGCCTGTGAACATGCCCACACTGTGAGACAAGAATAGTCATTGGAGAAAATGACAGTGAGCCAGGAGCTAAAATCATCAAGAAATGAAGGGAAGCTATTTGGAATTGTTGGTGTGTGTTGGCAACAATGAAGGATGACGGGTGATGCAATCTAATGACATAAGATTCAGCTTTGAGGGAGGAGGGGGGAGAGCTGTCTGGAAGTGGTACCGAGGAGCTGCAGGGAGGACACCTTGCTCACCTCCAGACTCGGAGCAAGTGCTGAGAGAGACTGGCCTGCTGCCATTGAGAGAGAGGCCCGCAGAGGAGAGCCCGGCTTCCGTCAGAGAAGATGAGGCAGAGTTTAGGGAAGAGGTTCAGAATAGAGGGGTCTAGCTGCGGGTGGAGCAAGAGGGCACAGTGGGAGGGTTTCAGGCGTTGTGGAAAACTGGGAAATAGGGTCTAGCTGGACTCTGTGGTGTCATGTAGGAGTTAGCCTGTGGGAGATGGTGGCCGGGTAACCTGGGGCCCGGGCTGTCTTGTGGTGAAGACATAAACAGGGACCACAGGCACAGTGAGATTAGTCCTGGAGTATTCCAGTCAGAGAGTAGTGGCCGGGCCATGGAGGCAGGAAGGGGTGGGTGTTAGGGCTCCTCTGACCTTGGACACGAGAGACCTGAGGAGGAGCATACGGACTAGGAAAATCTCTTTAACAACAGAAGGGATTTTCCTTGACTCCAGGTTGTGTCATCTGGAATTTGTCAGTGACTCTCTGAGGCGATAACTGTCTGAGAACAAGGCCATTCTAGACAAGCCAGGAAAAACTTCTTTCCAGCAGCATGTCCTTAACAGGGAATCCGTCCACGGGCTGAGATAGCAGTCACAATATTTACGAAGGCTATAGAATGAATTTTCATTTGCATCTTAAACCAAATTGTCTGTCTTTTGTTGAAGATGGAGGCATTAATTCCTAGGAAGCTCCCGAGCCAAGTGTTTTAAGAGCCTGCCCTCCGGAGTCAGGCCGTGGAGATTCAAATCCTGGCTGCACTAGTCATTACTTAGCCAGGTCTTAGTTTCCTCCTCTATAAAATGGAGATAATAATAGGGCCTGCTTCATAAGGTTATTAGGAGGGCCAGATGAGGTAATCCATGTCAGTACACTCAGCATGCTTCCCGGCACCTGGTCAGCTTTCAACATTTGTGACTGTTGTTATTACTGTTAGTTCAGCAGCTTATAGTCCGAACACACCCAGTGCTTATGCTCTCCTCTGTGGCTTGGTGAGCACATTTCAGAATAGCTTTCTTCTTTAAGAGCTGTCGGTAACTAGGTACTTACATTATCCTATTGTAGAGTGTTTCCCAGACTTCTAAAATGCACGTTTTCTGTGGTGCTTTCTTATCCTATTTTTTTTTCATTTTCTTACCAGCCAATAATATTTCATCATTTACCTAATGGATTTGTGTCATTAAGTAGAATATTTTAACCTTTTTTAAAACTATACCTGTTCCCTCCCCTTTCCCTGTCCTCCAGAAGTTGGTATCTTCCCCCCAGTGGAGAATCACGGTCACATAGGACCCTTCCGGTGGCATCATAGAACAGTATGGAGATATTTTCCCCCATACAAGATTGGTGCGGGTGGGAAGGAATGATGGCACTTAGTGCTGGGTGAGAGTGTGCGATCATGGGCACACTCCTCTCTTGGTGTATGCTGGCAACATATGAACAGTGAAGGATGATACAGTCTAATGACCTAACATTCAGCTTTCAGGGAGGAGGGGGAGAGCTGTCTGGAAGTGGTACTGAGCAGGGAGGACACCTTGCTCACTTCCAGGCCCAATGGAGCAAGTGCTGAGAGAGACCGGCCTGCTGCCATTGAGAGAAAAGCCTGCAGAGGAGAGCCCGGCTTCCGTCAGAGAAGAGAAGCAGAGTTCAGAGAAGTTTAGACTTTCAGTGGACGTCTAAAATGGCATGACCTTCTGGAGGGCAGTTTGGGAGATTCACAAAAGTCTTGAAATGTCATTTGACCCCTCGCCCTCACTTGTGAGAATTTGTTCTGAGGGAATAATTGGAAAAGATGCACATGCAAATGCATTCAGTGTTGTGTATGGCCATGAAAAATGGGAAACAAATGCATGGAATCTTACTTATGGCACGGAGACAGGGAAAATATCTTTATAATTGGTCTGTTCTGTACACATAGGCAGTTCACCTCCTGATTAGTTTTGAATCATGCAAAGTACTTTGAAGTTTACTCATATATATTTTTAAAGATTTTATTTATTTGAGAGAGAATGAGAGAGAGAGCATGAGGGGGGGAGGGTCAGAGGGAGAAGCAGACTCCTCGCTGAGCAAGGAGCCCGATGCGGGACTCGATCCTGGGACTCCAGGATCATGACCTGAGCCGAAGGCAGTCGTTTAACCAACTGAGCCACCCAGGCGCCCTACTCATATGTTTTTTGATATTTTCTGCTTCACCTCTCCCAGAATATCGTTGATGACCCAGAATTTTAATCTCCTTGTTTATCTTTTTCCTCCCAATTTCTTTTCTGTCATGAAGCTCTGCATACATATGGTATAAAGTAAACATGAATTCTACTTAAGAGTTTCTCCAGGTCTTAGTTGATAGCTGGAGAAACACTACAGACATTTTAAGTTAAATGTAATTTGCATTTATCTGGGCACTTGGCACCTTCCTTTTAGTATTCTTTAGGAATACAAATAGAACATTTGGTTGCTAACCAATGAGGCTTTAGAACCTTGCCCGTGTTTCTAGTTGTTCCAGATCTGGTAATTATAAAGGGGGAGAAATCTGTATTTGCTCTGTAGGTGAAAATGTATAAAGAACCTGTAACTCAGTACTTGGGTGGTATTCAAAATATGTCTTTTCCTTTATTGTGGTGGATTTTTTTTTTCTCTTTGTTTTAGCAAACTCATAAAGGTTCTGGAATGTTTACCCACAGCCATTTGTCAGGATAAGTTAGGAAGAAATTTTCCAAGAATGCTATATAAACAGAGAAAAACATTTCACACCTGTTTATCTTAGCAGGGCCTGCAGAAAGGGGAGGGGGGAGGTAGATTCTCCATTAACTCTTCCATTAAGAGAGGAGTTTAGAAAAGAGACAGAGTATCCTGTGACCTTGTCAGCTTTGGATAAGAGCACTCAGAGCCAGATGGAGGGGTCCACCATTTGTGTCTACACACAAAGACCTTTCCAAAGTTTCTCTTTTTGAGCCCATCTTTCAGCTCACCTTGAGCCCATCTTTCAGCTCACCTAGCTGAATTGTCTATGTTCATAAGATACTTCTTTAATACATTTTCAGAATAGACTTTGGGGTTTAGAATTTTTTTCTTTAATGAAAACCATCTTTCAGTTTTGGTCCGCATTTGATACAATAAATATCTCTCTCATCCTAGTATTTTAAGAAATCTTGTTGGAGGGTGGCATATGATATATTTGTCTCCTCTAGAGGAACGTTTGATGATCCTTTTTAAAGATATTATTAATTCAATTCTGTAATAAGTAAGACATAATAAATTAATACTTTAAAAAGAAAGAGTCTTTTTTTTTTTTTTGGATGTGTAGTGTTCCATGATTCATTGTTTGCGTATAACACCCAGTGCTCCATGCACTACGTGCCCTCTTTAATACCCATCACCAGGCAAACCCAGCCCCCCACCCCCCTCCCCTCTAGACAGAGTCCTTTTTTTTTTTTTAAAGATTTTATTTATTTATTTGAGACAGAGAGAATGAGAGACAGAGAGCATGAGAGGGAGGAGGGTCAGAGGGAGAAGCAGACTCCCTGCCGAGCAGGGAGCCCGATGCGGGACTCCATCCCGGGACTCCAGGATCATGACCTGAGCCGAAGGCAGTCGCTCAACCGACTGAACCACCCAGGCGCCCCTAGACAGAGTCCTTTTTAATACAACTTCTAAATCAAAACAAGTGGTGTCCTCTTTGACAGAATCAGTTCATAAGCTAGATAAGAAAGTTAGTCTGTTTTTCTGTCTGCCTCCACGTCTTCTCACTGAGTCTCTCTTCATGCAACCACTTGAAGCACTCGATCTTGCAGACATTCCCACCTTACGTGCTTTCGGTGCCTGCCTCGGTTAATGTCTCTGCCCTGTCTTTGACCATGCCCCTGTGTGAATTTGGTACCCGCTCGACGGCCCTCTGAGCCGACTGCGGACTCTCTCACCACCCGGCTCCACTGCCCTGCAGCCACTTATGGGTAAAACCTTCAACATCTCCTAGCTTAGAACCGCTCTACCTGGAAAATAGTGAGCCCGAGCTTCCCTTCTCTGCCCATAATTTATCTTACCCAGTCTTCCAGCATCTCTGCTTTTCTTTACCCTTATCATGACATCTGGCCTGTGTTCTTCAAACTCAGCACTCCCTTTTTAAAAAACAAAAACAAAAACAAAACTTTTTGTAATTGAAGTGGTGTCGACATACAATATTACATTAGTTTCAGGTATTCCGCATAGTCCTTTACTGTTATATACATTACGAAATGCTCACCACAATAAGTGTACCAAGTTAGTACAGTGTCATTGACTAGGTTCCCCCGTTTGGATTCACTTACCTCCAAGCCTGCAGGTTTCCCACCATGTACTTCTTTCAGTGCTCACCTCTTAATCCTATTAAATCCCTTTCTTTTCATCTCCTTAACCTGCTACTCCTTGCAGACAAAGACAGTGGCTTTGTGCATCTGTGCATCACCTTCAACAGTGTGTATTTTCTTAATACGCAAACGCAAGTTAACATTTTCACAGATTTAGTTCTAATAACTTTTGGCTGTGTCAAAAATTAATAAACCTACCATCAGAAGACAAATATTTATCACATCAACGAACCCAGTTAATAGAATTGCAAGGTCTGTACTTTCAGGGCTGCAGACTCCAGAGTCTATACACAGTAACCTACGGGAGCGAAGGGGGCCAGATGTCACACAGTGGGACGTGCTGGAGCTGGGGAAGCCCAGACGTAGCCTCTGCGCTGTGCAGCTAGCTGTGTGCTAGTCCCCCAGGGCTGTCATTGTTCAGGGCATGGTCCAGATTGGTAGCTCTTGGGGGCATCTGTACTGCAGATGCATTCTGTTTGGTCCACGTAGTAGTCTAATTTTTGAAAATTCATTGTCAACATTTAAAAGTTTGATGATTTTAGGTAAAAATCCAGATCCTAGCTTCCTTGAAAAAGAAGCAAACTGGATCTGTGGTGTTGATTGGTAACACTGGTGGCTTCATTGATAAGAGCAAGGCTCATTTGGAAGTGTCAGGTTTTTTTGGTTTTTTTAGACTTATTTATTGTTCAGAGAGAGAGAGCATACGCATGTCGGGGGAGGGGCAGAGGGAGAGAATCTCAAGCCGACTCTCTGCTGAGAGCGGAGTCCAACACGGGCTCCATCTCATAACCCTGAGATCACAACCTGAGCTGAAACCAAGAGTCAGACTCTCAACTGACCGAGCCACCCAGGCGCCCCTGAAGGACCAGTTCTAAAGGATTAGTGAAGTTCAGTACTATAATTTTATAATGAAGTCTCATATAATAAGATGCGATTTTCATTAGCATTTAACAATGCAATCAATAAAATAAAAGCCTTGGTCTTTTCAAAATATTTATCTGTGAAGTGTATCTGAAAGACTAGGGAGTGTTAAGCTGAATTCTCTTAAGAACGCCCAAAGAGTTCCTCTTATGAAGTAGGGATATATCTGTATAAACTTCTAAATTTCCTCATTAATTTTTTTTCCTAATAAAACATACTAAAATTTATTCTTGGAATTCATGGTAGCACAAAAAAGCTTACATACCAATACAAACATGCAAAATGTAAAAAAACAACAGCTGAAATGTACATTTAAGCAAGCAGCAGCTTTCTGAGAACGGCAGATGCCACGTCCACATGTGCTGAATTATTTCTGATTTGATAGCAGTATATTCCTTGTCTCTACTCGTTTTCCCGAACTACAGCCATAGCGATTATTTTTATGTGGTGTAAAGTATTAATGCAGTGATTCTTTTGTTCCACTACTGCAGTGGCAATAAAGGAATGAGACGAAAACCAAGAACAGTGATAAGATCACTGTCTCTTTTCCATTTTCTTCTCCCACGTGAAGCTCTCTCTTCTGACCTCTGTTATCCCTGTGAGGAAAACTACTCTAAGAAAAAAAACCTTTCTTTGAAAATTCTGGAATGATCAGGCTGTGCACATTCCTCTTGTTTTTACTTTTATTGCTTCTGTGATCGCGAAAGATGTAAAACACGTAACATCTTATACATGGTAGAATATTATATTAGCAGACATTTCCATTCCATTGAAAGGCTTCTCCCACCCTCAGCTCTTTCAGGATTTTTTTTCAAAAGCATAAGGAGTGTTAAATGCATTGGTATATTTAATTTTTGGTTTGATTGAAGAGTTTTTTTTTTAAAAATGATGACATTTGTAATAGTAAAAAGATAAGATTGTATATGAATTGGCTTCTCGATGATTTACCCTTACATGAAAATAATACCAAGGTTCTCACACACGTCATCTATTTTGCTGCTTATTTTCTTAATAAAATTTTACCTTTTAGATTGTAACATAAATATCCTTAATTGTACAGAAGAACTGATTACGAATTTCCAAGCTTATACAGGACCGACCAAATATTAGGATAGTCTAGAGGAGTGCTTATCTAGAAAATGCATCTGAATGAGGCAAACAGACATAAATCATTTTTAGCTACGGAAATTTTTATTAATCTCTTCTGGCACCTAATAATGAGACACTGTCCTCTTTCCCCCTAAGGCATATTAGAAAACACCTAAGTTATATAAAGGCCTTCTCTGTTTAGTTAGAGCGATATACCTGCCGTTAGTCAAGGTAAGGACGGGAGAATGGATGGCAGGTGCTTGGGAGAGTGATAAATGGAGAGAGATGTGACAAGAATGCAGATCTAAGTCTCTGGTATGGCAGGAGATTTGCCTCAAGGGGTTTTCTGTTCTTTATACAATCATCATCAGAAAATTTTGAACCTGAAAGCATACGATCTGAGGCCAGCTCTTTTTGGCTCGCATATTTTACAAATGGAGGGATCTAGCCATGTAGCAGACCATAAGATTAATTAGGTTCTGTTTCTTTTCTCTTTGTAATTCCATTTTCCTTGAAGTCAGAATAATTCTTAGTTTATCGTATTGTTTACATTGAAGGAGATAAAAATCTTTCTTTAAATAGATGTGCCTCAGAGAATAAGATCTGAGGTTAGTAACGTAGTGAGTCTAGTTGGGGGAACAAAAACTAACCACAGAGTTTTATGGACCTCTTAGTTTCTTGAAATTACTTCCAGATTCTTGTCCCTGTGTTATGGGTTTGTGGTAGGGGAGCAATTTAGAAAAAGCAGCAAGTAAAAAATGTCGCCTATAACTATCTTGTGTGTTGGTGACGCGGGTTCCCCGTGCATCTAAATCTGATCCCTGTGGCCACGAACACTCAGGGGCCACATGCATGCACACAGCACAGCCAACACACTTCCCCTCAGCTTTTTACAAGCCTTTGTTCCGGATACAGTGATCTTAGAGGGTAAAGCGTGCAATGGAGACTCCGTTCGACAAAGAGACGTCCTGGATTCTTGGACGGTGAGAGTCCTTAATGGCAAGACTTGACTTAGAAGCTGGTAGCGATTGTGCCCGTTCCCCAGCCTTGTTTGCATCTGTGTCATCATGGTATGTTAGACTTGATTTCAGACTGTCTTCTTTCATTCAAGAATTTACAACTTCCTGTTACTTACTGGAAATATGATCAAAATAATTTTAAAGTCATTGTAATTAAGTTTTGAAAGGACAGTTTGTACAGTTAGTAAATCTAGTCCCAAGGGTAATACCACGATTTGGGAGATTCTTCAGTACAAAACAGTAGATCCTATCAGTCAGGATCCAGTCAAGAGCCAGAAAGCATACCCGCAATTTGAACAGTGCACATTTAATACTAAAATTACCAACTAGCAAAGGGTCAACTGCTATTAACTATCAAAAGCCTCTAAAGAGTATAGGAGTAGCAAATGTAGGGGGCAGCTACCACCTCTAGAGCTTAGGGAGAATACTGCAGGGAGGAACAGACGTAGAACGTAGACCCCCCTGGAGAGGATCTGGCTGTAGCCCACTGGACGTTGGAGGGCTCTGCTGTGCCGTCACAGGCTGGAGCCGGCTGGCAGGTAGCCGTCCGCTGGGCTACTTGTTCTCTGTGGTGCCATGGGCTGGGGCCGGTGTGCAGGAAGCCGCCTGGTGAGATATGGTTGGCTGAAGCTGGTCCATGGAGTCTTCCCACGGAGGTGCTAGTAAAACATTTGAGGGTGAGTAACATTGGATCTGGCATGTGCTGCTGGTGACCATGGCCAGTGGGAAAAAAGTCCCACGGGAAGCAGGAAGAGAAGTCTCCTCCTCTGCTGTGCCTTGCAGTGTCCCTCCAGTGCCCTTTACTGACACAGCCTAACCTTGTGCCAGGTGGCAAAGGAAAAATGTTTGTGGGGGCTAGCTCCGGTATCACAAGGCAGAACACAAAACAATAGATAGGGTGCTGAGACGCAGCAAATTATTAACTGGCACAGTTCTTGCCTTTGGCTGCTTGGCTTCTCTGTATACCCTTTACGCACATTTGAACTTCCAAATAATAATGAAACAACGCTATGCTTTTACCAGTTAAGGTCAGCTATCCTCCGTACAAATGAAGTTCTTACCCTTTCCTGCAAATAAGGAGACACACGGTGCCAATAGTCATTGTATCCATTGCTGACTTTATTAATTTCTCTTTGAAGTCCATCATAGTCCCACTGAATACTCTCTTACCTAAAATCTAAATCATAAAGTGAACCTCTAACAATGTGTATGTAAAATATGGAGGAAATAGACATTCTTCCAAAGAAGACATACAGTTAGCCAACAGGTATATGAAAAGATGCTCAACATCACTCATCATCAGGGAAATACAAATCAAAACCACAGTGAGATACCACCTGACACATGCTAGTCTGGCTGTTATCAAAAAGTCAAAGGATAACAGGTGTTGGCAAGGATGTAGAGAAAGGGGAACCTTTATATACTGCTGGTGGGAATGTAAATTAGCACAGCCACTATGGAAAACAGTATGGGGTTCCTCAAAAGAATTAAAAATGGAGCCACCATATGATCCAGCAATCCCACCTCTGGGTGTATGTCCGAAGGAAGTAAAATCACTGTCTTGAAAAGAAATCTGTACTCCCATGTGCATTGCAGCATTATTCACAGTAGCTAAGATATGGAAACAACCTAACAACCTAAGTGTTGTTGATAGATGAATGGATAAAGAAAATGTGGTATGTAAGGTACAAACTTTCAGTTATAAGATAAATAAGTCCTGGAGACTTAATATACAACATGGTGACTATAGTTAATACTAATGTGAAATTTACTAAGTCAATCTTAAGAGGTGTCATCACACACATGCGAGATGACAGTTATGTGTTAATTAGCATGATTGTGGTAATTTCACAATGTCTATGTATATCAAACCATCCTATTGTGTATCTTAAATATATACAATTTTTGTCAGTCGTACCTCAGTAAAGCTAGGAAAAAGATAAAATAAGGAGAAGAAAAAGAAGAAATAGTTGATGTACACAAATAAGGGTATATATTTAGATATGGATATACAGATACCAAGCAAAAGGAAAAATACACAAAGCTACTACCATCCTTATTTACAGTCCTCATTTCTGTAATTAGTCACGATCTCTGGCTTTCTTCCACTCCTCATTTTCTATTTCAGTTTTCCCTCAGCCAAAACCTCAGCTGGCTGGGAGTCTTTACCTGCTGGGGTGACCTGATTTGCATTCCTGAAGGTTCCGAGTCCTCAGTAGTCCTGCCTGTTATTGGTTGTTATAGTGTTTCATTAACTTTTATTCTTGGGCATAGAAGTACTAGGAGTCACCCCATAGAATCTTCTGGGTTTCAGACTTAGACTTCCTTGCCCCGACTATTTGGCAACAACCCAATTTTCCTTTGGTAATTGGGATCCATCGCTTTGGTCAGTAGAGGAAACTCTTTTTTTGCTTGTTGGCTCAGTGACATAAAAAAGCTAAAATAGCCAAGTGGCAGTATCCAGTTTCAGTTCACTGGAATCATTATTGTGTCCCCTGGTGGAAACATTTCCGTCACTGGGAGCTAAGACCTCCACACCAGCAGAGCTCAAAATTGTTGGGATGGGGAGCAAATAATCTGAGAATAGATGATTATATACAATAGTGATAGGAACCATTCTCACTTCCCTTTCTTTTCTTCCTTTTAAGATTTATTTATTTATTTTAGAGAGAGAGAGAGAGAGAAAGCGCACAAGTGCGTGCACAAGTTGGGCAGGGGGGAGGGACAGGGGAGAGGGAGAGAGAGAGAATCTCAAGCAGACTCCACACTGAGTGCAGAGCCCAAGACCGGGCTCTGTCTCACGGCCCTGAGATCATGACCTGAGCCAAAACCAAGAGTTGGGCACTTAACCGACTGAGCCTGGTTAGATGTGGTTGGCTGAAGCTGGTCCACAAAGGCCCCTCCACCAGCCTTTCTTGATTACCAGATCCAGTGGCCTCTGATTCAAAGCATATGCCTCATCCTCTAAGTCAGAAATGCTTTTAGGATGTTCTCTCAACTTGATGATATAACCCAGACTTCCTAAGCCATTCCACCTTTCTGTTAGGCTAGCTGCTTCTGAGTGAATTGATATGTGGTGAGACCAATTAATCCCAGGTGTTTGAGCCCATTGCTGTACTTCCTTTGCTGCGAAATGGTTTCTCCCACAGAAGCCGCGCAGTGTGGAAGACTGTCATGGTGAAGGAGGCATGCATGTTGCAGCTGGTGAAGATTCGGTCAGTGACAGGTGTTACTGCTGTTCATTTTCGATGCAGGGGAAGTCCGTGTTGTTGGGCTCACTCAGAGTCTCCATCCCTGTCAGTGGTAGCATCTCCTGTGGTCATACCTGGTCTACAAATGAGAATGGCCAGAGTTCTTCAGAGATGCCATATTGCTTTTTAATGTATTTTTCAATGTCTTAGTGCAAGGAGAGTCTCTGGTCCTTCACAGGAGATGTAGTTGGGGTAGGTGGGTGGAGATGCAGTGTGCATAGGATAAATCCACTCCAACTTTCTTTTCTTCCTAAGCCTTTAGATTCCTTCCTCCATATCATGCAGGGAAGCCCTGGCATCTCAGCCTTATTACATGTAGGCTACCATTGGGCTCAAGTTTCAGTCAACCAACCAAGTAAGCTATTAAGACACTTCTGGCTTCATGAGCTAATGCATTAACCTGGAATCCCTAGGAAATGCATCCATATCCATGAGATCAGTCAGATCTATATAGTCCCACCCTCCTCTAACACCTTTGGTATTTACTCCCCCCACATATTCCCTGGGTTTTTCCAATATATATTAACAAAAACCTTGTAGTTTTTTTGGCTGTAAATTATTTTCTTCTGGGTGGTACTATGTACCTGACCCTCTGAAGCATGTTAAAATTTGAGAACAGTGGGTGGTTTGGGCAGGTCTTGAGAAGAACAAGCATCCCTTTGTCCTCTCCAGGCGAGGCTATCCAGCAGTTTTCCAGCAAAAGAAAGCTAGTCTCTTGAGACACAGGAGGACAAGCTACCTCCCTAGGTAGGGGAGCCTCGGGATGACTTTAAGGTTTGAAATTGTGAGTTTCATCTTGAATCCAAGCAGATGTACCCCTTTCCAGGTGTCACGTCCCATTCTTCTCCAATCAGTACACTGACTTCCCCAGGAGGAACTTGGTGAGGTTGTGAATTCAACTGATGTTGTCATTCAGCAACACACACAATAAAGTTTGTTTTTGATTTCTGGAAATATCGGCCCTGTGGCTACAGTTAAAAAAGATTTAGATCCGCTATGGAAGCGTTGTGGTTCTTAGACTATGACTTGGACTGGGGATTAAAGGACCTGAACTTGTCATTTTCTTCTGGTAAATACCTCCTTGCTCTCAGAAGACTCCGGTCCTGCCCCCAACCCTTCTGTTCATCATGGCTGCCGTAAGGGCGGCAGCCACTCTGACTGTCGGGCCTTGTTTCCGTTGGAACTCCGTGCACTTAATCACAGATGTGAGCATGACTGATTTTGATGCCACTTTAGGCTGTGGATTATTAATATCCCGTTTCTCATTGACAGGAAACCGCCCCCTGCATTCCTGTCCAAGCGTATGAGCAAACCCTAAAATCCTATTTTTGAGGGTCTGTAGCCTGGGACCACACCCTGGACCAGTTCTGTATTAGTCAGGAAAATTAATGTAGAGAATTATTAACTAGTGAAAGACGGCAAACTACTCAACGCTCCAGCTCCCTGGCGGTGAGGGCCACTACTCCGGGAAGCCGGCTGTGATGGAGCCGCGCTGGAGACGCTGGGGCTGTGTCGGGCGATGGCGGAGTGGACCGCGGCCGCGTGCGCCCAGGCCGGTTCCCAGGCCTGCCGGGCTGCTGGCTTACGCGCCCCAGCAGCCCCTCGCTGCGTTACCTGTGGGCCAGCGCTGGTGGGCAGGCAGCTGCCCCTTAGGATGTGGCTCAAGAGTCCAGCTGCCTGGGCGCCGGGAAGCTTGCTGGAGGCCGAGCTCCCCTGGATCTCCCCTGCAAGCTTGGGAAGAGCTGAGGAGCAGGGAAGAGAAGCCCCTTCCTCTGATTTGCCTTGCAGTGACCCTCCCATGCCTGTATTAACAAAGCCTAAAAGGACACCCACTAAGGAGAAGTGCCTACAGGGTCCAGCTCAAGTATTACAGAGGAGAGCGAAGTGTAGGCGCAGAACTGAGAGGCAGTTAATTCATACCTGGCATGTCTTTATATAAAGTACCAGGTCATTTTGAGAAGAAATGGATGTACATTGAAAATCAGTTGCCTAGTCATTTGTTTATGTATTTTGTGGACGATGTGCATGTTTTGTTCACTTTTAAATAGGTCCCTTGTAGAATGTCACACATCTAACCTGCTAAAAGAAAGCACTTTCTCAGTGTAATAAATTCTTGCCCATGTATTTCAGTCTTCAGATCATTAATATCCCCATGATTCCTGGGACTATAACTAAAGAATGCATATTGTTTTATGGCTTTTTAGCTCTCATCACAGCAAAACAAAGATCTCAGATTACCTTGGTAGCAGCCTCAGTTGCTTGTGTTTTCCTGCCTAGAAGCCTCTTCCTCACAGTTTGAAAATAGAAAACAAAGTCAAATTTCAGATATGTTCATTGCAAATAGAACCTTATGTTATTGAATGTACAGGTATGGTCTAACACTCAAAATATCGCTACACACTGAAGAATAGAAGAGAAGATGCGTTTCATTCCAGAGAGGAGTTTTCTCAAAAGGCTTTCTTTTCTTTTACTTTTCTAAATTGAGGGATGTAGAGCTTCAGTTCTGTTTTACAGTGCATTATACAGTACAATGTACATTGCGCAGTGCAGTGTGCATTACACTATACCACTAGCATGATTAAAGACAAATGCCTTGAAGCGACATCATTAAATTTCTCTATGGAACTTTTAATACGTTTAATCCAAAGAACGAGACGTCGTCTCTAAATATGTCTATTCTAAAAGCACTTTGTGTGAGGTTTTTGCCCATGGTACTTCCATAGGATTTATATAAATTAGAGTATAGAGTTTTGGATTTGGTGCTGTATAGCAGGGAATAGAATGCCCGGCAGAGGACATGACAGAGAGGATGCTAGGGTTTCCCAGCGCTGGTGCCCAAAGTAACAAAGCAGGCTTCTTTACAAAGAGAATATTCATTTCTTATTTCTTTGGTCAGTCCAGGAGAGAGAGCTCCAGTTGCAGAAAGCTCTGGCAGACCATTTGAGACAGTGAAGCTTGCTGAGAAGAGCAGGGTAAATATTTGCATAGGCAGCAGCCCCATGCTTAACCCTGCCATTGGCCACTACAACGAGTAGGAGGTTTGTGTTTTCTCGATTTGAGAAAATGAAATGGAGCCTGCAAGGATTGTTCACCTATGTGACAGCCATGTGGTTTCGAAATGGACATTTATTCTCTCGCCAAACCACAATCCTATCTGGGTTGGTTTTCTAGTGTTTTTTTTTTTTTTTTTTTTGAACAGCAAGAGGAAGTAGGGACTAGCATTATAACCACTTAGTAAACACCAGGATTTTGATCGCAAAACAAATACGGAGTAGGAAAGCAAATTTTAATTGCAGAGGACCACCCAGTGGTCATTTCCCTCTGATTTCTTCAGTGAGCCTAAGAAAGAACGTAAAGGTGGATGGATGGACATACACTGATTATAAACTCTCATTCCTGCATTCCATTTTCCTACCTCATTTATTTTTTTTAAAGATTTTATTTATTTGAAAGAGCGAGAATGAGAGCGTGAAAGAGCAAGCATTGGGGGTGGGGTGGGGGGCAGGGGCAGAGGGAGAAGCAAACTGCCCCCTGAGCAGGGAGTCTGATGCGGGGCTCTATCCCAGGACCCTGAGATCATGACCTGAGCCTAAGGCAGGCGCTTAACTGACTGAGCCACTCAGGCGCCCCTTCCTACCTCATTTAAACATTCTGTTCATAGTTAAATAATGTAACAATTTACTACTCTTTCACCCTTTCTTTTAAGACTTGTTGTGCTGTTCAAAATGGGGGAAAGAGAGGAAAAATACTTTTGTAAATAATTTGCTTAGAAGCAGAATTTTGCTTTTCTGAGCATTCCATTAAAAATATGACCTTTAGAATTAGCATCTTTCAAATTTAGGACCCCAGCTGAAAATAAGCATGTTTATATTTTGAGTTCTTGGTGGGGAAGAAAAATGATGAAAACTGGTATGAATAGGAGAAAAAGCTAAAATGTACGCTTTTAGTAAACAAACCTTAGACCTTCTTTCTTGGGAAGCTTTAAAAAAAAAAACCAAAAAACGCCTAATTCCTAAATGAGATGGGGAGGAAAGTTCTCACCCCAGAAATGTATATATTGATTTGGAATACAATGTTAGTAAAAATTGCCCTAAATTTGGGCAAAAGAAGTAAGAGATGAAGTCAGAAGCCCCATAATTTACACATAACAACTAGTAATAATATTCAAAATCCTTTATTAAACTTTTCCCATTTGCCAGCACTCCGTGAGCATAGGTAACAGCTTAGTGAGTTAGGTATTGTGACCAACACACAGGTAAAGAAATGCAGAGAAGTGAACTTACTGCCCAAAGGCACGTAGTGAGGGGTAGATCTGAAACTTGAACCCAGGCCGTCTTGGCTCCCTGTGAGCTAAAGCACAGCTCGTGGAAACCTTCCCACGCCTGGTTCTACATTTCCTCTCGACTCCGATGAGAGAGAGATTCAGTGAATTCATTTTGTGGCAGAAAAATTCATGAAAATTATTGAAAGAGCAAGAGAACGTCAGTTTTCCCTCTAATACTAGGTTTGTCCCACACTCCTGCTTGCGGCCCTCCCCAGGATTTCTCGTGAGGAGTTTCCTCCTTGTAAGTCTCAGGGAGCAGTGCTGTGTGGTGGTGCATATGCAACAGATCCCGTGACAGAGCAGCAGATGGGGAACATTACGGTTACACTGACTGTAATTGGAAGTGTCCACGCTGTTCTTTGCATTATTTTTTCCCATAGCTATTTGGCGACTGTTTGAGATCATGATTTTAAGATATTACTGAGCGATTCTTTCCTAAAAGTGCAAGGTAGTAGATCACTTCCTGCTCAAATAGGATTTCCTTTAATGGACATTATTATACTAGCACCTGTTTTATCTGTAATAATTTTAAAATGAAGAATGTTCAACTGTTTTACAATAAAATATGGTTCAAGGAACTAAAAAACATTCTTCAACTCACTTTTAGAAATCTTAAACATTAAAAACAAAATTACAGAACTGTGTAACACTGCATCAATAATGAGTAACATTCCTGGAGTGTTTGTTGTGCTAAAACTCAGAGATGCTTCATGTCATTTCATCCTGACCACAGCCCTGTGAGGTTGGTACTACCGTGTCTCATCAAATCTAAGGTGCTTTTCTTTCTTTTTTTTTAAAGATTTTATTTATTTATTTGAGAGAGAGAGCACATGAGAGGGGGGACGGTCAGAGGGAGAAGCAGACTCCCCGCCGAGCAGGGAGCCCGATGCGGGACTCGATCCCGGGACTCCAGGATGATGACCTGAGCAGTCGCTTAACTAACTGAGCCACCCAAGTGCCCTCTAAGGTGCTTTTCATTTAAAATGAGCCATTACTGTATGTACCACAACGAAAGAGAAAAGGCTGCCTGTGAAAGTTGTTGGGGGACACCCGTTTTCATACGACCTTAATGCTAGTGATACCTGGAGAAGGAAGTGTACATCTTAGAATCCATGAAATTCAACATTGTTGCCAGCTTGACGTATGATAAAATTGAAACACAGAGAATGAAATAACTTGTCTCCGATCACTAGGTGCTGGGTAGGAGAGCGGAGATTGGGGCCCAGGTCTCTGGCAGTGAGTTTTATGTTCATAATGGTTACATTTGTGATTTCACAAATGCTTTCCTTAAGGGATTTGGGAGTATTTTGAAGTGAAACTTTACTATATTTGACCTATTAAAACTAAGTTGAAACTGCCTTTTGAAAATTTATACATAATTAGAAATTAGAGTCAAACCCATTTAAGTAGAGTCAAGAACTTAGGGCCAAACACACTAATATAAAAAGGACTTGAAGGGACTTTTCATGAAAAAATAGACTATTCACTGTTGATAAAGACTAATGCAAATTCTCACTACTAGTGAGGATGGATACTCTCTTAAATTGTAGGTAGAAGCATAAGTTGATATACTTCTAAAGTGCCTCTTTGCATTATGTATAAAAACATGCGTGTTTTTTCTTAAAGATTTTTATTTATTTACTCAACACAGAGAGAGAGAGAGGGAGAGAGTAGACACAAGCAGGGGGAAGCAGCAGAGGAAGAGGGAGAGGCAGGCTCTCCGCTGAGCAGGGAGCCCGATGTGGGGCTTAATCCAGGACCCTGGGATCATGACCTGAGCCGAAGGCAGCCGCCTAACTGACTGAGCCACCCAGGCGCCCCAAAACGTGTATTTTTTGACTAGGCATTTCACAACTAAGAATATATCCGAAGGTTATGGGTCAACAGGTGCATCTGGTAAATGTATAATTGTACAGTGATGTTTTTATAGCCATGGAAAATTAGACACAACTGAGGTGTTCAACAGAGGACCAGGTAAATCAGTTCTGGTATTCCCATTTGATGAAAATTAAGCTGGTAAGGAAAACAACAATCCTGATCCATATTTATTGACATGGAAAAGTGTCCATAGTATATCACTGTTGGGTTTTTTTTCCCCAAGAAAGCATCTTATACCCAATATATATATACTTAATGAAGAACTGTTTGTTTTTTTTTTTAAGATTTATTTACTTTAGAGAGCGCATGAGTGGGAGGAGGGGCAGAGGGAGAGGGAGAGAATCTCAAGCAGACTCCCCACTGAGTGCAGAGCCTATGCTGGGCTCGATTCCAGGACCCCGAGATCATGGCCTGAGCCAAAATCAAGAGCTGGACACCCAACCAACTGAGCCACCCAGGTGCCCCAATGAAGAACTATTTTGAGATGATACCCACTTAATTTCTGTTACTATATATGAAAAAAAAGGGCACAAAAAGCATCATGAGACTAGTATTTCTATGCTGTCAAGTAGAAAGCAGCATTCATGTTTTTGTCCTAGATTCTGGAAGCATCCTTTACCACTCTGGTTCCCTTCTGTAAAATGAAAGGGTTAAAAAATAGAATGGTAAAAATGATGAGACTCCTTCCAGTTCGAAATTTAAATACACCTTCACTAAAGAGCAGAATGGCATATGACAGGAGAATGTGTTGGATCCCATCCAAAGTGTGCTAGTCCGCAGGGATGCCCAGAGAGGGTGTGATGGGGCTGGGACAGGCGCTGAACACCCAGCCAGGAGAGTGCTCTGCAGGGGTGGACTTTGCATTTCTGCCCCGACTGTCTAGTAGATGAAATGAGATCAGCATTGTGAGAGGGACAGTTAGGCTGATGATTGTTAAAATCACTAGAGTGTCATTATATCAGTGTAAAAAAAAACTTCGGGGTGCCTGGGTGGCTCAGTCGTTAAGCATCTGCCTTCGGCTCAGGTCATGATCCCAGGGTCCTGGAATCGAGCCCCGAATCGGGCTCTCTGCTCAGCGGGAAGCCTGCTTCTCCTTCTCTACTCCCCCTGCTTGTGTTCCCTCTCTCGCTGTCTCTCTCTGTCAAATAAATAAAAAAAATCTTTAAAAAATCTTTAAAAAACAAAAACTTCAGCCGCACCAGGGCTCAGAGTTTGACAAGATTTGAGAATCTACCAAAATTCTATTGAAATGTGGTAATGCCTAACACAAGAGGCCTGTTTGAGATTTTGACTAGTCTCTCGGCACCTTTGAAAACAATGTGCATACAGTTTCTTAGGGATTATAATTACTTCACATAGTAGTGGCATTTGTACAGAGTTTTTGTCTGCCTGGATAAAATCGTTGGCTGTGTCGTCTAAGTTGGAGAAAATAGCAGAGCCAGCACCAGGCCAGAGATCTTAAATCATCCTTGTGCATACACTCATTTTGTTTTTCTGCTCTGGCTTTTATCCGCTAGAGGGGATAATGCATTGTCTCTGGAGAATTCTATGTGCCTTATAGAATATAAAGGAGATTAAGTAATACACACACATATAAAGTTCCATGTATAGTAATTGACATTAGGTGCTCCATTAAACAATGAAATGCCACAGTGTACCAGTTCTTCAGGACATGTTGCCATGGATACCCAGTGTGATGGAGATGGGGAAAGAGTTGCTTAGGAATTCAACAGTTTCGTTTTGAGGTGGAGTGAAAAATAAACCATCCAGAGATGAGAACCATTAAACCAGTTACATTTATAAATTGTTTTCAAAATTGTCAATGAAAAGAAAAACACATTTCAAAATGAGTATCAATTAACAACCGTAGCAGTGCAGAATTCATCATTTCAGCTAGAAAGTGATGTGGCATTTAGATATTCTTAAGAGAAGATATTTTAATCACAAATAAATAAATCTCAAAAAATCAAGTGTAGAAATACGGAAGGATGACAGAGGGACAGCGGGAGGCAGGTCCTCTGAGGGTCTGCTCAGATGCACTCGGTGTTGTGGACCCTTGGCTGGCTTCTGAGTTTGTTGAAAACCATTTGGAAAAGGAGCGAGTTTTAAGAACTAATAGAAGCAGTGGTAAGGATGGCAGCTAACTGGTTTGATGTGATTTCCTGTCCTCCCCTGTGTCTGAGAGTAGTTTTGCAACCAAGACCAGTTCTAATCCCTCCATTTCCTGGAGAGAGCCCCCCTCTCACCCCCAGCCCTCCCCAGGGGAATTCTCATCTCTAATGGAATGCATTTCAAAACAAAGTCCCTGGAATGGAAAGACAGAGCTTCTGAGGAAATGGGTTCTCCTTTAGCTGTAATCTTAGCCATGTAAATTTTGTTGACAACGGAAAGTGGGGCTTTTTGTTTTTGTTTTTGTTTGGAATTGGTGCTCTCTTCTCTCCATCTCTGCTTCTCTTAATTCATTATTATCTCTCCGTCCAGAATCTGGCTATTTTCCCCTTTCTGATCCATCTGCCATATGGATACCAAATTAAAAAAAAAGAAAGAAAGAAAAAGAAAAACAGATCAGATCATGTCATTTCTGCAGCAGAAACTTTTGATAGTTCTTCATTACCCATAGAATAAATTCTAACTCCTTAAGGTGACATTAGGCCCTTTAACAAAATTTCCACACTCTCCTGCTACCTTCCCCTCCTGCAGGCTGTGTATCAGCTTCGGGAGAGGACAGAATGTTCTCCAAAGGGGCAGTGTGCTTTCCTGCCTCCAGCACTTCTACCCGCTCCCAGGCAGTCAGGAGCCTGATGTCCTTAAAATACCTGTCCCTAAAAGCTCTTCCAACCCTCCCCCCCTCCCCAGCAGAGTTCAGTTTTCCCTCTGTGTTTTCATAGAACTCTGCTGACACCTCTCTGGAGCACTTGTCTTAGGCTGCTTTTGTGAGCCTTAACCCTTCCTTCATCGGGACGTGGAGCGGCGTGGTTAGCAGTACGGACTCCGTGTACTGCGGTGGCTGGAAATACAGGCTCGGAAGTGGTCGTCCTGGTGTAAAGTCTCTTGCAGCCGGTCCACTTACCAGCTTAGTGCCCCAGGGCACGTGACTTCACCACCAAGTCTCACTTTCTTCATTTGCAAGCTAGAGAGTAGATTGGTAGTTCTCATAGGCTTGCAGGAATTGCAAGAGAAAACGCACATGGTAAGCATTAGACAAATGTTAGGAATATGCACTGTGGATCGCTTTTCATCTTCCATTTCCCACCTCCCAGTGGCACTTTACATACAGTAGGCACTCAGAAATATTTATTGATTAAAAACTGGCTCATTTCAAGAGTCCTCAGTAAGTTTTTAGTACGAAGGTGATGGAGTTACATGAAATTTAAGAAACATTATTATAATTATTATTTTAAATATTTATTTGAGAGAGAGAGAGAGGACTGCGTGGGGAGGGGTAGAGGGAGAGAGGGAGTAAAGCAGACTCCACTAAGTGCGGAGCCCCACCCCGGCCAGTCTCAAAATCCTGAGATCATGACCTAAGCCGAAATCAAGAGTCCCACGCTTAACCGACTGAGCCACCCAGGCGCCCCGGGAACATTATTTTTGAATGCTTGACCTAAATATTTGTGTATTCAAAGAGGGGAAATATGGTGAAGAATACAGATTTTATATGTAACTTCTAAATTTTAGAAGACCATAGCGAAGCGATGTAAACGTCTCACAGTCCTTCACCCATAAAGCTGATGTCATTGTTTTTCTGCATCGTCACAAAAGTGGCTTGGATCTGAAAACAGATTGGGTAACGTGTAGAAAGATGACGCGCAACTGGGAAACTCCAAGTGGACACTGACTTCCTGGAAAAAGCTCTCACAATAACTGTTAACAGAAAGGACAAAGTGAAAGGAGAGTTTGGTGTAAAGAGAGTCAGTCAGGGACCATAACGTCTGTAGTACTTCAGAAGTTTAACTGCAGCAATAATAAAGTGAAGAGACAAATGAAAGCACATCTTCATAAAATTAGAGCTTAAAGTTGAGAAGAACCTCACAAGTCTAGTCTTCCTAATTTTGGCCACACATCAGGATGACCTAGTGGGCTTGTTAATATACACATAGCTCGGTCCTACTTCGAGGATTCTGATTTAGCAGTTCCAGAGTAGAGCCTAGTGTGTGTGTATAAGAAACATTTATCCCTGATGTAGCAGGTCAGTGGACTGGTGTTTAGGAACCACTGGTCTACCCTAACCAAAGATTCTCAGGATGGGGTTATTTCCCCCCATTGTCTGGTCATCTGGACACTTTAAATACCACTGATAATAGGAACCTTATAGTAAGGCACCCTTTTTTTTTCTCTTGTGGTGTTCTCTTTTAAAGGCCTTAGTTGGTTTCAGTTAGAATTTGCTACCCTTTAACTCGGTCCATTGATTCCAGTACTGTCCACTGGTACCGAATAAATTGGGTCCGGCACATCCTCCTGGCAGCCCTCAGATATTTGGAGACAGGTGTGATGTCTTTTTTAAACCTTTTATTTAGGCTGTAGCGCCCTCTCCATCCTTATTGTGCTGTGATTTCACCTTACTTCAGAAGCCATTTATTAAGGACTTGATCTATGCCAGAACTTGGTGGACGTTGGAGGAGCCACAGGGATCTTACAGGGGAACCGGGAGAGAGAAGCTTGTAGACAAACACCTTCCATACAGAGGCAGTGGATTGAAGTGTGGGTTCCAGAGTCAGACCTGTGTTGGAATCCCTTGCGCAGTCGCTTGACTAGCATAGTCTTTGTGCCCTGTGTCCTCAGGTCTCAAGTAAGGACACTACCAGCACCTACCTCAGAGTACCTTTGGGGGAAGGCAAGGTTTTCAATGCAATGCTTGGCATAGAGCAAGTGCTCAATACATTTTGGCTCAAAAACACGCTAAGGATCATAATAGTGATAGGAACAAAGAGGATGGATTACAGTGTGGAAGGCAAAATTTATCTGCTGCTGCAATAAAAATATCGAAATAAAGTTTCCATGTACAAATTAGGTGAATTTGTACATACTCTTACAAGTACGTAAAGAATACCTAATCTTTGTGCAATTAAATAATTTTACTCATGTCCTATTCAACACTTAGACATTAATAATTTAGGTAGCACCTGACTCAGTATGATAGTAGGAGAAGTAGTTGACGTGTTAAAAGGCACAATAAGGTCAAGAATCTGAAAAGAGGGGCGCCTGGGTGGCTCAGTCGTTAAGTGTCTGCCTTCAGTTCAGGTCATGATCCCAGGGTCCTGGGATCGAGCCCCACATTGGGCTCTCCGCTCCACGGGAAGCCTGCTTCTCCCTCTCCCGCTCCCCCTGCTTGTGTTCCCTCTCTCTATCAAGTAAATAAAATCTTAAAAAAAAAAAAAAAGAATCTGAAAAGAATTCAACAGATGACAGCAATGAGCCAGGAGATGGGAAGGCAACATCTTAGACATTGGAAAGCTAAGTGGAAATAGATGATGAGGACGATATGGCTTAACAGAAGGACATTTTGTATTTGGCTTACTGTGAGTTAAAGTGTGATGTATTTGCTGGAGAAGCTAATATGATTTTTTAGACTGTGATAAGAGAAACTTAGGATCCTGAGCAATGGAGACCATGCCCTATTCTTCTCTGTTTAAACTTCTAGAGCTTCTTCTACTTTGCTCCTATTGACCGGGATGTAGGGCAAGTCAGCTAACTCTGGAACTTAGTTTCTTCATCTATAAAATGGGTTTAATTCCTGCTTAGTTATATTTCCCTTGAATTGTAAAAATCAAATATAATGAATGCAAGTGGTATTATTGTCACTCTAGAGAATTTTGTCGTATTTTATTCATATGGTTCAAAACCCTTTTTCCTTGATGTGACTGATAACATCACTAGTCTTTATTAACCATCCAGAGTTTTAATGAACTGACATTTAAACTAACTAAAATCTTAGAGATTGTAGTACAGATATTATTGCTCATCTTGTTTTAGATTCAGTAGAAATATGGGCATCCAAGTGGCTGGTAAACGGTGAATTATTTTTTACCTTTTATTTTGTGTATTCACTGCCAAACCTAACTGTGCTAAACTGACCGGAATGTTTTAGAATAAGTCAAATTGAACACCTTAACGGCCTCAGTGCTAAGATTAGCTACAGCAGAGCAGCATGAACCACCTCACTGAATAAGCCTGTGTTCTACTTTTAGGGAAAAAGGGTACTCCAGGGATGTAGGAAAAGAACAGGGTGATAGTTTCTTCTGCAGTCTTTGCTGCTGGTGACTTGTGCTTTTTATGGGGGGGAGGGCGGGGAGTGGGGAGAGGAGGCTCCTTTTTCCAGTGCTCGCTCGCTCTCTCTCTGTCCCTGTCTCTTTCTTACTCCACTGTTAGAACAACAAAAATTCATAATATGGAGATCAAGATCCTGCAGACTAGAATTCTTTCTAATTATGTTTTAAACCCAAACATGAAAATTAGAATCCTTCTACACACAATCTGACCATTTTCCATCAGCCTTAAATTGGCATTTTGGATTGTGTTCTACTGAAGAGCCTTGGTGGAGGAGGAAAGAGAAGGTGAGAAAGAAAGGAAGATTGTAAATGACAGTCTTTTGAATAGTGTAAGTTCAATCCCTAAAACAAAAAGCAAGATCTTTTTTTCCCCTAAATAATGTGCTCTCCAGCTTCACCTCTCATCCTGGGAAACATGAAAGGGAAAGTAAAAGAGGTGACCCAAATCACAGAGTGCCTTTGATAGGAGAAATTCAGCTGTTTTGAACACTTACAATCAAAGGAAGTGGTTTCCCTAATTACATGAACTATGTGAAATCTCTCAGAATAGCTCTTCCACCCCAGGATTCCTTGCACTTTAGAAGTTTGCATAAAAGCTCACATGGAGAATCAGATGCAAAGTGTTTGATTCAGATTTTATTAGGCAGAAGAGTGCCCACATCCATCCTGCGGTTTGCCAGCTACTTAGGTTAGGGCCACTATACCTGGTTTTGATGTGGGTATCCTTCAGACCTGCAACATTAAGATCTTTGTTCTATCCTTTCCTTGCAAGAGGTACCACTTTTTTTTTTTAAGATTTTATTTATTTATTTATTTGAGAGAGAATGAGAGAGAGAGAGAGAGCACATGAGAGGGGGGAGGGTCAGAGGGAGAAGCAGACTCCCTGCTGAGCAGGGAGCCCGATGCGGGACTCAATCCTGGGACTCCAGGATCATGACCTGAGCCGAAGGCAGTCGCTTAACCAACTGAGCCACCCAGGCACCCAAGAGGTACCACTTTTCAGGAGCAGTAGCTATGAAAATATTCAGGCGATTGGTCTTCCCAATTTGTCTCTCAACCTGAAAAGGATCATGGCTGTGTTTGTGCACTTTGCCTGGGAAAACATGATTTCCTGTGTTTGTTGCTAGGGAGTGTTAAACTGCTGGATTTTATTAAGCTCTTCGTTACATTTTTTTATATTTTAAATAATGATTTACCAGAATTTATATGCAGAATTCCCCGTTTACTGTCAGAATCTAGAGTCCGGATCTGCCAAAACACTTGGTCGAAAGAATAATAGTGATTATGACTGTATTAAGTCTTTTGTATTTTGATAGTCACCTTGTTCCTGAGGCATACAGTGTGGTGCAGGTGTGTAAAGAAGAGAATTATAAATATCCCAAGTTCTCTGTTTGGGGAGGCAGGCTCAAGAAGACAGAAGCATCCATTTTAATTAAAATGTCAGCTTGAAAAGATCTTTTTCTGGGCGAGTAATTTTATGTGTAAGGGAGATTGTCTGGTAATCATATGTAGCAGTAAAATCTCTTCCAGTGAATAGGTATGCTGCTCTTACTGTATTTTATATTCTGTTGAAAATCTGTGGATGCTAAGAAACAAATGGGAGTCTATGAGCAGAAACAGAAGGAAATTTGATTTTGTCTAGTGTTTAAAGTACAGTAGTGACTGAAATTGTAACCCACATAAAATTTTCTGATACGAGGACTGTTGGCTCTTGGGCAGCCAGGATTAAGTAAAAGAAAGTAAAAGTGCTCTTCAGTCAGTCAGCCTACAAAAATTTATTTAAACAATTATCCAGCCATTTCTTTCTACTTTAACAGTTCTCATTTATTCCAGGTAAATTAATAAATATTTGTGATTTTAGGATATTTAAAATCTGAAAGTGTTCATGATTGAACTATGAGACTTTCTTTTCTGTGCGTTGTGAACTCCTAATTATGGATGGCTTAAGATTTAGCTACTTTGTATATAGTCACGTCAAGATAGTAAGAGGGGATTTGAAAGATGATGCAGGATTGATACTGTGGTAGGTGTTTTGCTTATTGGGTTGATTTGCACATAATTATGAAAAGGTCTATTATCTTAGAAATCTAATACAGTAATCAAACTGAACTTTTTTTCTTTTTTTTTTTTTTTAAAAGATTTTATTTATTTATTTGACAGAGAGAAACACAGCGAGAGAGGGAACACCAGCAGGGGGAGTGGGAGAGGGAGGAGCAGGCTTCCCGGCGGAGCAGGGAGCCCGATGCGGGGCTCGATCCCAGGACCTGGAATCATGACCGGAGCCAAAGGCAGACGCTTAACGACTGAGCCCCCCAGGCGCCCCCAAACTGAACTTTTAATAGCTGTTTTAATCTGACGGTCCCAAACCTCCAAAAATCAGTAATTGGAAGTACAGCATAGTTATGTTGGGTAGCAATAAACCCAGTCCTAGGGCCCAGGTCTTTGCTTTGCCAGTTTGGAGCTCTCGTCAGGAGCACACTGTCAAGTTCCTACTGTGTGTGTTAGATCTTAAATGACATTCAGCTGCCTACCCTATGCTTTTATGCCTTAAAGAAGGTTAAATATGGCATTTGGTAACACTTCCACATTAGCAGTAAAAGGTCACTTTGCTTTTCTTCGTAGTGTTTCTAGGAGCTACGGAAGTAGCACCACATAAATCACAATTGAGCTTCTTGTTCTAGATCAAGATTTTATCTAAGTCATCACAGATACTGAAAATATCTATCTCTTGTTAAAATTCCACAGCTTCTCTGGAAAAATGGGTTCTATGATCCTTACCATTCAGAAGTCTGCTTAATGGCTGGCTTAAATAACTTCTGTTAGGGTTTTAGCCCAGTATCCCTTGCATTATCCTCAAATGATAATATTATTCAGCTAGCGCTTTTATCATTTAGAAAGCACTGTTATTTATATCATTTCCTTTATAAATGGTGGAACAGGTTTAGTATGATTCCCAAAATTATACGGGAGAAAACAGAACTTTATCTTGGGTTTTCTGGCTCTGGATCCAGTGCTGTTTATCCTTGGAACCTCAGCTTTGGAAAAGACCTCAATCAACCATATTTCTGATGCCCAAATCTCCTCTGCAACATTCCTGTTGCAAATAAGCATTTTGCTTCTGTTTGAATTCTGATTACTAATGATGGAGAACTCATTAACCTCCTGGGACAATCCATTTCATCTTTGGAAAACTGACCATCAGAAAGCTCTTCTCTAAATTATTCTGAGTCTATACCACATGCTAACAGTTTTGGCCCAGCATTAAAAGAATAATGCAGTACTGTAATGTGATTTTTTAAAAGAACATTAAAATTATACTCAGGAAACTCTTACCAAGTGATATTTATTAAGTGTCTAATTGTCCCCTAATTCTTATCTTATTAATAAGTACTATAGCTCCATTTATTGTGACTTTTTAGGTTTCTGCAAAATTTTTGAAGTGGTTTTTTTTTTTTTTTCTTTTTGGAATCTCTTCCTAGTATTAAAAGTGATCAGTTCTTACTTAAATGAATGTAACTTGGAGACAGTATACTAATAATAGGAAAATAGATTTCTAAATAGTATATCTTATTTGATATACTTCAGTATCATGCTTCTTCTTTATTTTTTTTAAAGATTTTATTTATTTGACAGAGAGAGAGAGAGCGAGAGCAGGAACACAAGCAGGGGGAGTGGGAGAGGGAGAAGCAGACTTCCTGCCGAGCAGGGAGCCCAATGTGGGACTTGATCCCAGGACCCTGGGATCATGACCTGAGCTGAAGGCAGACGCTTAACGACTGAGTCACCCAGGCACCCCCATGCTTCTTCTTTAAGTTTCTACTTTTATCCATTTGTTCACTATGCTATACTTATAACCAGATATTTCCATATTATATTTATTTTCCAGATTTTATTTTTTACATTAAAAAATGATGCATGCTCATTCTAAAAAAAAAAAAAAATCAAACATTACAGCAGCCTGTAAAGAAGCAAAACATTTCTCCTCCCTATAGTCTTATACTCTAAAACTTATCAGTTTATGAATAACTTTCCAGATTAATTTTTTCTCTGCATTTATAAGCTGTACTAATATTTTTCCCTCCATAAAAATGGATTATATTTCCAGAAAGGGTGGCATGAGGGAAATTTATGATGGAACTGCCTATATCTTGACTGTGGTGGTGATCGCTTGAATATATGTATGATAAAATTGTCTAGAACTTAACATACGCACACACACAAGTGCATATAAAACTGGTGAGATCTGAATAAGATCTGTGGATTATATCAGTATCAATTTCCTGATTATGATATTGTGCTGAAGGTATGCAGAATATAAACTGGGTAGAGTATATGGGATTTTACAGTTGCATAGTTATCTCAAAATAAAATGTTAAAAACTTGGGTCATGCTGTTATATGTATATATTGTCTTGAAACTTGGGTTTTAAACTTAGTATATTGAGGTACTATGTGACTATATAGAGAGCTCTTTCATTTCTTTTAGTAGCTTTTATATTTTGTGTTTAAATAGTATTCATTTACCCTTACTTATTATAGCAAATTATATTCTTGGCCAATGTACAATAAAAAATTACTGGACACATGGAGAAACATGAAAATGTTTTACTGGAAACTCTGAGATGACCCAGATGTTGTAATTAGCAGACAATTTAAAGCAGCTTTTATTAACAGGTTCAAGAACTTAAAGGGAAACACGGTCATAATGAAAGAACAGAATGGGAAATTCAGCAGAAAGAAAGGAACTAAAAATTCTAGACATGAAAAACTGCTGTCTTTGAAGTTTTTATTTTATTAGATGCAGCTTAATAGCAAATTAGGGAAGGCAAAAGGAAGAGTCAATATATATAAAAACAAATTAATAGAATTTATCAAATCTGAAGAATATAAGGGAAAAAAGACTTAAAAAAATGGAAAGCTCAGTAATATGAGACAGTATCAGTCTAAAACATATAATTGGACTTCCTGAAGGAAAGGAGAGAGAGGGTGGACAGAAAAAAAATTGAAGAAATGATAACTTAAAATTTCCCGACTTTGGTGGAAAATATATAGGTCCTAAAAGTTAAGCAGACCCCAAGCAAGATAAATCATTTTGCCTACTTTCGCCATTTGTGTTCGGTATTGTACTGGAAGTCCTAGTCAGAACAGTAAGACAAGAAAAAGAAGCAAGGGCGCCTGGGTGGCTCAGTTGGTTAAGCGACTGCCTTCAGCTCAGGTCATGATCCTGGAGTCCCAGGATCGAGTCCCGCATCGGGCTCCCTGCTCAGCGGGGAGTCTGCTTCTCCCTCTCCCGCTCCCCCCTCTTGTGCTCTTTCTCTCTCTCACTCTCTCTCTCTCAAATAAATAAATAAAATCTTTAAAAAAAAAAAAAGAAAAAGAAGCAAAAGGCTAAAGTTTGGAAAGGAAGAAATAAATCTGCCTTTATTTGCAGATGAAATCATTATTTACATAGAAAATCTTAAGTGTTCAAAACAACTCTTAGAAGTGATGGATTAATTTAGTAAAGTTACAAGAAGCAAGTTGATTATATTGCTATATACTAGGAGCAAACAATTCAAAAAATAAAATTTCTTTAGAAAACATTATTTAGAATAGCATCAAACAAGAAATACTGAGAAATAAATTTAATGGAAGGTATGAAAAATTTCCACGCTGAAAACTACAAAACATTGCTGAGAAAAATTAAAGATGATCCAAATAAGAAGACAGAGATCATGTCCGTGGATTTTAAAACATACTATTGTTCAGATGTCACTTCCCCCTAAAAATTGATTTGTATAAGAAGAACATTGTTGAAGGATTCACACTTCTTGATTTCAAGACTTACTGCAAAAGTCCAGTAATTCAGATGGTGTGGTATTGGCGTAAAGATAGAAACATAGATCAATGCAACAGAATTTCAGATTTAGCCCCCCACATATTAAAGTCTGTTGAATTTTAATAAACATGCCAATGTAATTAAATGCAGAAGAGGAAATATTTTTAGTAAATATTTCTGGAATAGTAGGTATGCATAGTTAAAAAACTTAACTCCTACTTTACACCATACACAAAAAATTATTTCAAGATCCATTATAAACCAAAATGTAAAATTTAAAACCAAAAAATTTCTATAAGAAAAGGAATATTTTACAATCTTATGGTAGCCAAACCACAAAAAATGTCAGTAATAAAAGTAAAAATTGATGACTAGAGTTTCATCAAATTTTAAATTTCTGCTCATGAAAAGAAATGGTTTAAAAAATAAAGAAGCAGGCACAGACTGGGAAAAAGTATTTATAATAGATGTATCTATCAAAGGACTTATATCTAGAATATTTAAGAACTCCTACAAATCAATATTAAAAAGATAAATAAAGGTGCCTGGGTGGCTCAGTTGGTTAAGCGACTGCCTTCAGCTCAGGTCATGATCCCAGAGTTCTGGGATCAAGTCCCACATCCGGCTCCTGGCTCAGTGGGGAGCCTGCTTCTCCCTCTGACCCTCTCCCCTCTCATGCTGTTTCTCTCTCTCATAAATAAATAAATAAAATCTTCAAAAAAAATAAGATAAATAAGAAAATTTTAAAATAGAAGATTTGAACAGTCACTCCACAAAAGATATTCAGTTGCCTCTTGAACAACATGGGTGTGGATTGTGCAGGGCCCCTGATATGTGGGTTTTTTGATAAATACAGCACTATATATATATATTTTTTAAGATTTTATTTATTGACAGAGACACAGCAAGAGAGGGAACACAAGCAGGGGGAGTGGGAGAGGGAGAAGCAGGCCTCCTGCTGAGCAGGGAGCCCAACGCAGGGCTCAATCCCAGGACCCTGGGATCATGACCTGAGCTGAAGGCAGACGCTTAACAACTGAGCCACCCAGGCGCCCCACAGCAGTGTATTTTTTTAATGATTTTTCTCAACATTTTCTCTAGCTTACTTTATTGTAATAATACAGTATATAGTACATATACAAAATATGTGTTAATTGACTGGCTACATTATCGGTAAGGCCTCTGGTGAACAGTAGGCTATTAGTAGTTAAATTTTGGAGGGGGGTGGAGTCAATAGTCTTTTGACTGCACAGAGGGTCAGTGCACCAATCCCTGTGTTCAAGGGTCAACTGTAGATGGATAATCAGTAAGCATGTGTGAAAGTGCTCAATAGTATTAGTCATTAGGGAAATGCAAATTAAAACCACAGTGAGATTCATTTCACACCCATTAGAATGGCTAAAATTTTTAAAACCAGCAACACCAAATATTGGTGAGAATGTAGATTAGCACCTTTTCATAGAGTGTGAAATGGTATGACCACTTTGGGGTGTTTTTTGCCTGTTTCTTCAAAAATTAAGCCCCCAGCTTACCCTGCCTATGATCTAGCGATTCAACTTACAGGTATTTACCCAAGTGGAATGAAAACGTATGTTCAAAAAAGACTAGTATAAGAATATTTGTAGCATCTTTATCTATAATAGCTCAAAATTGAGAATAACCCACATACTCATTAATAGGAAAATAGATAAATAAACAATATTATATTGATAAAATGGAATTCTAATTAGCTATAAAAAGAATGAACTGATAAATGCAGCAACATAGATGAATCTCAAAAACATACTGTTTAGTAAAAAATCGTACATATGGTATGATTCCATTTATGTGAATTTCAAAAGGCAAAACTAATCAGTGGTACTAGAAAGAATAGTTTTGGGACGCCTGGGTGGCTCAGTCGGTTAAGCGTCCTACTCTTGATTTTGGCTCAGGTCATGATCTCAGGGTCATGAGATGGAACCCCACATGGGCTCCAGGCTCAGTGGGAGTCTGCTTGAGATCCTTTCCCCTTTCCCTCTGCCCCTCCACCTGCTCACGCACTCTCTAAAATAAACAGATCTTTAAAAAAAAAAAACAAAAACAAAACAGTGCCTATGAGGGGTGGTATTGACAAAAAGGCACATGGAAAGATAGAAATAGTCCATATCCTGATTGCGATGAAACACAAATACCTACATGTATCAAAGCTCTTTACATTATTCATTTAAAATCTGTTTATTTTATGATATATAAATTTTACCTTAGTTAAAAAACGAAAGTTCAGTTTTTTAAAAAGGCGAAAGAATAAGCCAATCAAGTCTGTTGCCTTTTAAAGGGCTTCTCCCAAAGCACCAATCAATAATTTCATATTTATAAATATATACATGTATATTCATATGTAACACTGAATATGAAATAAATATCCACACACCATATAACCCATGCATTTAAAGTGTACAATTAAATGGTTTTTACTACATTCACAATTACGCCGTTATAATCATAATCACTTTTAGAATATTTTCACCCCAAAAAGAAATCCAGACCCGTTTACAGTAATATCTCATATTCCCTCAACTCCCCCACAACCTAGCCCTAAGCAACCACTAATCTACTTGCTTTTTCTATAGATTTGCCTTTTCTGGATATTTCATATAAATAGAATTATATAATATGTGGCTTTTTGTGACTGGATTCTTGGACTTTGCATGTTTTCCGGGCTCATCCATGTTGTAGCATGTATCTACTTAAATGGGTTCCTGGACCTAATTCCGGTGTGGGGAGGGGTTGTTTCCACACAAACCAGTAGGGTGTCCTACCATTCAACTCAATTCTGACACAGTCTGCCTGGAGACAGCCGCAGACAACACAGGCTAAGCCCAGGTTGTGACCGGTAATTGGGACGGACTGACTGAAAATCAGAGGTTTCTATGATCCCCTTCTTGGGTTCATTTAATTTGCTAGAGCGGCCAATAGAACTCAGGAAAACATTTTTACTTACTGGATCATCGTTTATTACAAAAGGATATCATTCGGGACCGGCCAGATGGAAGAGATGCCTAAGGCAAGGCCATGCGAGGCTGATGAGACTTCCTTCCCCTCTTCAGGCATGCGCTCCCCCAGCCCCTCCATGCGTCCACCAGCCTGGAAGCTCCTGAACCCTGTCCATCTGTGGAGGCTTCAGTACCCAGGCATGATTGACTAAATCTTTGGCCATTGGCAAATGATTCACCCTCCAGCCCCTCTCCCCTCCCTGGAGGCCAGGGGGGAGGGGAATGAAAGTTCTAACCCTCTAATCACAGGGTTGGTTCTCCTGGGAACTAGCCCCCAACCTTAGGTGCTTTCCAAAGTCACCTCATTAACAGAACAAAAGACCCCTTTTCACTCTCATCAGTTAGGAAATTCCAAGGGTTTTAGGAGCTCTGTGCCAGAAATGGGGAAGAAGACCAAATATATACTTATTATAAATCACAGTATCACATACTTTATTTCTTTCTATTGCCAAATATCCCATTGTATGGATATGCCACGTTTTATTTATCTGTTTATCAGATGATAGACATTTGGATTGTTTTCTACTTTTTGGTTATTAGGAATAATGCTGATATGAACATTTGTGTATGGACATAGGATTTTTCTTTTCTTGCCACTATTCCTAGGAGTAGAATTGCTGAGTCACACGATAGCTCTGTATTTATTGTTTGAGTAGCGGTCAGTACTGTTTTACATTCCTACTAGAAGGGTGTGAAGGTTCTAATTTCTGGATAAATCTTTACCAACACTTGTTATTCTCTTTTTTATTATTATTGTAGCCACCCTAGTGGGTATGAAATGGAATCTCATAGTGGTTTTGATTTGTAGTTTTCCAGTGAATACTGGTGTTGAGCATCTTTTCATGTGCTTATTGGCCATTTGAATATCTTTTTTGGAAAACTGTTCAGATTCTTTACCTATTTTTAACTGGGTTATTTGTCTCTTTATTATTGAGTTGTAAGAATTTTTATACATTCTAAATACAAGTCCCTTATCAGATATATTATTTACAAATGTATTCTTTGATTCTCTGACTTTTCTTTTTCGTTTTCTTTGTGGTGTCTGTTGAAGCACTAATGTTTTTAATTTTTATAAAGTTCAATATACTGATTCTTTTGTTGCTCTTGCTTTTAGTGTCATATCTAAGAAGGCTTTGCCTGACCCAGGGTCACAAAGATTTACTCTGATATTTTCTTCTAAAATGTTTTGTAGTCTTAGCTCATTGTTTGTGTTTATAATCCATTTTGAGTTAATTTTTGTGTATGGTGTGAGGAAGGGGGTCCAACTTTATTTTTTGTATGTGAATAGTAACTTCTTACCTCTTTTAGCCAGAATTGTATTCCATGGCCACGTTTAGCGAGGAGCTGGTTGGAAGGTGAAAGGCACGGTTGGGGCATGGCTGCCAGAAACACAACAGAAGGCAGCCAGCAGCAGTTGCCACGGCATGCACCCTCTTTACTTTTGACTCAAAACAGTATGCCACCAGACTTCACAACGAATAATCCAAACCTCTCTGAAATATGAATTTGATCAAGAAGCGTTCTATAACTGGCTTCAGAAAAGACTTAAAAAAAGTTTTCAGGATTTTATTTGTTAATATGGTTTTCCTGAAGATAATGCTGAAAGCTGAAATAGCTGGGTTGCTATTCATTACAACTAAAGAAGTTACTCTTTCTTGTGCCTCTGCTCAGCTGTTTGTCCACCATCTTTTTCTCTCTGTCCCACTCCCCTGCCCTCTCCCTCCCTCCCACATATTGGAGTTTTTGTCTGCTAACATTACATTATATTTAATGGGTTTGACATACATACTCTTAAGTGGACACTCAGTCTAACACCCAGCCTTCCTCTGAATCTAAAAATTACTCCAGAATACTAAGTTTATTTTTAAAAATTTTATTTAGAAGTTCTTCCTATCCCCTATTCCAGAGATTTCTAATGTTTGAAAGGCTAGGTAGCTTGCTGTCTAGCGCCCAGGGGAGTGGAGAAACCAGACCCTGGAACCCAGTCCATGCATTGCCAGCTCAATGCCTGTGTTCAGTGCTGCTTCAGTAAGAACGCACTGCTTCCCATGGCAGCCTCCGCACGGATAAGATCTTCATTTTACAACCAGTAGATCACAATGATCTGTGTTCACTACTGGAAAAATAACTCAAAAAATGTTTGCCGTTGAGGTTGAGCCAGTGGCCCTTCCATATTTGAATGGAGAAGATAGTACATGTCTGATTAAACCAATACAATAGAAACCTCACCATGATGAATGATGACAGGTGTTTTGAAAAAAGAATGATGGCATGGTGTGGTCTTCTGCGACCCCTGACGCAGAAACCTGAGGATGGGCAGGCAATAGAAACACAAGCACGGCCCCATCAAATTCAGATTCATTCCACGGGTGCAGTAATTGGGAGGCTAGTGATGCTAAGCCAGATTCCTTACCCTGGGAGTGGCAAGGAGAAGTGATGTTCAATGTCTTCAGCTTGGCACTTGATCTTTTAAAATAGTAGGGTACTTTAAGAGATTTATTTAGAGGTTTAAAGAATCAGGCTTAACACCTTTGGTCATCTTGGTGTATTTTGGTCTTTTAATTAGAGGTTCTTCCCGGGTATGATTATTACGGGAGTCTGCTGGATGACTTATGCCTTACCTCTCTACTGATGCTGTATTCACTGGACTCTCTGGTCTGTGCTCGGTGTCCTGCCCAGACCTGTGCTTTGGCCTCTTTCTTTTACGAGTTTCACTGGGCTGTTGCTGCCAGTCTGTGGATCTCTTTGCTAGCAATGCATAGTTCTAGCTGATGTTCTGTATATCTGAGTTCAGTTCTGTGTATCTTTTAACATTTTTTTCTTTGAATCACTCTAGGTACAGTCGCTAGTAGCTAACATTTATTGGGGAAAATTGGGGTCTAGCGAGTACTTTCCATTTAAATTTGGTCCTCACAGCTATTTTAAGTAGGTATCAGTTTTCTTCATTTTGTAGATAAAGACCAAGCTCGGTGACATTAAGAGACTTGCAGGGTCACGTAGTTCATACCTGGTAGAGCTGATATTTAGCCCGGGCATTTTCTGACTCCATAGTAACTAGACCACCATTCAGGTTTGCCCCAGAACCACCCTCCAGGCCGGTGGGTCTATGTCCTGGCTGCTCACCTAAGCCATGTTAGAGTCACCTGAGAAGCTTCCAAGAAACACCCGCACCTGGGCTCCACCCTGTACTAATGGAATCAGATTTAAGACAGAATTATAGAGTTGAAGAGATTTTAGATCATTCATTCTGTCTTTTTTACCTTCACATTTTGACATTTTATCTGTAGGTAAGCTGACTCCGAATCACACAGCTGTCAAGTGTCAGAAGCAAGACTAGAATGCAGATCTCTTGATTCTGATTCTAGAGTTCTCTCCATACTTGGGTCAAATAAATATGTTAGAGTATTTACTGTTTACAAAGTCCTAGGCACAAGTATCATCATAGTTGAGTTTATCCGTATGTAATATCTAGAAATATGTGTGCATGTACATCTGTGTACATGTATACACACGTACGTCTGTGTGATTTTGGAAATTGATATTCATTTGAGAGAGAGGCAGTATTGCATCACGGTTGAACTCCTGGTTTGAGTTTTGGTTTAATTGCTTCTTACACCGTGGGCGGTTACTTAATCTCTCTGTTCTTTGGGGCGCCTGGGTGGCTCAGTCGTTGGGCGTCTGCCTTCGGCTCAGGTCATGATCCCAGAGTCCTGGGATCGAGCCCCGCATCGGGCTCCCTGCTCAGTGGGAGGCCTGCTTCTCCCTCTTCCACTCCCCCTGCTTGTGTTCCTGCTCTCACTGTCTCTGTCAAATAAATAAATAAAAAATCTTAAAAAAAAAAAAATCTCTCTGTTCTTTGGTTTCTTAGAGATAAACTGGGGATAGTAATAGTGCTTACTTCATGGATTAAATGAGCTAATGGATGTGAGGTGATGAGACAGTGTTGACACACAGGAAGCTTTCCATTAGCATTAGGTAGAGTAATGTATGAGGAAGGATGTACTCAGCTTCCAGCTTTCGGAACTCCATGGCTTCTACATCCATTGATTACAAAAGAATTACAATAATGATAGTATTTCTTTTTTTTTTTTTAAGATTTTTTATTCATATATTTGAGAGAGACACAGCGAGAGAGGGAACACAAGCAGGGGGAGCGGGAGAGGGAGAAGCAGGCTTCCCACAGAGCAGGGAGCCCGATGCGGGGCTCGATCTCAGGACCCCGGGATCATGACCTGAGCCGAAGGCAGACGCTTAACGACTGAGCCACCCAGGTGCCCAATGATAGTATTTCTGTGATGTGGGTCACCTGTATGAAATCCCTTTCTCTCAGCCTTAAAGACATATGTATAGCTTTCTGGAGGCCCTTAACAGGGTCTATACACGCATGATTTATAGTTCACAATCTTCTGTCTGTCTTCTAAAACATGGTGGTGTTCTAATATATTTTCTTCTTTATCTCTTGGCCCGCTGTTACATCTCAGCCATATTCAGCCATGACTTTCTGTGTGTTTTGTTAAATGCCTTGGGCTGCCAGAGGTTGCTCTGGTGTAGGTTGGTATATGGCATCAATCATCTCCAGGTTTATATTTATTTACATGCAAAACAGTTCTCGTCTCTTCAGAGTCATGTGTAGTTGATAAATAGTTTTATACAGAAAATTTTGAATTATTTTCTCTTAGACTTTTAGTGATAAAGTCTTTTACATGAGACAAGTTCCACCTAGAGAACTCCAGGTACCAACTGAGGCCTGTCCCTGATCTCACCGGGGTCCTTTGCATTGTTGCAAGAAATAAAAGGAATCCGTTACACAAACACTGCTTTAGTTAACCAGCATGGAAGAATGGATCCATTTACAGTATCATTAAGTACCATTTACCAAATGCCTTTAAAGGAACTCCTTCTCTTCCTTTCTGCTCAGAGGTATTAAGTAGAGTCATAGTCAGATTAAGGATACCAACTGACTCTTCAAGCAAAGAGAAAAGTTGGAATTTGGGGTGAGGGGGTGTTTGGAAATGAGATAAAAATCTGAACTGAAATGGATCTAGCAAGCAAGTTCAATTCAAGAACACAGGAAGTTACATGAGTCAGCTCTAGTAATTTGAAACGATTAAAATAGGCTATCATGAAAAGTAGTTTCCTGCTATAGGAGATCTTAAGGCTCCCAAGGATATAGTAAAGGTACGTCCTAGGCAAAGCTCATAGCTACCCAAATAGGTCCCTAGTAAGGTAGCTTTTGCTTTATGTGTTCAGAAATTTCATCTTCGGAGCGGCGGACTCAGGATGCTAAGTCCCGTTAACATATTTGACTGTGACTGAGGAATAAAATCAATTTGCTAATTTGAAAATTTTCTATTTGTAGGTGAGTTATATGGGAAACAAACTTACAAAGACATTGCTTTATGAGTGTGGATTCAGAGCAAGAGGAGTTCGTAATGGGATGTGAATATATTCTAATACTGCGTTCTGCTAACAGTCTGATTTGTCTGCCCTTAAACAGGAGGCGCCTTCTCCCTGGGCAAGTTCCTCTGCCTTAACCCCTCCCCCTGTCTCTCCTCCCTGCCAGTGTTTACTTTTTTTACTTTTTTACTTTTTACTAAAAGAGTCTTTGACTCTTTTCCAGGCCGTGGTGGTTGACCATCTCTAACTATCACCAAATACACACATACGTGTGTGCCCATGCAAACACACTTCTTTATTAAATATGTTGGTACTTTCAGTCAAGTTATCTCCTGTCCTCCGGTCCTGGAAGGATCTTTCACTCTAGGGTGACTCAACCCATCTCCAGTTTCACCCATTTAGATCAATCATTTCTCAGTTCCCAATAAAACATCCTCTGGTGTTGACCTGTCATTGGGAGTGTTCAGTCAGAGGTTGGTGTCTATTTCTTGGAATATCCCTACGGGGATAACTTCATTAAGAGGCCAGTTGGAGCAGATGACCTTTAAGTTCCATGGGGTCATAAATTAGTAACTCTTTCACCTCCATAGACCTCACTGATCCTGAAAGGTTCTCTTTGAACCTTTGAAGTGTTTTTTCACTTTTTAGGAGTGGCTCCTAGTGAAATGCGACGTGAAAATCAGCTTGGCATGTGTTGCCATGTTGCTGCGTGTTAGCAATTCCATTACCTACTTCTGTTTCCCTGCATGTGTTTCACATTCACAGTCAAACGGAGGTGCTTCTGTTCCTCAAGCTTGCTGCCCTGTGCTGCCTGTCCACCAAAGCTCTTGCTCTTTCTTCTGCTTGGACTGGCAGACCTTCCCAGCTATTAGTCAGCATCTTAACCGTTCTTCATGGTCCAGTTGAAGCTTTCCATTAGCCCATGCCATCGCCAGATCTGCATATGGATCCTCCACAGCACTCTGTCCTTCTCGTGGTTATTTTGCACTTCTCTTTTCCCTTTGATACTGTGTAAGCCCTTGACAGTAGTGGTTTATTTATTTCCATTGGACTTACAGTGCCTGTCCCATCCTTGTTTTCATTCATATCAGGATATAACACAAGTACAGAAGCTAAAGACAATATCAGAATGTTAAGGGGAAGGGGCGCCCGGGTGGCTCAGTTGGTTAAGCGACTGCCTTCGGCTCAGGTCATGATCCTGGAGTCCCTGGATCGAGTCCCGCGTCGGGCTCCCTGCTCGGCAGGGAGTCTGCTTCTCCCTCTGACCCTCCCCCCTCTCATGTGCACTCTCTCTCTCTCTCTCTGTCTCAAATAAATAAATGAATAAAATCTTAAAAAAAAAAAAAAAGAATGTTAAGGGGAAGAAGCATGGTTATATTTAACTAGAAAACTGAGAATAGAAACTATGTAGAATATTTAAAAGATCAGAATTCAGTTATTAGGGAAATTTTAACAATAGAATAAAAATCCAGCCAAACATAATGCGATTAAGGGGTGAATAGAAAGTGAGGAAATAGAATTTAAGGTGAAGTATTATTTCAAGAAGTTTTGATGTTTAGGAAAGTAGGTTGAGAAGGAGATGAGGGTCAAGGAAAGTAGTTTGGTTCTTGGAGAGATGAAACTCAAGCATTTTTTAACCTAGAGGAGAGACTTAGAAAGAGATTAAAGATTCCAGAAAGGACATAATTGATGGTGTATCACATCCTGAGGGAAGAGAGGGGGATATAAAGAGCACAGGTGTCAGGGTAAGGTCTGGGGGGATGGAAGGCTCTCTTTTTCTCTGGGGCAGAAAGGAAGACCGGGAGTGTAAGGTAGGAAAGCTGAAGGCGGTTATACCTGTTTCCCCAGCGTAAGAGTATTCATAGTAATCTGAGGATGACAGGACTAGCTAAAGGACATAAGACTTGAGGTTTATTATAATTGACTCCTGAAAATTGTCTTGTTTTTAATTTTTTTAAAGATTTTATTTATTTATTTGACAGAAAGAGAGAGAGAGCACGAGCATGAGCAGGGGGAGCATCAGGCAGAGGGAGAGGGAGAAGCAGGCTCGCGGGACTTGATCCCAGGACACTGGGATCATGACCTGAGTTGAAGGCAGACACTTAACTGACTGAGCCACCCAGGCATCCCTCATTTATTTCTTGATATCATTGTCTTCCTCCAGTAGATCATAAGCTCCATGAAGGCAAGGGTTTTGCTATCTTGTTCACCACTATCCTCAGCACCAAAAAATTGTGCCTGGCACATTGACAATATTTGTTGGGTGAATGGAGAATGAAAAGGGGAGCCAGTTGCAGATACTCAAAATTATTGCTATCATCTTTTAGCTTTCAATAAATGTACAGACTATAAATATACCATGTTAATTGTCTCAGGACGGTTCTGTCCTAAAAGCTTCTCTGAAAGCACTGAGAAACATAGAAAGGTAGTTATTGGATTTTTTCATACTTAGAAATTGGTAGGATGAGAACTAGAGCTTTAGAGTTTTGCAGTATTTGACCAAGGAGTGTAAAGTTATGTGTAGTATCTTGAAGACCCTTTTATTAGAAGCTTGATCGCCAACAGCTTGGTGCTATGGCATTAACTATTAGTTATCCACCCAATATCTATTCCCCTTGTCTTTCTTAGGATTCATGTATTGTTAGATATGCTACTGTAACTTAAAACTACATTCTCCAGCCTTCTCTGAAAATAAGATGAAATTTCTGAGAAAGCTCTTTAAAAGAGGCTGACCTAGGAGGAAACTGTTATGTACTATCCTCCCTCCTGCTTCCTGGAATGTGAATATAATGGCTTGGAACCCCAGGAATTATATTGTGACCATTAGGTAACCTTGAGGATGCAAGCCAATGCTAACGATGGTGGAAAAGAGTATAGTTGTGGAGCAGCCATATTGGGCTTCCTGCAGCCTTCTTGTTTTTGAGACAATATAAAGTGTTTTGTTTAAACTACTGTTATTTTGTATCTCTGTTTCTTTCAGGAGAACTCTGTTGATTAGAAAGGAAAAACTGAAAGGAATTAAGGGTAAGAGACCTCAGTGGGCCAAATTAAGAACAGTTTTAATGGGAGTAAGGATAAGAGGTTGAGGTCAGAGAGGGGTTTTTAAGCTTGAGATGGGTGGGTAATGAAAGAGTCTAAGGAATTGTTATACGTTGCTAAAGCAGAATGCTGTTGATGTCTCCTGGAGAAGAGAAAGTCAAGGAAATAGTATTTGAATACACAGATAGGTAACCAGGAGCTAACTCTTCAATTAGACCAGTGTATCTTTGAATTTTGATTTCATGGGCCACCAAGGATCTCTCTGTAGACCAGGAATCTTAAGGGTTCTAATTTGAGACGCACTACAAAATATTATTTTATTGTATGGCTTTCTTGTCGAAATGATTTAAAGCAACTAATAAAGATACTAATTGTGGGGTTAAAAAAATTTAAAAATAGGAAAATGGGGGAGAGAGCAAACATGGTAAAAAACAAAATGGAAGTAGGAATGAAGTTAGTATGATAAAAACGCACCCATGAGGTTCTCTGTATTTTTAGATGTAGGCAAGAGATTTGGGTAGAAGCTTTCCAGCAGTCAGCATGAAAAATGTAACATGATAGGTTCTTATAGTAATCACAGGAGGAGTGGTATAAAAACAAGTCAGTTCAGGAAAATTAGAAATAATTTCTTTTACTAGGACTATTTTACTTGAATCCTAACTTTATGTGATTGAATTACATAATATCAGAAGTTTTCTTTTAGGTGGGGGAGGAGAATATCAAAAGACAGGTTTTAGGAGAACCACCATAAACAAGTTTACACCGTACCCCAACATCAGGGAAAAAAGTGAATATAGTTGGGCAGCTCTACAGAATGCCAATTATCTGACCATGTTTTCAGAATGACTATTGTCTTTGCATAGACATAGGTAGATAACCAAAAGACTGAAAAATAAGACATGTCAAGAAAATTGGTAAGAATTAGAATGGTTAGGCTTAGGAGAAACTATCCTGGACATTAGCCTTCAGGAAGTAGTCATTAGGCTTCAGGAATTCTCTTTCACTGTCTCCTACTGAGCACCAATACAGACTTGTATTTCAGCATGAGGGTAAGTAAAAAGAAAGGATATCGTGGTTGCTGGTGATGGTTATTAGGTATTGGAGGCTCTTTTCATTAAAACTTTACGGGAAAACGATCTTTTGCCTTTAAAAGTGAATTGCTTTAAGGTGGGGCTTGTGGTTGGGGGCAGTGAAAGAAAAGACTGGAAGACTTCAAATCCCTTCCATTCTTCAGAATCTATGACTCAAGACTATTTTTACCATATATTTGTTAGGGTTTGGTACTTAAAAAAAAATCCGTAATCTGGCAGGTGTCACCCACATACCTTTGTCATTCATTGTTGCTTGAGTATGCTGACAGAACCCCGAAATAGTGAGATCATTAATTTAGCTGAAGAATCCAGGTATTCAAGATACTGTCTAAGTGGCATCTACAAGATATTAAAGGACTTTTCAGACTATTTTAATATTAAATTTGCCTGAATTCTTCTAAATGATTTTGCAGATTTCCATAATAAATGTGGCAAACATTTCTCTTATAGGATGTAAATAATCAAACTCTGTTGCACTGTAGAGTAATATTATAAAGCACTTAGCTAATCAGATTGTGAGAGTCGCTCAAAATTCCTAACCGTGTAATTTTTGCATAGAGAGAGGGTGCTTCATGCTGTGCAATTAACTGGTTTTATTAGCTATAAATTTGGTTGTTGCTAGCTGGCCTGACGGGCTGGTGCCTGTGGAGAATTGGATCTTGGTTTTTGACTTGATAACTGCACAATCGAGTGTCAGGAAGGCATGGGAATTTGTAATGGGGGCAGCAGCTGAGGCCCTAAGAGGGAGTCGATGAGGAGTTGTTTTTCACACTTGTGTAACGAACTAGAGAGAGCTTTGGAATTTTCTAGGCCTGTTGTAATTTCTGGATGTTCTATAAACTAATATTCCATTCCATATTCAAATAAGGTTTATGAAGTAAAATGGGGTGGTTTAGTGATTGTAAGTAGGACCTCAAACTACCTGTGTTGAAAATCTGGCTTTGCCATTTATCATGCCCTTGGGCAAGTTTTAAGATTTCTCTGTGCCTAGATTTCTTCCCTTGAGTAAGGGCCATAGTAGTAGGCCCTAGGCTCATGGTGTGCTGTGAGGGTTTGAAGGTTCAATCTGCATGATGCGCTTGGCCTGGCTCATAGTGGGCACTCAGTAAATGGTAGCTATGATTGTGGAGGAGTCAGCAAATTGGAATCTCTTTGAGCAAGGGCAGCTTCTAATAAAAAAATGTTTAGATGAAAGGACTCATATTTTTATTGGCCTTTTTTTTTTTTTTTTGGAGAGAGGGAGGAAATATATAAAAAGAGGCAGAGGTAAGAGATCTAGACTCAAATTTTATTAGACTTCAACTCGGCTCCTGGAAAGTGAACTTAAAGATCCAGTTTTCTTCACTCTTAAACACGATAAAATAGCTAACTTATTTGTGAGGATCCTATAAGACAAGTGTTTTGAAAATGTTAAAGTGCTATAATTAGGGAAATATATGGAAATATTTTTATCTACACATGGAAAGTCGCATATAGTGAAATAAATGAAGCTAATTAAAACAAGCAGATTATGACAGTAGCATCCACTGCTGGAAGAGATCTGAATTTGCTCAGAAGCTTGACTTGAGTCTGAAGAATAGATTGATTATCAAGGAAGGGGAAAGCTGACAGAGAACGGAATTAGCATTGGTCAAACACCTGGCATTTGCTGGGCACTGGGGTAGGATTACTGTCCCCATCTTATAGATGAGGAGCCTGAGGCCCAGACAGGTTAAATAACTTCCTCAGAGTCACCACGTTTATAAGTGGCAGAGCCACCACTCATGCTCAAGCCTGTTTGACTCTAGAGGATGTCCTAACACGCCATGGTCAATTACCTCTGTTGAGTTTATCCAATATTTATTGAGTATCCACTCTGTATAACGTACTGTTAATAAGACATCAATTTTTTTATAGAAATGGATAGAAATTTAAAGCATGAAGGAATCTGAAAGATAATTCTGTCCAGTCAGGTTATTTTCTGGGAAGAAAACAAGGTCCACAGTGACCAGGAAGCTTTAGGGCCATGCATTTTGGAATTAGAATTTAAATTCCACTCACCTGTCAATATTTGATTAAATGGTATTGCTTTTAATCTTTTAAAAGCCTAATCATTCATTAGTTCATACTTCAAGCCTTATTTAAAGGCTATCTTTGGGTGGGGGAGGGGAGATTCTGTGTAATTTTAGCACCAAGTGATCTCAGCGACCAAGCTACAGGAGTTGTTTTGTGAAAAGCAGGGTGCTTTTTTTCCCCCCAGGCCATCAAATTAGGTAGGACTGTATGTAGACAGAAGAATGAAGAAATGCACCATGCACAGCTTTTGTCACCCAAACTGAATGCAGATTGTTTACAATGTGTTTGACTTTTTCTTTCTTTCTTTTTTTTTTTTTTTTAAGATTTTATTTATTTATTTGCGAGAGAGAGAATGAGAGACAGAGAGCATGAGAGGGAGGAGGGTCAGAGGGAGAAGCAGACTCCCCGCCGAGCAGGGAGCCCGATGCGGGACTCGATCCTGGGACTCCAGGATCATGACCTGAGCCAAAGGCAGTCGCTTAACCAGCTGAGCCACCCAGGCGCCCCTGTGTTTGACTTTTTCATGCCATCATGGCAACATTCTCTTGCCAGCATGAAGAATGTAAAATCTCTTAGCCTTTTTATGCTTTGGAAAGATGTCTTCATTTCTTAAGTCTTCACTATTTGTCTCATTCAGTTTTAGCCACCCTCCTATCCTCCCAGGTTAGCCTGCCCTTAGTCAGGTATGGCCTTAACTAGAGAGCAGCCTAATCCCTGGAGGGGAGCCCCCGCTGCTGTCTGAGTGCGCGTGGAGTCTGCTGCAACTCACCAGGAAAACCATTGAGCAATAGGCTTCCCAGCACTAGTGATGTTTGTAATAAATCCCACATGGCTCCATCTTGGGTGTTCATGATGAATGAGCAAAATGATTGGCTTATTTTTTCTTCTTAGTATCTCTAGCCATTTTCCTTCCAAAGAAAAGTCTTCATGATGTCAAACATCGTTAGGAATATGGGCTATATGATATTATAGAACCTGAATTCAGTTCATTTATCCTTCTTTACTTCCCTGAATACCTAAAGGACAGCATTTAAAAGAGAATCTACAGAACTGTGAGGGTTGCTGCTTGTCACATGACTTGTTATTGAATGGGTCTGATTAAACCTAAAGTGACTCGGAGAGCATGACCTGTGTCTGACACTCTGGTGATTAAATATGGGATTGAAAGGCATCCAAGCCTACCTTTATAAGTTATTCTTGTGGCATAGCATTTTTAGGAGCAGAGGGGCTGGTTTTCCCTCTTGCCATACACATAAGAAAACAAGCTTTTATTTTAGGAAAATGCTCCTAACCATGATACTCTTGGGGTAAAAATGCAATTAATTAAACAGTATTTTGGGGATGCCTGGGTGGCTCAGCTGGTTAAGTGTCTGACCCTTGATTTCAGCTCAGGTCATGATCTTGGGGTTGTGAGATTGAGCCCTGCATTGGGCTCCGAGATAAGTGTGGAGTCTGCTTGAGATTCTCTTTCTCCCTCTCCCTCTGCCCCTCCCTCTGCTTAATCTCTCTCTCTTTCTCAGTAAATAAAACCTTAAAAAAAATTAAACAGTATTTTCTTGGTTTTGACCCTGGTTTTGTGGTCTGATGCATATAAATCTTTTGATTACTGAGACTGAGCATTCTGCCGCGGTTATCTTTATAATCCGAGCCTACAGCAGAAGAGAAGTTCTGCCTGTGCCTTGCCTGAAAAAGCTAGGTGTGTTGACCTTACAGATTTGTAAGTACTATTTTAGGACTTTTTAAATCAAGAATTTCCCTTTGTCCCTTACCTTTTGCCGCTAAGTACAATAGTTCTGGGCTCTGTGGTGATAAAGAGAAGAGGTATGCTGTACAGAGAAGACCAGTGGCTGTGTCTTTTCGGATCGTCCTGTTGGTAAGAGACCTGGTTGAATTACTGTGGACTTTTAGGACACTGGCCCAAGCTGGCTCCTTTAACAGAACACTAAAGACAGGGTGATTTATAAACAACAAACATTAATCTTCATAGTTGTGGAAGCTGGGAAGTCTGAGATCAAGGTATTAGCAGCTTCCGTGTCTGGTGAGAGCCTGCTTCCTGGTTCATAGATGGCCATCTCCTTGCCGTGTCCTCACCTGGTGGGAGGGGCAAGGGAACTCTCTGGGGTCTCTTTTGTAAGGGTGCAACCCCATTCCTGAGGGCTCTACTCTTATAATCTAGTCATCTTCCAAAGGCCTCATCTTCAGATACCATGACACTGGGGATTAGATTTCAGCATATGAATTTTGGGGGAATACAAACATTCAGTGTACAGCAGGGAGCATCTACCATGGTGTTCAGGTAGAACAGTGGGTATGGAAAGTGTGTGGACTTGATGAAAGGCTGGTTTATCTTCAGAGGTGATTTTGGAAATAGAGTTGATCCTTGAACAACGTGGGGTTAGAGGCACCAATTACTTTCCACCCCAAGCACAGTCAGAACTCTGTGTATAACTTTTGACTCCCCCAGAACTTAACTACTAATAGCTACTGTTAACTGAAAGCCTTACAGATAATATAAACAGTTGATTAACAAATATTTTGTATGTTACATGTATTATATACCCTATTCTTACAATAAAGTAAGCTAGAGAAAAGAAAATGTTATTAAGAAAATCATAAAGGAGAGAAAATACATTTAGAGTACCATACTGTATTTATTTATAAAACCCACGTGTAAGTGGACTTGCACAGTTCAAATCTGGTCAACTGTATGTGGTAAAACGTATTGGGTAGAAAATTGGAAATGGAAGGTTGAAGACTAAGCAAGGCTCTGCATTGTGAATCTGAAAGAGTACAATGTCAAAGCAAGGGCATGCCAGAGAATAGCAAAGCAGGAAAGGACTCAAGAAATTGTGCTCATGTGATCATCTTGGGCTGCAGACGCAAAGTGCAAGTCTTGATTCTGAAAGTTTAAATCAACAATGAGCTAGTGAGCATAAATTTTGGATGGGGCTTCTACTACAGTTATGTAATTGATTGACTGTCATTCTTATCAAATACCAGCCTTAGAAACAGCCTTTATGCATGTGGAAGAACAGAATGCATACTGAAGCAAATCTACATCCTCTGGCATTTTACTCTTCCCACTTTGCTGTTCAGAGTAAACATTTACTAACGTGCACTCTCTGTAGCAGTTATTTAAACACACTAAATATCATTATCATCAAATACTGTATATTCATTCTGCAGACAAGATTGAGTGCTTCCTATATATAAAGTATTTGGCCTTTCTCCCTCATGCGGTATTATACTAGACATTTTACAAGATGAGCAGTGTAGGAAAGGCTTCTCTAAAGTGCAGCAGGCCACAGAAGCAAATGTAAAAAGGTGGAGGAGATCATTTAATAAAAGTGCAGATACTGAGTAGGTTGAAATCAATCTAGATTTCAGTTTCCAGCACCCACATCTGTGGTCTTATGGCCTCTCAGGACCTGTGGCCTTCTTCAAGAATAACTCAGGTGAATATTAATTTGTTCCAGACCCAGGTCAGTAGAAACTCACAGCTCAGAGGTTAACTGAACTAGTTTTTATATGTCTAGGGTAGTTCTGGGAAGGTAAGGAAAGAGTATTACTTCTTCCTGATCTAATCCTAGAGAAAATCAGAATTTCCATGCAAATAAATATTTTTCATTTTATATTTATATTTTCTGGTCATATATATTGCATGCATGCTTTTTGTGATTAAAAATTATGTAGGTTTAGGATTGCCTGGGTGGCTTAGTCAGTTAAGCATTTGCCTTCGGCTCAGGTCATGATCTCAGGGTCCTGGGATCAGCCCCATGTTCTCCCTCTCCCTCTGCTCCTCCCCCTGCTCGTGCTCTCTCTCTCTCTCAAATAAATAATCTTTATTTTTTATTTTTTTAAAGATTTTATTTATTTATTTGACAGAGAGCGAGAGCAGGAACACAAGCAGGGGGAGTGGGAGAGGGAGAAGCAGGTTTCCCACGGAGCAGGGGGCCTGATGTGGGGCTCGCTCCCAGGACCCTGGGATCATGACCTGAGCCGAAGGCAGACGCTTAACGACTGAGCCACCCAGGCGCCCTAATAAAAATAATCTTTAAAAAAATTTTAAAAAACTATATAGGCTTATTGTGAAGAATTTTAGAAATACATAAAAATTTAAAATCATTTGATTCTTTCTGCTACCTAGAGATGACTGTAATTAATATTTTGTTTCTTTTCAGTCTCTCTTACATATATAATTTCTATTTTTAAAAAGGGGGATCATCTCCTATCTTCTTGAACTTTGAGAGAATATACTGATCCTGGATCATATTGGTATTTTGGAGACAGAGCTGTCATTGGAGAAAGCCTTTGACCTTGAATGCACAGTGTGAAGGACACTACTTCTTTTGAATGATTGAATGAGCCACTCCTTTTTTTTTTTTTTTTTTTTTTTACTATCATACTCTGATGGAATCAGAGAATCTTAGAATTGTTGAGGACCTCAGAGATCAGGGTCCCTGGAATGTTTTAGATGTTATGTGCGCCAGAGGGCAAGAAGGAGCAGTTGACAGTGGGCAGTAGACGCATACCTTGGATTTTATTATACCCACTGTCTTTGTTGTCAGTATCACATCACAGGCAGAAGGATACATTCCTGTTGTTATGTGGAGGATAATAGCTATTGACAACCTGGGAGAAAAGCCTGTTCCTAAGAGAAGATGTAAATAGAGCCTGCCAGCCTAATGCTGTGGGTCTTCAGAAGCCATTTCTTTCGTTAATATTGTCCGTAGATCAATAGAGTGCTATCAATATCTTTACTTTCTTTCAAAAAGGAAGTGAACTCACTTTTATTAACAATTTATTTATCTCAGGGGCACTTGGGTGGCTCAGTTGGTTAAGCGTCCAACTCCTGATCTGAGCTCAGGTCGTGATCTCAGGGTTGTGCTTGATCTCAGTTCAAGCCCCATGTTGGGCTCCATGCTGGGTGTGGAGCCTACTTAAAAAATATATATATATACATATATATATATTTATCACATAAATACATATGGACTATGTCAGTGGAATGTAAAAAATGTAAAACAAGCCTTAAAAACAGAATCTTTAAGGATTTTATGGCAGCTCTCCTAATTTAAACAAATTTAAATTTGGAATAAGGTTGAAAAACTTTTAGTTATAAAATAAGTCATGGAGATGTAATATAGAGCATGGTGACTACAGTTAATAATACTGTATTGTATAGTCGAAAGTTGCTAAGGCAGTAGGTCTTAAAAGTTCTCATCACAAGAAAAAAGAACTTGTCATTGTGTGTGGTGATGGATGTTAACGACTAATTGTGGTGATTAATATATATAAATATTGAATCATCATGTTTTACATCTGAAACTAATATAATATGTGTCAATTATATCTCAATTTTTTTCAAAAAGGCAGTTTTGCCAAAATAGAAAATAAGTTTTTGTTTTGTTTTGTTTTGTTTTTTTAAAGCTTTTATTTATTTGACAGAGAGGGAGAGACAATGAGAGAGGGAACACAAGCAGGGGGAGTGGGAGAGGGAGAAGCAGGCTTCCCGCGGAGCAGGGAGCCCGATGCGGGGCTCGATCCCAGGACCCCAGGATCATGACCTGAGCTGAAGGTAGACGCTTAATGACTGAGCCACCCAGGCGGCCCTAAAAATAAGTTCTGAATTGAGGGAAAGGGATTGCTCTGAAGATAAAGATACTAATTGACTTAAAATCTTCTTTTAAGACTGTTGCAAGTACTTTGAAAGAAGAGGATTAAAACAAATTCCCTTAAATTTATTTAAATTATGATATTTAGTTAAATTTAGTTTAAATTATAATATTTAACTTCTCTTAATCTCTCTGAATCGGCCATTTGGAACCCGTATGCTGGCTGACTTCTGAAAACATGGCAAATTGAGCTAGCAGCTCATCGGTCCATATAAACATAGAGAAGGGCCAGATAAAATAAAGCCTGTTCCTAAGAGAAGATGTAAGTAGAGCCTGCCAGCCTAATGATGTGGGTCTTCAGAAACCATTTCTTTCGCTAGTGTTGTCCGTAGATCAATAGAGTGCTATCAGTATCTTTACTTTCTTTCGTTAGTGTTGTCATATAACAAAATACCTCCTCCCCCTGGATCTGTTCACTAAAATGCCTGTAATCCTTCCTATAAAGAAAGAAGAAGAGAAGTAGGAAGGGAGGGGAGGAGAGAGGAGAGAGGAAGAAACCAGCCTGCTGGAAGTAGGAGCAGTCACGTATCTTACGTCTGTGTAGACATTTTTGTACTCTGATGAGGACATTTTTATGGATAGACTGTGGGAACTTCTCTTCTATATCAGATTGGGACCCTTTATGGAGAGTCTCTGGGCCAGAGTTAAAATTGTTGTAGTCTGTCACAGACTTTCCTTACTTCCTTAAATCCTAATCTGGAAAAGTACTTATTTACCCAAGGATATTTAGACCTTGAGTTCTGTAACTTTGAGATGATTATTATGGTGTATGTATGTATGTGTACACATATATGTATATAAATATATAGGGAAAGAATATGATCATCTCTATAAAAGTCTAGAATAGCATTTTTTATTTATTTTTTGAGAGCTCTCCTATTTTATTTTTTAAATTTATTTTATTTAAATTCAGTTAATTAACATATAGTGTATTAGTTTGAGAGGTAGTAGAGTTCAGTGATTCATCAGTTGCATATAACACCCATTGCTCATTACATCATGTACCCTCCTTAATGCCCATCACCCCAGTACCTGAGCCCCCCAGCCTCCTCCCCTCTAGCAACCCTCATTTTGTTTCCTATGCTTAAGAGTCTCTTCTGGTTTTTCTCCCTCTCTGATTTCATCTTCTTTCATTTTTCCCTCCCTTCTTCTATGTTCCTCTGTTTTGTTTCTTAAATTCCATATATGACTGAAATCATATGGTAATTCTTTCTCTGATTGACTTACTTCACTTAGTATAATACCCTCTAGTTCCATCCGTGTCGTTAAAAATGGCAAGATTTCTTTTTATTTCTGATAGCTGAGTAGTATTCCACTGTATATAGATACCACTTCTTCTTTATCCATTCATCTGTCGATGGACATCTGGGCTCTTTCCACAGTTTGGCTATTGTGGACATTGCTGCTATAAACATTGGGGTGCAGGTGCCTCTCCTGATCACTACATTTGTATCTTTGGGGTAAATACCTAGTAGCACAATTGCTGGGTGGTAGGGTAGTTCTATTTTTAACTTCTTGAGGACCCTCCATACTGTTTTCTAGAGTGGCTGCACCAGCTTGCATTCCCACCAACAGTGTAGGAGGGTTCCCCTTTTTCCGTGTCCTTGCCAACATCTGTCATTTCCTGACTTGTTAATTTTAGCCATTCTGACTGCATTTTTAAAACATTTTTTATTGTGGTAAAATATATATAGCATGAAATCTGCCATTTTAACCATATTTTAAGTGTACACTTTGGTGGCATTAATTGCATTCACAGTGTTGTACAGCCATTACTATGATCTATTTCCAAATTTTTTTCATCACTCCAAACAGGGACTCTGCACATTAAGCAGCAGCTCCCCATTCCCTCCTCCTCCAGCGCTGGTGTAACCTCTAACCTGCATTCTTTATCTCTGAATTTGACAATTCAAGATATGTTGTAAAAGAAGGGTCATGTGATATTTGTCATTTTGTGTCTGGCTTATTCACTTAGCGTAATGTTTTCAAGGTTGATCTGTATTGTAACATGTATCAGAACTTAAAAATTAATGCCTTTTTATAGCTAAATTAATATTCCATTATATTTATATATCACATTTTGTTTCTCTGCCCAGCTCAGCTTGCTTCTGCCTTTTGGTTATTGTGAGTAATGCTGCAGTGAACACTGGCATACATATCTCTGTTTGAGTTCCTAGAATGGCATTTTGCAAACTGAGAAATATATAGAAATATTAGTCATCTGTATGTCTAATGTTGATTAAAATTATTATTTCAGGGTGCCTGGGTGGCTCAGTTGGTTGGGCGACTGCCTTCGGCTCAGGTCATGATCCTGGAGTCCCGGGATCGAGTCCCGCATCGGGCTCCCTGCTCGTCAGGGAGTCTGCTTCTCCCTCTGACCCTCCCCTCTCTCATGTACTCTCTCTCTCTCTCTCATTCTCGCTCTCTCAAATAAATAAATAAATATTTAAAAAAAAATTATTTCAGTGTAACTTAAGTATACACAGCATAAAACTAAGACCTACTTATCCTTTTTTTTTTTTAGGGTTTTATTTTTAAGTAATCTCTATACCGAACATGAGACACAAACTCACAACCCTGAGATCGAGAGTCCCATGCTTTACTGACTGAGCCAGCCAGGCACCCCAGAAGTCGTGCTTATAGCACTTGTAAAATCAAAACCAATTTTTCAATTAAGTAAAAATAAAAGTATAAAGTCAACATAACTAAAATGAACCATTTTCATCAAATTACATTTACTGAAAATAAATGGCTTTTGTTGATGTTGATAGTGTAAAAAAATTTTTTTTGGCACAATGGACCATTATATTTAGCCTTCATCATTAGTATGTTTCCTTAATAACAGTGAACTTCTTAACCACTAAGCCATTATTTTGATGGGCAGTCTATTTGCTAGAGTATTCCAAAACATAAATCTGGAAAACAACAATTTAAAGAGAAGCTTTTTGTTACTATAACAGTTGCATTAACGAACTGTTGGCAAGCAGGTGCCTATAAAGGCAGATCTACAGAATACATCCACTTGCTGTCAGATGCTGATCGCCACAGCCCAGATTTTAGTCACTTCGCTAATCCCACAGTTTTTTTTTTCTTTCTTTTTTAAGATTTTATTTATTTATTTGACAGAGAGAGACAGCGAGAGAGGGAACACAAGCAGGGGGAGTGGGAGAGGGAGAAGCAGGCTTCCCGCTGAGCAGGGAGCCTGATGCAGGGCTCGATCCCAGGACCCTGGGACCATGACCTGAGCCGAAGGCAGACGCTTAATGACTGAGCCACCCAGGCGCCCTCCCACAGTTCTTTCTATTGGAGCTTGCTTCAGTTGCTCACATCAAGACATTACTTGATCTTCCTTTATTGCAAATATCATTTATTTAGTCTCTCTCTGCTTATTATAAGACCATTTGCATGGAACCAGTACAGCACTCTAAAGTAGTATGTTGTTTTTATAATGTTAAATCAAAATCTTAGTTTGTTAAATTAGAACAAAGTCTTATTCTGTGAAAATGTCTTTTTTTTTTTAAGATTTTATTTATTTATTTGAGAGAGAATGAGAGAGAGAGAGCACATGAGAGGGGGGAGGGTCAGGGGGAGAAGCAGACTCCCTGCCGAGCAGGGGGCCCGATGCGGGACTCGATCCCGATGCGGGACTCGATCCTGGGACTCCAGGATCATGACCTGAGCCGAAGGCAGCCGCTCAACCAACTGAGCCACCCAGGTGCCCCTGTGAAATTGTCTTTTACTTACAAATTATACCACAAGAATTTAGTTTTTGCTAACTATAAAAAAAGTTTAAATGAGCTAACAATGGGACACAAAATAATGGTTGTTATTTTAACATCTGCATATGTTTACCAGCACTTGAAAGATAAATTTTGTCTTTCCAAGGCAGCACTTGGCAATATCTTAAATGTAAACATGAAGATTAGCTGGAACATTGAAAATCCCATGTGGTGCTGAATTATAAAATGGTCATCCAAAGATTTAGAATATTCTTTCTTTTGTTTTGTTTTGTTTTTAAAGTAAGTTCTATGCTCAACCTGGGGCTCGAACTTACAACCCTGAGATCAGGAGTCACATGCTCTATCAACTGAGCCAGCCCAGGCACCCCTTGATTTAAACATTTTTAATGGTCACAGAATTTGGATACCCCAAAGAATACACCAAAACATACCAAAGGCTAACACTCCCCTATTTTGATAAATATTGGTCCAAACATTAGTGCTTTATTGCATTGAATTCTAATGCTCTACTCACAAAGAGTTGATCTGCTTTGAAAATAGGGGCGCTTATGTTTTCCAAACTTCACATGAACTCTTTTTTTTTTTTAAGATTTTATTGATTTATTGGGCGGAGGGGAGAGAGCATGAGAGGAGTAGGAGGCAGAGGGAGAAGCAAACTCCCCGCTGGGCAGGGAGCCCTACTCAGGGCTCCATCCCAGGAACCCCAGGATCATGACCCGAGCTGAAGGCAGATGCTTAACCGACTGAGCCACCCAGGTGTCCCTCACCTGAACTCTGTTTTAAGAACAAAGTTCATTTATTATTTCTTAATAAGAATAGAATTGCCATACTGATGAATAATTGTCTTGCTCAGTGAATGCATTTTCTTTTTACTTGGAAAACTAAACTATGGGAAGAAAGTTGTTTGATGAACATAGAACTAGAACCTCTGCACACAGTAGGCACTCAGGGAGTGTGAAAGAAGTGTTTTGATAGCCCCCTTCAGCACCTGCATCACTAAAAGAAGAACACTAGCAAAGAAGCTTTGATAAACGTCTCATCCAGTCAATGATAATTTTCCTTTCTCTTGATTCCATACTGACCCCATGCCAACCCTTAAACTTCTGTTTTTGTACTTAGTTATACCACCTTAAAAACAAATTTCACAGTGTTTTTAATGAAATCTCGATTCATATCCTATGACAAAAAATTTGTAACAAATAATACTAATTTACATTGAGCAGATTCCCAAAGGGGAGTCCCCTTTCGAACCAAACCCTGTTCCATTTTTCCTTATTTGCTTACCTTCTGAATACCCTTTCTGGAATGGGGAATTATAAATCTCCTATTTATTTACTTACAATAACATGCTTTTCATTTAAAAACAAATTTTTTTTGCACCTAAATGATTTTGTATCTAATTGTATTTATAATTCCTGATTAGCCATATTTTATCTCCACAAAAGTAACAAGTACATATGACTTAGTTAATTTAGAGAATGCTCTTCTTATAGACATTAGCAGATATACACTGCAGTATCTCTGTTTTTTCATTTAAAAAATTAAGTTTCATGTTTTTTATGATGTCACTCTGCAAGAGAGTGTTCTGGTATTTAATACATTTCAAATATAAAGCATGGCTCCCCTACTTCCCAAATCACTACTGAAGGGCAGGAACCCACCACTTTGCTGCATACAGTACAAGAGCAAGGATATATTTTGAATGATTAGATAAATAATATAAATGGGTATTACCTGAACCTGTTTCAGTAATAGTTAAGAAATCCTCCATTAATTTTGTCATGACTACTCATCCAACTGGTAGAAGTTCAGTTTTGAGTCTCCCGCAAGAGACACGATGCAGAAAAAACATATTCAACTATTAGGAAGAGGGCTTTTCTGTAAACAGCTATGGCCTCTCGCCTCGCCGCCACCCTCCTCGCTTCCTGTCCTGCTGGCTTGCTAGGACGTACCTCTACTGCTTCACCTTCATCCCATTTCCTTTTTATTTTTTATTTTTTTATTTCTTTTTAAAGATTTTATTTATTTGACAGCGAGAGAGGGGAACACAAGCGGGGGCGTGGGAGAAGGAGAAGCAGGCTTCCCACGGAGCAGGGAGCCCAATGCGGGACTCGATCCCAGGACCCTGGGATTATGACTTGAGCCGAAGGCAGACGCTCAACGACTGAGCCACCCAGACACCCCCCCCCCATTTCCTTTTTAAATTGTCAGAAAGCTTCAATCAAAATTCTTAAACTTTTAAGAAGGCTGCTAAAGACAGTTCTATCAGTATCGCATACTTGTTGAGCACATATCTATCTTTGTAAATGTATGTAAAAGGAAACTGAATGGGAAACCTCTTTTATGAGACTTTTATAAATGTGAAATCTTACGTAACTTTGTATTTGATTTTCGTACAGGCAGAAATACTCAGTGTCCTCAGTCACAGAAACATCATCCAGTTTTACGGAGTAATTCTCGAACCTCCCAACTATGGGATCGTCACAGGTAGGCACGCATTATTTGATTTCTTTCTTTCCCCAATTACCTAGCTTTAGACTCCTTAATATGCTAAAATGCTTAATATTAGGTTCAGTCGTGAATTGTGTGCCACTGTCAGATGTCACTTTTGTTGCTATAAAGCATTAATAAAACTGATTATATCAATATAATTAAGAATGGTGTTTCCACTTCTACCCATGTTTAATTGTGCTAATTATATCTGCGTAAATGCTATTTAAATGCACTCGCAGCTGCAATACCAATATTTAAAGGTGTCGTTTAACTAAAATTTCATTTAATTAGCTGAAATGAGCGATGCTTTTTGTAACTCTGTGACCTTTTACAAATTAGGATTTCTTGAGCTGTTCATGTTGTAATTCTTTACAAGGTATTTCAATCCCATTAGAGCATTCTTCCTTCAAGGTCTCTGACGTGAGAACAGCATTTTTCAGGTTTGGTCGTCTGGGTTGGTAATGACCTTGATCTAAATTATCTCATTTGGAGCAGTAGTTTGTAACTGATGGGAATACCCTTTCCAAAGAGGAGCACACAGAAAATTTTGCCATATAAAAACAAAGACACATATTTTTAATACTCTGCACTCAAACTTATACAATCCAGTGAGCAGCTTTAGGTTCATAGTAAGTATAACGTTCAATTTTATAATAATTAACTTTGCTCAGGTTCTTTATCATGACAGTTCTTTGATGAAAACAAAACCAACAAGAAAACCTCAAAAGATTAACCCCGTCTTCTTCTGCTGTAGTGTTAACAACTTGGTTTGTCTTTACAGAGAATAAGAACAAAACATCCTCAGTAAAGAGTTGTGGGTTAGGTCCTCTTTATAAATGATCTCACCTAATACTTACAATGACCCCATGAGATAGGTAAAATAATTTCTATAAATAATTTTTATAAGTAAGAAACTAAGACTCTAACTTAAGTACACTTCCCGAGGACATCCAGCTGGTGGTAGACCACTAGTATACATTTCTCAGGTTGATCTTTTTTTTTTTAAGATTTTTTTTATTTATTTGAGAGAGAGAATGAGATAGAGAGAGAGCATGAGACAGGGGAGGGTCAGAGGGAGAAGCAGACTCCCTGCCGAGCAGGGAGCCCGATGCGGGACTCGATCCCGGGACTCCAGGACCATGACCTGAGCCGAAGGCAGTCGCTTAACCAACTGAGCCACCCAGGCGCCCTCTCAGGTTGATCTTAATAGAAGCTCCTCTTCTTGTACATGGGCTAGGTTCCAGAAGGCTGCGCGCACTGGTTCTTACCCGCATAGGGACATGGTTGCTGTTATTTCCACCTTCGAGCAGCAAGCAGTTTAACATTGCTTTTACTCTGATAAAAGCGTTTTTACCTAAGTTCTTACATGGAGGGAATTTTATCCCCCTTCAGCTATGTTTAGATCTATGCCTAAAACGGGGTAATGTGGCAGCTTTCAGTCTTGAATCTGTACATTTCCTATTAACCTGAATACCTAAGAGTGGGTTATATTGTTGGGGTGTAAACCACGTCTAATCTTTTAAGTCATATTTCTGATTTTTAGTTATATCCTGTCTCTGACCCAGTCGCCATATTGCTCCGCCTTTCCCAGTCCATTGTATTTACTTTTTTACTAGTTGGGTTTACCTTAAAAATCTGAATCCAGTTTTCTTTCTTAAGATTTTATTTATTTATTAGAGAAAGAGCACAAGGCGGGGAGCGGCAGGCGGAGGGAGAAACAGACTTCCCCCTGGGCAGGGAGCCCGAAGAGGGGCTCAATCCCAGGACCCTGAGACCATGACCTGAGTCAAAGGCAGACTTTTAATGGACTGAGCCACCCAGGCACCCCTGAATCCAGTTTTCTGATCCTTGTTTGTGGCTTAAGTAATTCTTATCTAGCAGATGAAAATGTGGTGCTCTAAAGAGATTAGAAACTGGGCTTCTTGTCTTGTACCCTTGACCTAATTTGATGCTTTTGAGTGGAAGACTTTAGCTTTAATGAACTCAATAGACTAAGTTTTCTAGTTTCTTGAGGTGAGGATGAGGAATAGAAAAAGGACTTAAGTCATGGTGTGAATTCCTTTTTCCAAGAGTTTATTCTGAGTCCCAGGAGGATGCGAAACACATTCATTGCTAGCCAGCATTCTCAACCCGGGTCTTCTCAAGCAAAAGAGGAAGAAAGTATCCAAGGAGTTGGATGAGTGAATTTGATTTTACTTAGTTACTTTATGGACTAGCCAGTCCTCTGTTTCCTGCACCTCTCTAGCATTCCCTCCCTATACCTACACCAAATCTTTGGTTATAATTGATTAGGTCTTTTTAGATCTATAACTGTTTCCCTGTAGAGCCAGGAATAAGCAACTGGTAACAGTAAACATTTCTTTAAAACCACACAAGTTTCACAACTGTCAGGTGATAGTAAATTATGTATTTATAGCTCCTTTATTGACCTGTGAGGTTGATTATTAAAGACGCTTCTTAACCAAGTTTTGGTGTTTTAAAATGTATTAATTTGATAAGATTAGTTTTGTTTCTAGAGATACTAATTTTAATTATATGTTTACAAGTATCTACCAAAGAAATATCAGAGCTCTTCAAACCACCTCCTGCAGCTTAAAGATCAAGCTGTGTTCTGTGCATGGGTAGAAGCAGTCCATTTGCCAACTGAGCCTAGTTCGGGAGCTCAGGGGTTGGGGATTATAGCACTTCTGCCTCTTGAAATGAACACAAATACGTCTTAATATGGGAAGGTTAAGAGAGAAAAGAGAGACAAGCAAGCACAGAGGCCTTGATCACTCAGCCTAGCTGCCCCCCGCTTTTGACCTCTGTCATCTTCCTCAGTTGTTGGGGTTCTGGGGGGGGGAACTTGAATGGCTTGAATCCATTCCACTTGAGTTTGTTCACAGGAAAGCTGGTGCAGTAAAGCAGCTGTTGGTACTCAGATGGAGGATTTGAAAGAATGATTTATCGGAGTGTCAGAATGGAATGTCACTGGTATGGGGACTGGGAGACGTGAGTCTTGTCATGATTCTGCCCAGGCTGCACAGATGGGTCTCCGACGATCAGCGTCTCAGTTTTCTTCTATGTGCGTGAAGGGTGGGAGTGTGTATGCGTGTGTGTGCAGGGGTGCACGCATGTGTGCCAAAACTTTTCATCACAGACTTAGAAAACCTGCTTATAGGGGGACCCAGGGAAGAGTCCAAGAGACAGCTGCCACTTGATATCCCTCAGAGGGTAAGGAGGGGAAGTGAGCATCTTTCCCCTAGATCTACAAAGAAATGGAGTGACTACAACCTCAGACTCCAAAGTCAAAAGAAACAATACGATAATGGATCACATTTTCTTGGATCTTTGGAAACCTCTTAATTCTGTATTACTCCCATTCTTTTATCTTTTTTTTCTTTCTTTTCTTAACAAGTATTTATGCAAATCCTTGATGGCTGGGAGTGTAACAGTGAGATAACTCCTGGGAAGGAGGGTGGGATTGTGAGATACTGGGTCGTGTTGTTCTTCTGGAGCCAGTTTGGAGAGGAACGCTGCACAAAGTACCTGGAAGCAGGTTGGGTCCCGGGACTCCAGAGGAAGGTGGCTGAGGGTCTCAGAGGCCTGGGGAATTACATCTTTGTGCTCTAGGGCTGCTGTCACCTCTTAAATTTGTTACAGATTCTACATGACCTCTTACTACTACTCTAAGAGAGGATACTGGTTCTATATGATTCTTTGACAGGCCCAAATCCTCATTAAAACTCAACCATGGAAAACATACTAATTTTTAAGTACCTGAACTCATTTCCTTGAACTCAATCTTGATTTATTTCAGTCAGAGACCCATTTAATTTGCATGTTTTGATATTGTGCTGGTCTTTTCTTATTAGCCAATTAGAAATAAATGTCATGTCTTGTTAAAACCATTTCCAGACATTTACCTAAATTCGTTTGTACTATTAGTCCAAACTAAGCTTGCTTGGTAATATTTTATTATAAAGAGATTTTGTGATAATGGTATTTGTTTCAACGAGACTGACTATATGTTTACATTTTTCAAAGCCAGCTATGGTTGCCATAAAACTAAAAGGGAAAAATAAACTTAGAAATCAAAAGGAAATGTTTCTTTAATATGGTTCTTAATGACCCTTTTTTAAAGAATTAAAACAAATACTTTATACCAAAGTCCAATAAACTGTGTTCTAGGGAGAAGTGAAGTGGTTTGTAAAGCATATAATCATGTGTGTATAAGGTGGGTCCTCAATTTCCAATGAGAAGACCAAAAAAATGAGAAGAATTATATACCTTTTTAAAATGGTTTATCTACCAACGTATTTACAGATCATGTTTTATATGAAATAATATAATAGTACTGCCTTTCTTGCACCCTCACGTTCATGAAGCAATTTCATTTCATAATGTATCTTCTACATCCATGTTTTTTTCATTATCTGAATCCATTTTTAAATGATCTTAACATGGTTTTCAGAGTACATCTCTAATGGAAAAACACCGTGCTGTGTGTCTCCTCCACTCCCAGTACTGTCTTCACTTTGCGCACTTCTGGTCACCAGATGTGCGGTAGTTTTCCCACACCAAGTGATTCTGTGATACCATCTGGGTATTCTACAGTTTAATTCTCTTCCTACATGATCTACCTGGAGATAGCGTCAGATACCACAGGTTAGGGTTCAGTCCCACACGAGTGCCCCCCCCCCCCAGATGCCAGTTTCAAGTTCAGGTTGTCACCTGCACTTTTGCCTACTGGCTATAAATAGGAGGTTCCCACTATGCCCTCTTTGGATTTGACCAAATTTTGGAGAAGCTCTCAGAACTCAGGAAAACAGCTTACTTACTAGATTAGTACTGGTTTATTACAAAGGATATTAAGGCGTATCAGATGAAGAGATACATAGGGTGAAGTCCAGAAGGGTCCCGAGCACAGGGGTTTCTGTCCCTTTGGAGTTTGGGGTGAGCCCTCCCAGCATGTGGATGTGTTCTCCACCAATCTTGAAGCTCTCTGAACCCCATCCTTTTGGATTTTTATATGTTTCATTACATAGGATGGTTAATTAAGCACTGGTGGTTGGTGATTTTCAGCCTCCAGCCCTCTCCCCTCCCCAAAGGTGCATGTGTGTGTGTTGGGGGGGAGGGATTCTAATCACAGTTGCTTGTTCTCTTGGAGAATAGCTCCCATCCTTAGGGGCTTTTCAAAAGCCACTTCATTAACATAAACGCAGATGTGGTTGAAAGGGGCTTGTTATGAATAACAAGACATTCCTTTCACCTTGATGGCTCTGGAGCTCTTTGAGGAACCAATGACAAAGACCAAATATTATAACAAAAGATGCTCCCATTACTCTTATTGCTTAGAAAATTCCACGGGCTTTAGGAACTTTGTTTCAGAAACAGGAAGAAGACAGATACATATTTTGTAATATAAATCACAGTATCACAAAATCATCTTCACTGTAGTCTAAGATGTTCAAAGTATGGTAGGTTTTGGATTTCTGTATGAGCTATGTCTGGATGTTCCTCTCAAGCTTCAAGTAGCCAATGGCATAACATTAGGATTGTTGGATATTTTAGTCCCACAGGGCATATTTGTAACCATAACTGTATTACTTTTTTTTTTTTTAAGATTTTATTTATTTGAGAGAGAGAGAGAGAGAGCACACACGAGCAGGGGAAGAGGGAGAAGCAGGCTCCCTGCCAAGCAGGGAGTCCGATGCAGGGCTCAATCCCAGGACCTTGGGATCATAACCTGAGCCGAAGGCAGATGCTTAACCAACTGAGGCACCCAGGAGCCCCAATAACTGTATTACTTTTTAAGTGATCTTTAGAAGACTTGTTTTCAGTGACATCCCACAGTTGCAGTTGAGAGTCCATAGGTCCAGAAGTAATTATTCTGTCTGTGTTAAGTTTTGTTGCCTCTTTTTTGTGTTTCTCGCTCATACGGGTGACTTGATAAGCCTTTAAAATTTGCCTTTGATTAAGGTAATCTCAGGCTCAGATATTTTTCCCCAAATATGTTTTGCTGTACAAAATAAAGTAATTGAGAGAGCACCCTATGAGAGATTTTAGAAGTATCTTAATAAAAGGTGACTCTTTTCTGAGGAGTAATTTTTTTTGGTGGTGGGGGTGAACATTACCTTATATTTGGCATTTACAGTAACTCTTAAAGGTGCTGAGAGAATCTTCTACTAAATGCTATTTTAGTAACCAAAAACTATTTGAATAGTGTATCACCAGGGATATTTTTATTTATAGACAGCAGCTTACTTGTCTAGATTATGTGGTAGTATAGACTTCTAATGCCTTCATTGTTACATTGGACCAAACTATTTCATAGTAAAACTTAAAGCTCTTCTTTGCCATTCCTTTGTTCATCTAATATTATCATTGTAATTTTATGCTATTTGGTGGCTATTAATAACTTTGAGGTAAAAATAAAAATTACACACACACACACAAAAACAGTGAATCAAACAACAGAGACTCTCATCAAGCCAATCGAATTTTTTTTTTTAAAAAAATAGGACCCCATGGAAATTCTGGGGTGGAAAAGGACAATAATTAAAATGAAAAATTCTCTAGACTGACTTAACAGCAGATTTGAGATAGCAAAGAAAAAAAAAGATCAGTGAACTTAAAACTGGGCCAATAGCAATTATCCAGTCTGAAAAAGAGAAAAAATTTGAGTGAGGATGAATAGAACCTCAGAGATCTATGGACAACATCAAGTGTACCGATTAATGTATAGTAGCAGAGAGAGAAGAGGAGTAGAAAAATATAAAAATAGAAAATGGAAAAAATAGAAAAGTATTTGAAGAAATAATGGCCAAAAAAACTTCCTGAATTTGATAAAATGCATTCATCTACATACTGGAGAAGCTCAATGAACTCTAAGTAGGATAGGTGCAAAAGAATCCACCCCTAGACACATCCTAGTCAAACTGTGTTGTTAAAGACAAAGTGAAAATCTTGGAAGTAGCAAATAAAAACAACTTCTTACCTATAAAGGAACAACAATATGATTAATGGGTAACTTCTTATCTACAACAATAAAGGCCAAAAGCAGTAGGCATTTAAAATGCTGAAAGAAAAAACTATACCAGCAAAAATTATCTTTTAAAAATGAAAAAAAAGCAAAGATGTGCTTGGATAAAAGATGAGAAAATTTGTTGCTATTAGTTCTGCCTTACAAGAAATACTAAAGGCAGTCAATTCTTCAGGCAGAAAGAAAATGACAGTAGATAGTAATTCAAGGAAAAATAAAGGGAACTGGAAATGATAAATATGTAGGTTAATATAAAAGACTCCATGGATATATTTGTTCTTATTTCTTCTCTTAACATCCTTAAAAACATAAGATTGTATAAAGCAATAATTAGAACACTGTTTTGCTTACTTAAAAAATGTAGATGGGGTAGCTCAGTTGGTTAAGTGTCCTACTCTTGGTTTTGGCTCAGGTCATAATCTCAGGGTCGTGAGATTGGGCCCTGCGTTGGGCTCTGCAGTCAGTATGGAGTCTGCTTGTCCCTCTCCCTCTGCTCCTCCCCCTACTCTCTCTCTCTCTTTCTCTCTCAAATAAATAAATTTTTAAAAAATGTAGATGTATTTTACAGTAATAGCATAAAAATGAGGGAATGGAGCTGTATCAGAGAAAAGTTTCTGTATTTTACTAGAATTAAGTTAGTGTTAAGCTAAAGTAGATTATACTAAATTAAGATGCATTTTATATTCCCTTTAGCCACCACTAAGAAAGTCCACTAAAAAAATACAGAAAAAAATCAACTGAGGAATTAAAGTGATAAGTAAAAAATATCAGCACAGAAGGCAGTAAAGGAGGAACAGATGACTGAGAAGGACAGGAGACATGTAAAAACAATATGGCAAAATCAAATCCAAGCATATCAATAATTACATTAAATGTGAATGGTGTAAACATCCCAGTTAAAAGACAGAGATTGTCCAGAATGGACAAAAAAACCAAGCTCCAACTATATGCTGTCTACAAGAGACACACTTTAGATTCAAAGACACAGACAGGTTGAAAGTAAGTGGATGGAAAAAGACATACTATGGAAACAATAACAATGAGAGAATGGGAGTAACTGTATTAATTTCAGACAAAATAGACTTAAAAAAATATTAGAAATGAACAAGGTAATTTCATAAATGATAAAAGGATCAGTACCTTAGGAGGATATAGCAGTTGTAAAGGTATACATACCTAACAGCAGGTCCCCAAAGGACATAAAACAAAAACTGACAGAATTTAAAGGATAAATAGGCAATTCAGCAATACTTGATTTCAGCCCAACAAACAATACATATTCTTTTCAAGTACACATCCAGCATTCTCCAGAATATAGCATAAGTTAGGCTATGAAATAAATCTTTTTTTTTTAAGATTTTATTTATTTATTTGACAGACAGAGATACAGCCAGAGAGGGAACACAAGCAGGGGGAGTGGGAGAGGGAGAAGCAGGCTTCCTGTGGAGTAGGGAGCCCAATGCAGGGCTCGATCCCAGGACCCTGGGATCATGACCTGAGCCGAAGGCAGACATTTAACGACTGAGCCACCCAGGCACCTCTTTGAAATAAATCTTGATATAAATCTTGACACATCTGAAAGGATTGGAATACTGCAATACTGTTCTCTAACTACAATAGAATTAAGTTAAAAATCAACACCAGAAAGAAATCTGAAAAATCCCTCCAAATATTTTGAAATTAAACAACACACTTCTAAATACTCCGTGAGTCAAAGAAGAAATCACAATAGACTTTAAAATATTTTGGACAGAAAAAATAATGAAAAATGCAACATAACAATATTATAGGAGGCAGGTAAAGTAATACTTAAAGGGAGATTTATAACTTTAAACATCTGTGTCACAAAAAGAAAGGTCTGACATCGATCATCCGAGCTTCAACCTTAAGAAACTACAAAAAAGAACCATATAAACCCAGAGCAAGCCAAAGAAAGGAAATAATAAAGATGAAAGCAGAACATGATAAAATAGAAAACAGAAAAATAATAGAGAAAAATCAGTGAAACTAAAAATTTGGTCTTTGAAAAGATCATTAAAACTGACAAACCTTTAGTTAGATTGACCAAGAGAAAAGAGAGAAGATACATATTAGCAAACTCAGAAATGAAGGAGAGGACAGCACTATGGCCTCTACAGATTTAAAGGGATTATAAGGGAATGGTGTCATCAATTTTATGCCACCAAATTAGGCAATTTAGATGCAATAAACAAATTCCTATAAAGATACAAATTATCAAAACTGACTCAAGAAGAAACAGAAAATCTGAACAGACCTATAATAAAGAAATTTGAATTAATAATATAAAATATTTCCATAATGAAAAGCCTGGACCCAGATGATTGCACTGGTGAATTCTATCAAATGTTTATGGAAAAAAACACCATCAATCCTTCCCATATTCTCTCAGAAAATAAAGGAGGAAGGAACACTTACTAACTCATTCTGTAAGGCCAGTATTATCCCAATACCGAAGCCAGACAAAAACATATTAAGAAAAGAAAACTATAGACCAATATCCCTCATGAACATAGACGTAAAAATTCTTAACTACATACAGAAGGTTCCCAAACTACAGTGGTTCAACTTACAGTTTTTTGACTTTATGTTGGTGCGAAAGCAATGTGCATTCAGTTGAAACCGTACTTCAGGACTTGAGATACTGAGGTTTGATCTTTCCTGGGGCTGATAATATGTGGTACCGTGTTCTGTGATGCTGGTCAGCGGCGGCAAGAGCCACAGCTCCCGGTCAGCCACATGATCCCAAGAGTAAGCAACTGACATACTTACCACCGTTCTTTCCCCGTACAGTCATCCTATCTTTCACTTTCAGTACAGTACTCAGTAAATTACACGAGGTATTCAACACTTCCTTATAAAACAGGTTTTGCATTAGACAATTTTGCCCAACTATGGGCTAATCTAAGTGTTCTGAGCGCTTAGTTTAAAATAGGCTAGGCTGGGGTGCCTGGGTGGCTCAGTCGTTGAGCGTCTGCCTTCAGCTCAGGTCATGATCCCAGAGTCCTGGGATCGAGCCCCACATCGGGCTCCCTGCTGAGCGGGGAGCCCTCTTCTCCCTCTCCCTCTCTCCCCCTGCTTGTGTTCCTGCTCTCGCTATCTCTCTGTCAAATAAATGAATAAAATCTTTAAAAAAAATAAAAGAAAAGAAAATAGGCTAGGCTAAGCTATGATGTTTGGTAGGTTAGGTGTACTAAATGCGTTTACTATTTTTTTAAGATTTTATTTATTTGAGCGGGGGCAGAAGGAGAGAGATAATCCTCAGACTCCCCACTGAGCACAAAGCCCAGTGCGGGGCTCGATCCCACAACCCTGAGACCACGACCTGAGCTGAAATGAAGAATCGGATGTCCAACCAACTATACCACCCAGGTGCCCCTAAATGCATTTTTCAACTTAACTGTGTCTTCAACTTATGATGGGCTTATTGATATGTAACCCCATTGTAAGTCGAGGAAGAGCTGTATTAGCAAACTGAATCCAGCCACCTGTAAAAAGGATTATATACCATTACCAAATGGAATTTATCCCAAAAACGCAAGGTTGGTTTAACATCTAAAATCAGTTAACGTAAGGCACTAAAATTGATAATAGAATAAAAAGACAAAACTTTTTGGCATAGTACAACAGCCATTTATCATTAGAAATCTCAACAGAGTAGGAACAGAAGGGAATTTTCTCAGCCTGATAAATAGCATCTAAACCCACAGCTAATGTCACACTTAATGGTGAAATTGAATGTTCTTACCCTAAGACTGGGGACAAGGCAGTGAGGTTCTGCTCTTGCCACATCTATTCAACATTATACTTATACTGAAGGTTCTAAGCCAGTACAATTAGACAAGAAAAATAAAAGGAGACCATACTGGAAAGGAAGAAATAAAACTGTCTTACATGACATGATCCTGTATGTAGAAAATCCCAAGGAATCCACAAATTAATTAATTAAGAAACAGTTTCATTCAGGGCATGTGGCTGGCTCAGTCAGTAGGGCATGTGACCCTTGATCTTGGGGTTGTGAGTTCGAGCCCCATGGTGGATGTAGTGGTTACTTAAAAATAAAATCTTAAAAAAATACAATTTCATTCACAGTAGTATCAAAAAGAATAAAATAGTTGAGTATAAATTTAATAAAGTGTAAGACTTTTTATCATGAAAAGTATAAAACATTGCTGAGACAAACTATAGATCTAAACAATATGAAGAACATTACATGTTCATGGTTTGGAAGACTCGTTATTGTCAAGATGGCAATTCTCCCCAAATTCAAAATAATTCCTATCTAAATCCCAGCAGGTTTTTTAAAATAAGAAACTACAAGGTGATTCTAAAATTCACAAAGAAATGCAAAAGACATAGAATTTTAAAAGAACTAAGGTTGAAGACTTAGACTACCTCATTTCAATACTTACTATAAATCTGTGGTAGTCAGTGATATTAGGATACGTGCAATATCGGCCCAAGGACAGGCATGTAGCCAATGGAACAAAATTAAGAATTTAGGGGAAAAACTCTTAACACTGATTGATAATTGATTTTCAACAAAGGTGCCGAGACAATTCAATGGGTAAAAGATAGTATTTTCTTTCTTTTTTTTTTTTTAACTTTAAAAAAAATTTATTTTATTTATTTATTTGTTAGAGAGCACAAGCAGGGGGAGTGGCAGGCAGAGGGAGAAGTAGGCTTCCGGCTGAGGCAAGGAACCTGATGCGGGGCTTGATCCCAGGATTCTGGGATCATGACCTGAGCCAAAGGCAGATGCATAACTGACCGAGCAACCTAGGCATCCCAAAAGATAGTATTTTCAACAAATTGTGCTGGGACAATTAGAAATCCACATGTAAAAAAATGGTATTAAATCCTAAACCATGGGGCGCCTGGGTGGCTCAGTCGGTTGAGCATCTGCCTTTGGCTCAGGTCATGATCCCAGGGTCCTGGGATTGAGCCCCACGTCGGGCTCTCTGCTCAGCGGAAAGCCTGCTTCTCCCTCTCCCACTCCCCCTGCTTGTGTTCCCTCTCTCTCGCTGTGTCTCTCTCTGTCAAATAAATAAATAAAATCTTTAAATCCTAAACCACACACAAAAAATAAGTCATAGACCCAACATGGGTCATAGACCTAAGTGTTAAGAGCTAAAACTGTAGAACTCTCAGAAGAAAAATAGGAGAAAATCTTTTTACCTTTGAGTTAGGCAGAATTCTTAGATATGACACCAAAAACAATCTATAAAAGAGAAAATGATGAATTTGACTTCATCAAAATTAAGAATTTCTGGTCTTTGAAAGGTGCTGTTAAGAGAATGAAAAGACAAGTTCCAGACTGGGAGAAAATGCTTACAAATCATAAATCTGATAAAGGACCTGCTTCCAGAATAAACAAGGAAATCCTAAAATTCATGTTAACAAAACAACCAAATTTTAAAGCGGGCAAACTATTGGAATAAACATTTTGCCTAAGAATATATTCTCGGGGCTCCTGGGCACGTGAAAAGATGTTGAACTTTATTAGTCATTAGGAAAGTGCAGTTAACAATATGAGATACCACTGGAATTATACTCACTAAAACGGCTGTGATTAAGAACATGGACAGTACCAGGTGTTGGCAAGGATGTGAAGAAACTGAAGTCCTCGTAGAGTGCTAGTGGGAGTATAAAATGGTACAGCCTCTTTGGAAAGCAGTTTGACAGTTTCTTAGAAAGTTAAACCGAAACTCCCTATATGTCCCAGCAGTTCCACATCTAGGAATCTACCCAAGAGAAATGAAAACATTATTTCCATACAAAGGAATGTACACAGTGTTCATAGGACATTATTCCTAATAGCCAAATATCAGGAACAGCCCAAATGTCTGTTGCCCGGTGAGTGAATAAAATAATTGTGGTAAATCCTCACAACGGACTGTTACTGAGCAATAGAAAGGATTGAAGTTCTGATACATGCTACGGCATGAATGAAGCTTGGAATCATCTTGTGAAGGAAAAGAAGTCAGACACAAAAGGCCACACACTGTATGATTCCATGTATATGAAATATCCAGAAAAGGTACATTTGTAGAGCCAGAAATGAGGCTGCGGGGCTGGGGTTGAGAGTGGGGCTGAACTGCAAATAGGGACAAGGGAACTGTTCGGAGTGCTGGAAAGGTTCTAAAATTGGATTGTGGCAGTGGTGGCCCAGCTCTCTCAATTTACTGAAAATCACCCAATTGTACACTGATAGTAGGTGAATTTTATGGTATGTAATTTATATCTCAAAGCAATTTTTTAAAAAAGATTTTATTTATTTATTTGACAGCGAGAGCAGGAACACAAGCAGGGGGAGAGGGAGAGGGAGAAGCAGGCTTCCCATGGAGCAAGGAGCCCGATGTGGGGTTTGATCCCAGAACCCTGGAATCATGACCTGAGCTGAAGGCGGATGCACTCAAAGCCATTTTTAAAGGAATTTTCTCACTCTCTTGTGGTTTTTATGTGTGTGTGCTTAAGTTTTGAGAGCTCTTCTAAATCCTGATGCAACAAGGATTGATTTGTTTACCTTGTCACATAAATGCTCTGCTTATATATTTTAATTTCCTCTGTCTCATTAGAATGATAGTTTTTAAAGAAATACCTGTATACATGTCTGCCTTTGTTTCAGATGCATTCTTCCAACACCTCCCTGTGTTTCTCAGTTCCATCCAGAAGGCTCTTGAGTTCATCCTGAGTTGAAGTTTTACCATTCATTCTGTCAGTGGTCTTGTCCTTAACAAATTTCTTTTCAGGAGGATAATGACTTTTAGAAACCACAGCGTGGAACAGTTTTTATGTGCTTTTAATGTCCTTTGGTAAATTCTTTAACACATTTTCCTGATGAGAATTAAAGTCTTATTTTTTATTGTTTTTTGTTTTTTCATTTGGGTAGAGTTGATATATATTAGTTTCAGGTGTACACAGTCTTATTTCTGAAATGCCCCTTGGTTTTAATTGTATGCTTATCTTTTTCTTTGAAACTAGAATATGCTTCTCTGGGATCACTCTATGATTACATTAACAGTAACAGAAGTGAAGAGATGGACATGGATCACATTATGACCTGGGCCACTGATGTAGCCAAAGGTAATAAAGCTTCCTGTATTCTTACAGAATTGGTGGGGCATGTTTTCCCTTCGTGACATGGTGACTTAAGGTTGAAGATTTGTTACTCTTTTTTAGACTATAACTAGCAAGAATTCTGCAACTTTCTGTACAGATTATTTTATTTTATTTTATTCCAGTATAGTTATATAACAGTGTTACATTTGCTTCAGGTGTACAATATAGTGATTCAACAATTCTGTATATTAGTCCTCATCACAACAAGTGCACTCCTTAATCCTCTTCACCTGTTTCACGACCCGCCTCCCCCCACAACCTCACCTCTGGTAAACATCTGTTCTCTATAGTTAAGAGTCTTTTCTTGGTTTGTCTCTCTCTCATTCTCTCTCTCTCTTTTTGGGGGGGGTGGGGGGGGTTTATAGATATTTTAAGTCACTGCCTATCCACTCCTGCATTCCTTTTCTTTCTTCACTTTTTTTAAAAAAGATTTTATTTATTTATTTATTTATTTGAGAGAGACAGAGAAACATCATGAGAAGGGAGAGGGTCAGAGGGAGAAGCAGGCTCCCTGCTGAGCCAGGAGCCCGATGTGGGACTCGATCCCAGGATTCCGGGATCATGACCTGAGCTGAAGGCAGTTGCTTAACCAACTGAGCCACCCAGGCGCCCTCTCTTCGCTTTCTTTCCCTAAAACTAAGTTCTAACAAAATCAGTGATTTTCACGGAAATCAGTAAAAACAATAAAAAATGACTTTAGATTCTCATTTGATTCCAGAAATCAAAGAATGAATAATTCATTTCAAAGCCATTTTTGCCACATTTTGTGACATTGTAATTGACCAGCCTCCTTGACACATTAAACAGAAAGCTCATAATTCTGTTGTTCCGCAAGTCTCCACTTAGACTCAGTACCCAGAAAAAGTGATTTATTGTAGGATTAGTCCTACTCAATTTGTGTACATAATAATATGGTAAAAACCGTAACCACTTTGAAAAAAAAGTTTTATTTGCCCTGCCATGTGAAAGCAATTCAGATTTTATTTTCTATTTAATGTAAACTTGGAAATCACCCTGGAAATGAAATATTTTTAATACACAGAACCCCTAAACAAGGTGCCCAGTTCTTTTTCCCTCATAAATTCCGGCATAGACTAATGCTTTCTAAGGCAATTTAAATTCCATTTATTTTTATCTTTTTTTTTCCATTTTCCTAACTGAAGGTTTCTGAGTTTTATTTATAACTGTCAAAGTTGCTTTGGAAACAGCTTAATCTAAATAATGAACACTGTTAGTTACATTTGTATTCTAGCAACCCCTAGAAAGCAAGTTGTCCAGATTTTACCAGGGCAATTCACTCCTTTGCATTTTGCTCCTCCAATCTCTACAAGCATCTCTTTACAGATCAAGTCAAAGGATATTTAGCGCTCAGTAAGGAGAGCAACTCATACTTGGCTTTCACTGGGAAGTCATACAGTGATTTCCAAAAGTAACAGTCTTTCCTTTGGGGAATTTTCTTGTCAGTTTTAAGTTTCATCAACACCTGCCAAATTCTTCAAATAGGGAAAGTGAAAAAAATTTTTTTTTTTAATTTCATGCAAAATGCTGCTGCTGAACGATACTTCATTACCTTATAAGAATAATAAGCTCTATGTTTAGGATGGTGTACTTAAGGCTTTGGCTGTGTTAATTAACTTAATTGTGTATTCATGATCAAGCATTTCAAATCAAACTTAAATTCTCGCATTCTTCAAGACATTTTCGTGTAACATCATAGTCAAGTCTGTAGTATGCAGGAACCACCTGTTTGTAAGCCGGGAGCCGCGAGAAGCATTGTGGAAGTACACTTCCATAAATGTAAATATATATCCCAGCAGTCTTCGACTGAACGCACTTCACCTTACAGACATTTGCATTTAGGGTGCTTAGCCAATTACACCCATGTTATTAGTTAATGGCACTTAGGATAGATAGACAGCAAACAAATCAACTGACATCAGTCACTCTGCTTCCTGCTGTGCACACGCTCCGGAAGCTTCCTTGGGACCCCCGTTCCCCGGGCCTGGGCTGGGCCTGTAAACCTTGTCCCTCCCCGCCCTTCCCCAGTGCAGTCCCTGTCTGAGGGGCAAGTCCCTTGGCTGCAGATCAGCTCAGTTATTCCTGGGCTTTCTCAAGCCCGCTGGCACTCTATCAGAAGGACAAAGAAGAGAAAGAACAGGGCTAATGAAGTAGCAGACTGGAACTCCAGGTAAATAGGGGAGGGGGAAGTGAGAGAGGGCAGGGGACCGTGTGCCAAACTGCAGCGCAATAAAATCACCTTCTTGTGGCTGCGGAATTGCCCTGAGAGGCAGGTTCGAATGTGTTTGGCCCCAGGTGAGAAGAGTGAGGCAGAGAAGAAACTTACTTATTTATAGTCACGAGTAACACTATTTAAAATGGCCTATAAAAGGAAGAAGAAATCAGTGCTTTCAGAATGAGTTCAACTCTCTCTGGCAGAGCTGTGCACAGAACTCGGAGATGAAGTAGGAAGCCTTGATTTTTGTTGATTCTGTGTCCCATTCAGCTCTGCACCTTTCAGTCTGACCGTGATGGAAGACACTGGAGCAACAAGATGTTGAGAAATCAAAGAGTGAATAATTCATTTCAAATAAGAGTTGATTCATGCATTTTGAAGTAGGCATTGCTTAACATCACTGCCGAGAGAATACCTCCTCAAAGCCAAAAAAAAAAGAGAAAAAGGGAAAAAAAAGCCCTTCTCCTTTCTGGGTAGAAAGGGATGTGGAGGGCGAACCAGCAGGTACATCTAAAAGTCTTGTGAGTCCCTCCCCAGTGTGTACGCGGAACAGTTCAAGCAGGTGCACCGGGATCCAGTCTCAGAAGGGTCCTCACTGATTCCCCGTCTCTCCCGAATGACACCAGTCAAATTTTTTATTTTAGGAACCCTGAATCTTAAAACCGATGATGGTGGGGGTTTTTTTTAGCCTTCTTCATTGTTTGCAATAAAAATAAGGCAGAATTATGGATGGCTCCATAAAAACAAGTTAAACAGACTTTTCTATGATTGTGATTACTACTGTGTTTATGCACACTAAATATAAAAGCATACTATACATTATACCCAAATAACTTAGTTTTTTTTTTCTCATAGTATCTGCCATAAGGAAGAAAATGCCTCTATTTAAAGCTTTAGTCCCTGAGTGTTGTTTTTGGAATTCTTTACTTGTCAGCCAGTGTAGACCCTATCTAGCCCTTCCTCTAATGGTAATTAAACAGATTCTACCTGACTTTAGTTCTTAAGCAAGAAAGAGGTAACTATGAAATTCAGTCCTAGAAGTTATTAAAAGTTATCCAGGTTGTAGCTATTGAATCTTCAGTGTGTAGTATGTAGAACTTTGTGTTAGAAGAATGCTCTCCTGTATTCTAGCTATATCTTGTTTAAGATCGCTAAAATTACTGATACTTTTGTAAATGGGACTCTTTCCCGTCATGTCTTTGTATCTCAGGAGTTTAAATTTTTTAATTTTCTTTGTTCTTACAGGACCTTCAATATCTAAGAATCAGAATGGTAGAAAAAGAATAGATTATTTTTAAAAATTAGCCTTTATAAAATTGAAATTTTCTGTATGCTCAGAAAAAGAACCAAAGCCTACTTATTACATATAATGGATAGTTCATTAACAGAAGGAGCTTGTTTGGTTGTGGCAGTGGGGAAGCTGTTTCTTCCATTATTTAGAAAAGACAACTTGAGAAGTAAAGGGAAAGGAAATAATATATTTCAATAGAAAATGTTCTTTTGCTTTATCCTGAGGGGGTATACAATACATAAATACAGAAAAAGAGTCAAATACTACTAAGAGGATCACTATGAAATATGTCTTTTAAAGTATAATTTTAAAATATATTTTATTCAAAATAATAAAACTATATACATTCAGTTTACTGAAGTAACTTGATACACATTCTCAATTTGTTGGACAGAATTTTGGAGTGCATTTAAATATAGATTATCCCAAAGATTCATCCTTGTAAAGAGAATATTTTGTAACTACTGTAAATTTTTCTGAGGATCATAAAGCCCTTTACCAACCACAACTTACGAATCCAACCAGTTCCCTCCGCGCTCCACCTCTCCCAAGGTCTTACTGGAATGAGTACTGAGAAAATAAACCAGGCTGCAACTGGGTAGCTGCAGACATCCAAATGAAAGCTGAAAACCTTGGTCAGAGCTTTGGCGGATCTAGAGCGCAACTGGTAGTGGAATACCTTAGTCATTGGAGCACTTCTTTTAGTTGTAACTGTGCTGTTTTTGTGCAGACTCCAGAAAAGGTGTCCTTAAGTATTGTAATAACTTTACCCACAATCAAATTCTAAGAGATTAAAGCACATGAATTTTCCTTAGCATATAAATTTTCCTAATGTAGACATATCCTGTCTCTATTTTATCAATCATGTAAGAATAGAACACAAGAATTTAGTTTCTGCTACTGAATCCTTTGCAAAAATATGAAAGGTAGTACTGATGTTTTAAAATAGAAAGTTAATACTAATGCAATGTTGGAAAATGATATTAAAAGCCTTTCTTCCTTCTTGTATGAAAAGGAATGCACTATTTACATATGGAGGCTCCTGTCAAGGTGATTCACAGAGATCTCAAGTCACGAAATGGTAATGTAGTCCTATGTTTTTATTTTACTTATTTTATTACGAAATACGTACACCTTGTTATAGAAATAGGCTCGTGTTTTTCATATCTTTTGTACCCTGATGTTTTGACTCATCACTGATACCATGAAAATCTTTCCATTGTTAATGAATATCAGAATTCTTTGTTATTTCAAGGAGCTGCATAGTATTCCATTGTATCAGCACAGAATGTGGACATTTGGGTTATTTACATTTTTTTCTATGATAAAAAATGTTGAGCTTGATATTTCTCAGCAAAAATTTTTAACACATCTTTAATTATTTCTCTAGAATCACTTTCTAGAAGAGGTATTGCTAGATCAAAGCATGTAGTCATATACTTCTAGTCTCCTATTTTTAGATGGTTCTCCGTACTAGCAGTTTTGAGTTTTGTTCTTTTTACTCCTGAATTATTTGGTGTAAACTTTTTATGTCTGTCATTTTACCTGGTGTTGTGCCCAAAAATGATCAAAACATTTCAGAGTTTGGAAAGCAAAGGCTTTCTTTTTCTTCTTTCTCTTCTTCTGTACTCTCTAAAGTTTATTTATGATCTTATATTTTTTAATTTAGAAAGTGAGCATTTTAAAATGTCTCACAGGATTAGACATTATTACTTTTCAGTAGGGAGGTAACAGAATGCTTCTCCTATTATGTCACTTGGAAGTTAATGGACAAAGGCAGTGAGTGGGATTATTTAGCTGGCCCACACTAGCTAAAGTAAATGTTAGAGCTTGCCACTTAAAAAAAAAAAAAATCTTGCTGTCAATTTATTTACATGTTTTACTTATTTACATGCTTTCTAAGTAATTCTTCTAAGTAAGGAGGAAGAGATCTAATTTTTTTTTAAATCTTTCAATCACTGCAGTTAAAATGGGTGCATGCTAAGAGTGTGATCCTTGCAGTGGGTGGTCGTGGTAAGTGGAGGAAGAGAAGCAGGGGCCCGGCCGGCTGTCCTTGCTGGGCCTCCGGGACCATGAGGTCTGTGGAGTGGAGAAAGGGAAGTTCTTGGCGGCTGCCACTCATCAGCCATCCGGGTTGGACCACCAGCTCGACCCTACCCGGCAACTGGGGCTGACTGTTCTCTCCTTTGTCTAGGTCATCACTTATCCTTTGGCTCTTCATAGACATAAACTTCCTGGAGCTAAACACTTTCGAGATGAGTTGGCTAAGAGGAAGTTGTTAGGAAATAATTTAGAATCTAGTAGGAAGTATCAGAATCTTATGACTATAGATTTTTATTTTATTTATTTATTTATTTTTTTTTAAGATTTTATTTATTTATTTGAGACAGAGAGAATGAGAGAGAGAGCACATGAGAGGGGGGAGGGTCAGAGGGAGAAGCAGGCTCCCCGCTGAGCAGGGAGCCCGATGCGGGACTCGATCCCGGGACTCCAGGATCATGACCTGAGCCGAAAGCAGTCGCTTAACCAACTGAGCCACCCAGGCGCCCCATGACTATAGATTTTTAGTTCATGCTCAGAATTTCAATCCACACAAGTTACTTGACTTCTCTTTTTTAAGTCTGTTTTATCAGAATATCTTGAATATCTCATGGGATGAGAATGATTAAGTTACAGATTTATCCATGCTCTCATTATGAAAACTAAGTAACAATGGAGACTGTCCGGATTTTTACAAATTACAATTTGTGCAGTTACTTGATGGGAAAACACGTACACATTGAAAAAATATTGACCTAACTTTTAGCAATTTTTTTTTTTGGTTCTGAAATGGAATAACAAGACTCTTATTTTCTATGTTACATGTTTTTATGTTAGGTTCTTTTTTAATGAAGCACTTGTTAATCTTATAATGAGAAAAAAGAAGCAGAGGTATTTTTAAAAAGTAACTGAATATGGTATTAACAGTATTTCTATCTTTATTTGAAAAAATTGGCAGTTTATATATAGTATCACATTTACCCTTAGGCTATTCCATGCAAAGAGTCTATTTTCCCCACTTACCAAGGTCATTAGTAATAGCTCAGTAAGAATTGATCAGCTAGTGTGTTCAGGGCGCTGTGTGGCTTACAAAAGAAATGCCAGGGGGCACCTGGGTGGCTCAGTCAGTTGCTTCCAACTCTTGATTTTGGCTGGGGTCATGATCTCAAGCTTGTGAGATGGAACCCTCCATCAGGCTCCGCGCTCAGTGCAGAGTCTGCTTGAGATTCTGTCTTTTCCTCTGCCTCTCCCCCTGCTTGCTCATTCACTCTCTCTAATATAAATGAATAAAATATTTAATTTAAAAAAAAAGGAAAGAAATGCCAGATGGTTCTTCAAGGTCTACCTTGGGTCTCCTCGCCTCTTCTCCTCTTATTTACCCACTCCCATAAAAGCCCCATCTGCATATTAGGACTCCCAGACAGAGCGTAGCTGCAGAACTACGTGTCTGTCTGCTTAGTGGGAGATGCCACATAGATATTTGTATGACCCTAAGATATATCATGTCCCCATTGATCTTGTCATTTCCTCTCTGCCCCCCAAAAGTTATTTCTATATTCCTTTTCTCCATGAATGGCAATACCAATTGCCTAAGCCAGAAATGAGATAAAAAGGAACAGTTTGATTGCAGAGATCTTGCTCTAATCATTATGCTGTATTGCCTCGTTATTTGATTTCATCCTTGAGTCCTCCCCCCCATTGCTTAAGTCCAGTTGATTTGGTCTCCTAGATGTTTTTTTTTTCTTTCTCTTTCTTTCTTTCTCTTTCTTTCTCTTTCTTTCTTTCTTTCTTTCTTTCTTTCTTTCTTTCTTTCTTTTTCTTTCTTTCTTTCTCTCTCTCTCTTTTTTCTCTTTTTTTCTTTCTTTCTCTTTCTCTCTCTCTCTCTCTTTCTTCTTTCTTTCTTTCTTTCGTTCTTTCTTTCTTATTCATTTATTTGAGAGAGAGTGTTCCAGTGAGGGAGCACAAGCAACAGGAGGGGTAGAGGGAGAGGGAGAAGAAGACGCCCCACTGAGCAGGGAGCCCGATGTGGGACTCGATCCCAGGACCCTGGGATCATGACTTGAGCCAAAGGCAGACGCTTAACGACTGAGCCACCCAGGCACCCCCCCATTTTTAAAAAAATATTTTAGAGAGATACAGTATGTGAGCAGGGGGAGGGGCAGAGGGAGAGGGGAGGCAGACTCCCCACTGAAGGTGGAGTCCAACACAGGGCTCCCATAACCCGTGAGATCATAACGCATGAGATCACAACCTGAGCCAAAACCAAGAATCCAGCGCTAAACCAACAGAGCCACCCAGGTGCCCCTGATTTGGCCTCCTAAATGTTTCTTGACTTGGTCCACCTCTCCTGTTCTGTGCCACAGCCTTTGTCTGGGCATCCTTTTGTCCTTTGGACTACAACCACTTGGGTGCACAGTGATCTCCTTGCCTCCAGTTCTGTTCTTCTCTCATATGCTCTCCCCTCTGCACATTTGACCATTTCATTTCTCTGCTTAAAATTGTTCATTGGATTTCCATTTCTCACAAAGGCCCTCCCGGACCAGGCCCCTGCCTTCCAAAATTGCCTGCATTTCCCTCTGCTCCTGACCTTCTGCAAGGTCTTTTTTCTGCCTAGAAAATGCTGTCCTCCCGCAGCGCTTCTCTGTCTGGTTAGTCCCAGCATGTTGTTCAGGTCTTAGTGTGAGCACCATTTCTTCCAGAAAACTCCTGCTGACCTTCTTAGACTTAGATACCCCTGCTCTTTGATTCCAAGGCAATCTCTGTGTCTCTCATCATAGAATTTATCCCACATAATTATATATTTAAAAATTTTTTTAAATGTTAATTCCAGTATAATTAACATACAGTATTATATTAATTTTAGGTGTTATCCCATTTGATTATAGACATTGGTTTCAGTGTCTCTCCCATGAGACTGTAAGCTCCACAGGGGCAGAGAAAAGCCAGTCTTGCTCACCTTCCTCTTCCAGAACATAGTACATTGCCTCGCCCATAACAGGTGCTTGGCAAATATTTGTTAAGTGAGTGAATGTATGAATAAGTGAATGAATGAATGTTGTCCCTGCCTACAAGAGAATCACTCTTCAGTTGGGAGGAAAGATAGATACCAGGAAGTGGTAATTGCTAGTGACGTCCTCAGTACCACGCTGGTAGAATCGTGGCAGAACCCAAGTAAAAAATTTGGTTCTTGGGGTGCCTGGGTGGCTCAGTCAGTTAAGCATCTGCCAGTCAGGTCATGATCCCAGGGTCCGTCCTACAGCGGGCATGCGGAAAGAGAGAGAGAGAGCATGAGCATGGGGAAGGGACAGAGGGAGAGGGAGAAGAGACTCCCCACTGAGCGGGGAGCCCGCCATGGGATACTGAGGAGGTCACTAGCACTCTCTTTCTCTCTCTCCTAAATAAATCAATAAAATCTTTAAAAAGGTGTTGGTTCTCTTTACTGCTACTAAGCTGTGCCATTTTTACAGGACCTTAGTACTACATTTGATTTAAACAAATGTTTCGAAAGCCTTTTAGTCAGTACCTCATGGAATTAGTTTTTTGTTCTTGTTTTAAAAGCTTCAGTGCAGTAAATACTTCAGTTTTACCTTTCATATGCCATATGGAAGATAGAAGTAGAAGTTTATGGGTTTTTTTCGGCATAAGATGACTCAAATAAATTAGATGATTGTCATAATTTTTTTCTTTCCTTTTTTTTTTTTTAGTTGTTATAGCTGCTGATGGGGTATTGAAGGTAGGACTCCTTTTAATTTTTTTCAAAAGTATTTGTTAACTTCGGATGTAAGTTTTTGTGACAGATAATTCTTTTATTAATCAGTGGTTGAAGGTTGATACTTGTTTCTCTTTTCTCAGATATGCGATTTTGGTGCCTCTCGGTTCCATAACCATACAACACACATGTCCTTGGTTGGAACTTTCCCATGGATGGCCCCAGAAGTTATCCAAAGTCTCCCTGTGTCTGAAACTTGTGACACATATTCCTATGGTGTGGTGAGTTCATTTCTAATTTTTTTTTTGTTGCTCAGGGAAATCTAAAAAAGCAAACACCTCCAGGAGTGGGATACAGCAATTTAACACAGTTTTAAGACAACGATGCTGTTTCCAGTGGAATGCCTAGAGCAATGGCCACAGACAGAACACTTCCTAATTGCCAGAATGTTCATTTTGATCACTTTTCTGCATCCGAGTTATTTTGTCCTGTGTTGAGAAGAAACCAATGCTACTTCCAAAGAGCAATTAGATGGAATCTAAAATAATGCCGGGCCTGATGCACTCATGTGGAGAGTGCTTTCCTGGGCTGGACGCATGACTGTGGAGTATCCGTGTTAAGTCAGTGGAAACGTGGGTCATCTGGAACAGGACTTCACTGTAGTAAGTTGCTCAAAACACACTAGGTCTGCCCCATGAGTGAATTACAGGAGATTTTTGAATGTCAACTATTAAAATGATTAGTGAGTTTCCGGAGAGTACAGAAGAAAACGTACTTAGCTTTTATGGCCTTGTCCAAGCCTGCTGCCAGTCTTATAAAGTAGTGTGACTCTCTGAGGCGTGACTCTAAGGTATGTAAAAATCACAACAGAGCAGCACAGAGGGGAACAGGATAATGTGGGGGTGGGGATGCTCAGGGAATGGAGCCACAGGAAGGACTCCCTTAAGGAGCAGAAGCTTCTGGAGGAAGGGTTTTGAGGTGGATCATTCTTGAGGAATAAGCAGAGGGAAAGAAGTTAAGTGGAATGGGGGAACACTAGGGTGGGAGGGGAAGAAGGGCATGGTGGTTCTTTGGTGGTAGAAGGAATTTATTTGTTGTTTTTTATCCTTAAAAATACTGTGTATCTTTTAAAAAGTCCGAAGTAGTATTTGACACTCCTTCTCTTCGGGTCTCATCTCTCAATCATACTAACCTCTATATTTATATTATTACTCTTAAAAGGACATTTTCATAATAATGGGAAAAGGAGCAGACTGATTTTGGCCCAAACCCCCATGCCTCCTCTTCCCGGACTTCTGTGGTTTCTATTGAAAGTGACAGCTGATGGCCCAAGAGGAGACCTGCATTGTCACATGTATTCCTGATTCTCTAGAGGCCATCAGCCTCTCGGGATTTACTGCTGGCTTCATTACTTAAGTCTTGGGCTTGTTTTCTTTGGCAAACTTTTTCTAAATTATAATATATCTTATGTGTACCAAATTAATTATTTTTTTAAAGATTTTATTAGAGAGAGAGAGCACAAACAGGGGGAGCGGCAGGCAGAGGGAGAAGCAGGCCCTCCGCTGAGCCGGGAGCCCTACTTGGCCCATGACCCTCTCCCCTCTCATGCTGTTTCTCTCTCAATTAAATAAATAAATAAAATCTTAAAAAAATTTTTTAAAGATTTTATTTATTTATTTGACAGAGAGAGGGAACACAAGCAGGGAGAGTGGGAGAGGGAGAAGCAGGCTCCCTGCTCAGCAGGGAGCCCGATGTGGGGCTTGATCCCAGGACCCCGGGACCATGACCTGAGCCAAAGGCAGATGCTTAATGACTGAGCCACCCAGGCGCCCCAAAAGGCTAGGATTTTAAAGGTTGGAAGACAACAGTAGCTTCAGGCTAAAAATCTCATTTCCCTTAATTCTGGGTATTTCTAAGACTGAAGGCTATAAACTACTATAGACAGCGATCAAATAAGTCTCATTGAAAGATGGGGAAGAAACATAAGTTCCTGAAGAGACCTGATTCTAAAACTGTTCTCTGTGTCAAAAGTTACTACATTCTGACCATCCTACCAATCACCTGCTGGGGAGGTGTGAAAATGGGGGAATTTGTTGCAATTTCAGACTTTAGTGAGATGTTTTCTCTTAGGAAGTTATGTACCTTCATTTTTAAGCACCAGTGTGTTTATCGTGTCAGGCAGGGTGTTAGACACGGATGTGGGTAATGTAAATTGGACTTCACCTGCTCATTGGGACCAGTGTTCTATCCTGTGGAACAGGAACAAGCAAACTATTTCTGTAAAGGACCAGAGAGTAAATATTTGAGACCTTGAGGCTCACTAGGAGTCCCCATTGTGTATTCTTTTGTGTTTTTACAACCCTTTACAAATGGTAAAATCACCGTGCGCTCCGCAACAGGGCTCAGTCCACAGAGAAAGCTGTGTGGAGCTGGAGGGAGGGAAAGGAAGCCGCAGGGCTGGAGTAGGTCACAGTGAGTCAGCAAGAGACCACACTTCTCACACTCTCACTTGCCTGTGCATATAGATACACACTCACATATTTAGGCTGTTATAGTTTTTAAATTATTTTTGCATATGAACTAGGAGACTTTAGAGGCTCATTTTAGGACTCCCCAAGCTCTGGTATAGCACTTGTACTTTGAAAATTCTCCCCAGTTCTTGGACTTTTCCTATCTCAGAAATGTTTGATCTGAAAGACAACTGTGGGTTCCAGATAGAGTGAACTTTTGGTTTCAGTATTATCTCACTTATGAAAACAAACCTCACACCGCTTCCTTCTAGAACCTTACTGAATCAGGGGCGTCACTGGGTTTCCTGAGCCAGAGTAGAATCTCAGTCCCAGTAACCAAGGACCAATTCATTTTCACAGGCAAACTATCAAAGATATTAGTGACTTCCATGTTTCCTATATCTTTTTAAATCCTTTTCACTCATTCCTCATCGACCCCCTCATGTTAAACATACTTTGAATCAACCTTTCCGAGGCTGCAAATGTTGCTTACATTATTAAGCTTTTCTTTCAAGTAACTGTGCGCAACCTCTTAGTAGATGGGCCTGAACGTTTCTATTGGTGAATGAGGTTTTCTCTGGACTTGTTTACTGACCCTTCGTTCTGTTCTGAGGGATTTAACAAATGCTTAACAAATCATTCCATCAAGTAGTTTCACTTACTGTCGCAAACTCGATAGCCACTCACTGAACATTTGCAGTGTCATTTGATATTTAGACACTGGATGCTGCTCTGTGGGACCTGTCCGCCCCAGTCACCTGCTTCTGCGGTCAGGTTAGAGGCTTCTTTTGACTGGTGGAAACAAAAATGCCTTTCCAGTGACTCTGTTTGTTTTAAACAGTATCTTAAAGAGAAAGGTTTACTTGGAATTCTGGTTATGCTCAACCCATAGCTGTATCAACAGAGTTCCACTCAAAGTTGCACATAGGGGCGCCTGGGTGGCTCGGTTGTTAAGCGTCTGCCTTCGGCTCAGGTCATGATCCCAGGGTCCTGAGATCGAGTCCCACATCGGGCTCTCTGCTCCGCGGGAAGCCTGCTTCTCCCTTTCCCACTCCCCCTGCTTGTGTTCCTGCTCTCGCTATCTCTCTCTCTGTCAAATAAATAAATAAAATCTTAAAAAAAAAAAAAGCCCTACATATAAAGTTGCACATAAACCAGTTGAATTATAAATGAGAATTCAAGATTTTATTTAATACTGACCCCTTCCCATTATGTTCTAGATAAACACCATTTAGTGAAAGAAATAGTACAAGGCATGCTTTCCAGAGCTTTTTGTTTAAACAATCACAAATTTTTGAAAAATAAAGAAAGCACTGCATGGTCAAAGTAGTTATTACCTAAAAGAGCAGGAGAGAATGGTTGTTAAGGTAGGGGCATGTTAGTTTTAGAACTTTGTTGTCCAAAGACTGAAAATAATACTCACCTAGGAAAGCAGTGTGGTTATTTAGAATTTTTAATGTCCTTTCAATAATAGGTGAGTAGCCAGGACCATTTGTCAGTACAGTATCTCTTGGCATAAAACATCCCATAGTTCATGAAGGGTCCATTCTGTTCATGTGCCTACACACACACACACACACACACACACTCTCTCTCTCGCAGATGAGTAAGACCCTAAAAAAGAGTGGTCCTTTTTTGAAACCCACCTCAAAAAAAAACACCTAATATATTTTTGCTTTTCATTTTTCTATTTTTCAGACTTGCTGTAAAAATGTAGCCCCTAGTATTATCGAAGTCCCTCACCCCCGCAACTTGATAAACCTGTGTTGCTTCTTAACTCATGGCAAGACCAACCAGCCTTAGCCAGCCTTAAAATAAATGTGCTGTGAATGCCAGAAGTGGATCTTGTGATCCTTGCTTCTAAGCTGATAAACTTTGCTGGGCAGGCAGTTGTTTCTCTCTCCGTTTTACAAGAGAGGAGATTGTGCTACCCCTTTACAGTGATCTCTCTTGAAGGACGGAACCAGAGGAGTGTTTAGTATGTTATCCACAAAAAAGAAAAGACTCAAGGAAAGCAAAAATCATTGACAGAACAAGCCTTCTGAGAACACAAGGCCTAGCCACTCTTCAAAAACAAAGCTGTCCTAAAGACAATGCAGAAAGGATTACCTTCCCAGAAGCTTCTGAGCCAGAACCACAATTTGAAGAGAGGGGCTTAGGAGTGAGCATCTGTGTGTGGCTTGTGTGTGAGCCCTGTTCCAGAACAATCCGGGCTCAGGTAATGGCTTGCCATTGTTTGTCAAAGAAAGGGCAGGAAAAGTACACAGCCTTGTCCAAGTTTCTCTGCAAACTGAAAATAGAAATTTTTCCTTGTGAGCACAGTTCAGACGTAGATACGTCTCAAGATAGAATGAGCTGGAAAGTATTTTTAAGGGGAAAGATCACAATAATGTTTGGCCTGCATTCCCGTCACTGATGTTTTCAGGCCTAGTTTAATATATTTTTAGACCTTCACATGACTTCCTCCACAAAGGACTGTGTTGTGCCGAGTGCCATTGTGTTTAGTGCAGAAACCGCTGTTGTCCTGTCTCGTGGCGCCTGCTTTCTGCCACACTCCTGCACCTGGGGGATCGGTCACAGGGACTCGGCGCGCGCTGGCGCTGGGCTTACGCGGGGACTTCACGTGGCCCCGGCGGCGCCTGGGCCGCGCCCGCGCCCCGCACCCCGCGCCCCGCACGTGCGCCGCCCGCACCCCGCGCCCCGCGCCCCGCACGTGCGCCGCCCGCACGGGGCCCCTCGGCTGTGGCGGCTCGCCCGCAACCCGCACGCGGATGAAAACGAAACTCTCATTTTTCCAGGGAAACAGGACTCAGAC
>NW_023270377.1:57949215-58014542 GCF_011800145.1 Mirounga leonina | reverse complement strand
TTATTTTTCCAGGGAAACAGGACTCAGACCTTAGTAGATTTGGGCTATTTTCCAACTGAATATTTGGGAATAAAGAATGGCATAAATCTTTTTGTCTGTCACTTCCCAAGCTCTTGGTTTTGCATTTTACTTCGTAAAACCCAGTCAGCCTTTGTGTGTGCGCCTGCGCAGTGGGTTGTGCGTGCAGCCCAGGGTCAGAAAGCAGGGGCGGGAGGCTGGAGGCCACCTCCCTGGACGTTTTGGGGTCTGGAGCATTTGATTTATTTGAGGCTGAGTCACTGTTCCCTTTCTCCTTAGGAAGGCCAAATTCCTCAGTTTGCTTGCTCTGCATATCCCTCTGCCTCCCCAACCTCAGCACCAGGGGAGTGGTAATGGCCTGCAATGGAGGGGCTTCATTTCCTGCTCAGCCCTCTCGCTGCTCCATCCCTCTCCCCTGTGCGGGCAGGGTCTCAGGGGTGATTGCATACGTGGTCTGGTCCTCACGCTGCCTTTGCTTACAGTGCTTGCTAGAATCATCCCCTTCTGGGATGCCCCTTACCTTTTCCTAATCACTTCTGGGATTCAAATAGAATTATTCAGTAGCTCTTCTAAAGAAGTACCTTACACACTTGATTAAAAGCCCAAAGAGGCTTCAGTGAATTTTTTTTCTCCTGCTTGAGCAGCATCTGCCAATTTCCCTGATTTTCCTGCTAATTAGCCAGAGTTCATTTAGCATGTTCTGATTTGAATATGACTGAGCACTGGCTGAGGAAACAGTGGATACAGAGTTAAAGGTTTGTAGGACCTGCTTGAATAGAGTACATGTTCTCAGTCTACATTCTTATTTAGAAATGGGTTTTTTGTTTTTAGAACAAGAGCAATCTAAATCAAAACTGCTGAATTCATTTGCTTCTCACCTCTGCCATGGCTCCACACCTGAAATATGGCACGTCACATTCTCTCTCACTGCAGCCTCCCTACTCTAGACTTATGTCAGGTGAAGAGCTTGACCATTAGGGTGAGGCAGCAAGTTCATATTCTTGCTCTGCCACTTGGTAACAGAGTGGCTGTGGGCAAGTTTATTTGACTTTCTGAAGCCTTAGTTTCCTCATCTGTAAAATGAGGATCACTTCTATTCGCTGGGATTGATATTAATCATGACAACACCTGTAAAGAGTTTAACAAAGTATCTGGAACATAATCACTCAGTAAATGATAGTCATTGTTATGAATATTGATAAAATTATAATTGTTTTGCACTTCACAAAATATTGGTAGACTCAGATTTTGATGCCCATCTGTATAAATCGAGAAAGTTACCTGAATGTAAAAATCTCCATTACTTAGTATTTTAAATGAAACTCAAATCATTGGCTGTTTTCAGCATTCCTAGCATCAGTTTGCTTTCTTTGGGCATACCAGTGCAGATTTATTAATCGTGCTGATCTCAAGGATTGCAGAGAGATGAACACACACATACATTCCCCCCCCCCACACACACACCTAGCCTATATATATGAACATAAAGTGTTTATTATATTTTAGAACAGATAGTAAATTATGTTATAGGTGGAAGAAAATGACTCCCTTAGACCAACTCATTTTGAGAGAGCTTCCTCCAAAACACAAAATTTAAATGTTACAGTTCTGCGAGTACCTACCATTATGGGGTGAATGGTTTAGCCAGTGATTTGGATTTAGGGCTCAATATTTTTTATCAGACCATTACTGATCCTTTAAAAATACGGTCGAATTCCCAGTTACTATCTTATAGAGAAATTTATTGGTGATTGAAGGTAGAAAGAGTTTGACTAACAAAATATAAAACCTAATTTGTGGGAATCTGTGAGAATTCTAGCAACTTACAAGATAAATTATGTAGGCCCATTGGTTTCATAAGTCTGGCTCTAAATGTTCTGATTTCTAAACTAGTTTTTTTTCTTTATAAAAATGAACAAAAAATGAATGTATGTCTGTGTGTCTGTGTGTGTGTGTATATATATAATGTGTATATATATATATATATAATATGTGTGTATGTGTATATATATATATATAATATTTGGGAGAAGTCCTAGGCATGAATATATATGTTTTTTCCAAGTTTCTACAGGTGGGGTTGGTTTTGTCTGGTAATTGGATACAGTTAAGTGTTAGATAAAGTTTCAGTAATATACCAAAAATATAAAGTACAAGAATAAAAATTCCATTTTCTTTTTGTTCCAGGTTCTCTGGGAGATGCTAACAAGGGAGGTCCCCTTTAAAGGTTTGGAAGGATTACAAGTAGCTTGGCTTGTAGTGGAAAAAAACGAGGTAAGACTACGATTCTCCATTCAGGTACATAGATCAGAAAACAGTATTGGGGTTTTGCAAAAGACTTTTTCATCTTCTTCAAATTGAAAGTAAGTTCACGCTTATGGAAAGATTAGCAGTAGGAGCTAACACAAAGGGTCAAAGTGATGTTATTCCTCATGAATGGACCCTTTACATCTAATTGTTGCAGCTTCACGTCGTGATGCTGTAGATCAAAAATTGTACAAGTACTGTACTAGTTTCTCAGTCTCAATTGTAAAACCTAGGGGTTTGTTCTTAGTGATGAAAGAAGCCATTGCGTCCAAGGTAGGGGAACAGTTTAACTCCATCTCCTGCGTTTAGGACATCTTTTTTACTGGCCGGGAGTTGATATATCTGTAAGAGACCTTCAGCTACTTCAACTTACCTCTCCCAGCAGGAGTCACTATAGTACAAGAAACTGTCGCTTAGATGAGAATTTCAAAAATAAAAGAAGAAAAAATAGTTTCAAAAAAGGGAAAAATTACAGTTTTGCCACCTACGTTGAACACTACATTGAAGATGAGCTCCTCACTGGAATTGGCGAGGCAGTGGCGTAACTGTTCCCGTCTTCATGCAGAGCCTTTCCATTTCAAAAGAACTTCAGTGGCGTAAACACCGTTTGTGCTGTGTCCCCAGCCTCGCTTTTCTTCTTCCCACAAATTGAGGCTTTCAGTTAGTTGGACCTATGAGCCTACATCAGAGAACGTGGTACATTCATATCAAAGAGAGCAACTACATTTTGAAAGGCTTAAAATTGTGACTGAAATGCACAGGCATGGAAATCCTCAGCATAAGGATGAAGCATCCAGTATCAAGGTACTATGAGAACTTAGATCCGGTAATGGAAGCACGCAGTTGTCTTTGCAATGCAAAACAACCTTACTTCACAGAGCTTCCTTTCCAGATCTGATCTGTGCGCTCTGCAGAAGGTAAGAGTGCGACCTGAGGATAAAATAATTTGCAAAAAGGTGAATACGTGGAGATAGGCCCTTTTTAAGGCTATGAAAGAATGAGATTGATCTGCTCCCCATGTGAGTGCAGGAACAGACTAGATTAACCAAACAGCTGCTATTGACTAAGAGAAACCAAGTTTCCGTAGTTTAGATCACATAATCCCGCTACCTTATTAATTTGTCCTCCTGAGCTATTGAGAACAGATGAAATGTTCATGATAGCTGAACTTGATGGGAGAGAGCTGCCAATTTAAGAAAAAGCAAAAGGAGTTATATTCAAGAATGTGTCTTGCTCAGTGTTTCACAGGAGCTGTTCTGTTTTAATTAAGTGTCCTGCTTATTCCCGGTGTGCTATTAAATCAGACCCTCGTACACAGGATAACTGATATTTTCATGATAGGAGAACCCGCTTGTCTCTGTTCTATTTCTCTTGCCAGTGAGGTGATTAGATGTTTGGTTCTGGGTTTACAAATGGGAGTGAAGAAAACAATTGACCTAATGTTGACTTTGGAGTGGAACACTCAATGTAACTTTTTCCCCTCTACATTGTTCTAAGAAAAATTAGAAGAAAGTGTTTTAAAAGCTGACTGGACCCTCCAAATACGTATAAGAAAAAACAATATTTTAAAATAATATTTCATCTAAAGGATGGCAGAAGAGGTGCGCTTCTAAAGCACTTTCAAAACATGAGTATCCATCAAGGATGATTAAAGCAGACAAGAAAAATGAATTTAGAAGCTGCCTTTGGATAGCTGGCTTGGGGGCTGGAATCACCCATAAATAACCTTGAGAACTTCCTCAACATGTACAGGAGGAGGCTGTAAACCACCCCGCCCCGCCCTTTTCCTCAGGGATTCCCTGGAGTAGAACGTACTGTTTTTTCCGTGGTGTGACCTGATTGATAGTCGCCTAATAACCGATGGAGACCACTCAGATACCTCCCCTTCTGTACGCAGAATAGCAAGTTCAAGGAACCCCACATGGTGAAACAAGTTTTCTCAACTTTCTACTGAACTTAAGGAAAATTGGGTATTGAAGGCTACTTACCTGTCTACTCTCACTCTGCACAATATTTGTCAAAAATATGGAATTTAAGTTTAACTGTACTTTCCATTGTCATCATTCACAAAGGAGTCTTCATTTCATCTCATAAATGTAGACACGTATTACCAAAACAAATTCTGTTGACATAACATTAAAAGAATTGCCAAGTCTCAACTATATAGAACAAACTGAAGGGGTTGCTAGAGGGGAGGTGGGCGGGGGATGGGCTAAAGGGATGATGAGGACTAGGGAGGGCACTTGTTCTGATGAGCACTGGGTGTTGTATGTAAGTGTTGAATCACTATATTGTACACTTGAAACTAATATACTGTATATTAACTAACTGGAATTTAAATGAAAACTTGGAAAAAATGGCCAAGGATTTATTTCATAGAAAAATTGAGACTCTGACTTAAAAATAATTTACAAAATCCTTTCAACTTCCAATTATTTCATTTATTTTTACTTTGGAATACCTTGGATTCTTGAGTTGAAAAGAGCAAGCTGTTTGTTTTTTTTTTTAACAGGCCTCATTTAAATAAAGAATGATGTGTTTAAACCTAAATGTAAGCCAGTCACCCTAGAATGCACCTATATCCAAATATTAGAGTTACCTTTTCTTTCTAACTTTTTATTTTGAAATAATTATAGACTAACAGGAATTTGCAAAAATATTAGGAGGGATTCTGTGTACCTTCATCCAGCTACCCCCACTGGTGAGAAACAGGTATAGGCCAATACCAAAACCAGAAAGTTGACATTGATACATTACTCTTAACCAGACTCTCGACCTCATTCAGTTTCACCATTTAGATTGCTTTTTGGATCTATAGGAAGATCAATACGGTCTAAAAATATCTGAAGGTGTTTGCTTCTAAATGCTTAATATAATTTTTCCTAATAGTAAATCCCATTAAAACTAGATACATAAAGCACTGTTAAAGACTGAACCCTTTAGGAGGGTATTACTAATAAATTTTGTAATTTTTATAGACATGTATGTTTGTCTTCGTAATTTCTATAAAACTGAATTAGTGGTCATTCAAAATATTCTGACAGTATAATTTCTATCTTTACAAATACTTAGATTCTCATAAAATATGTTTTGTTCTAAGTAGCAAAACAATTTTTTTCTTTTAGAGAGCGCGCACAGGCACACATATACGGGAGCAGGGGGAGGGACGGAGGGAGAGAGAGAATCCTAAGCAGGCTCCCTCTCTCGGCCCTGAGATCATGACCTGGGCATTGTCAGTCACTTAACCAAAGTATTCTTAATAGGCGCCCCAAACTATTAACAGAAATCCTCAATCCATTGTTGACTACATTTTGGAAAAAAGATAATAAAAAATAATTGACAAAAAGTAATTTTTTGCATCTTATGTAGAAAATGGTGCAGAAAAAGAATATGCTTTTTAAAAAATGTCATGCCTAATTTAGTGGTTGGGAAATATTTTCATTTTAATTTTGGAACTTTTAAAATATTTAAGTTTGAAGTAGTACGGCTAAATCTGTTGCTAATATCTGGTTATTTCGGGATGTTTTAATGCATTAAGAATGCCCACAGTTCTGTAAACAGGACTTAAATACTTCGATTTTCTTTTAAAGTACTTTTTAATAAACCAAAATAAACCCTTACATTAGTGTCTGAGTCTAGATTTAACTGATATCTGACCATATGAGATGATCTAAAATAATTATGTCTTCTTTCATAATGTCTCAGATGCAGTAGCTAAGAAGTTTCTCAGTAAGAAAAGATGATAGAAAAGATTAACATCCATCCATATTCATCCAGGTCACATTTCAGTTCTTAGAAAAATGTGAAAAAGTTATATTGAAAATGTTTCCTTTTATGAGAAATTTCCATGGGGTGCATTTAGCTGAGTAATTGCAATCACTTTGTTTCTCTTAGTTGCCAAATATTTTTAAAAAATAAACACCTGATTTTCCTTTTGATCTTCATCAAAAGGTTTCCAGTTCACATTACAGTAAAATAAGAGTACAGCTTACCAGATCTCCTCTCTTCTATGTAATCAGTTAAAAAAATGTTTAGCATAGCCTTTAATTTGGCGAGGGCTGTTTTGTTTAAAGCTTTCAGGTTTTATATATTTTAGTTTATTTTTATTTTAAGGTTATCTGTAATTCTAAATACAGATCCCCATCTGTTTTCTTGCCAGGGCAACTCTTTTTCTAGTTTTATGCGTAGCCTCCCCCAAATCCAACTAAGTTCAGTTTCAGTTTTTTATTTGCAAAACTTCTTTGGTAAACAATACTGCATAATAAATCTTCTTAGTACTTCTTAGTGCGGTGGTTCTCAACCGTCATACCCAGGCCTCTCTTGATAACAACTCTTTTCATGCTCCCTCTACTTGCTGGAAGTGAAATTCAGATGTAGTACAACCTACCCACACACATTGTACTTTAAAGTCAACATAATGCTCTCGTCGTAGTACACAGAAGAAATAAATACGTATTACGGTGTATAAATGCGCAGGCACAACCGCAGGAGAGGAGAAAATGGAATAGTTTCAGAGCTTGTACCTATGGATAAATAGGATTCAACAGCTACAAATGCAGAATGGAGTTGAATTGTATCAATGATTCCAGCAGCATGAGCAATGCTGTTGTAGGTGACATTTTCTAAAAATCTTGGTAAGGTTATGAATAATGCAAAGATCAATCTGCCCTTGATTTATTTTATTTGGTAGTTGCATTCTTAGTTCATTGCATTTTAAATCTGCTCAAAATATACTTTGTGTTTATTGTAAATCAAAGAGAGTCTAGAGCCAGAAAAATGATTAAACCTCGTTGTTTGATTGCACAGGGGGCATCTGAAGTTTGGTGGAGTGCAAGGGAGTACTTAGAGATTTACCAACATAGTGAAGGATGTCCAGCATTCTTGACCCGCTCCAGGTGCAACTCTCCAGTCTTTAAAACAAAAATGCCTCCATAGATATCTAAAGAGCCTCCAGGGGCATGGCAAGTTCTAGAGAAGCACTTCTGTAAAATGTTGGAACAGGACAGATGCTCACAGTGTAATCTTTGTCGTATCCAGCCCTTGTGCTTTAGCCATAATGAGTCATATGTCCAGAATCTCTTATTGGCCAATGAGAAGAGGCACACTTCTTTCAAATGATCTCTGGGACGGTCTGTGCTAAACACGTTTCCAGAGGTGTCACGCCTACCGCCAGCTGCTTTCCTAGCTGCCTGGGCTGTGTGCCTATTTCATAACCGCCTGCGCAAAGATTGGTGGTTTTAGGCCTTGCCCTTCTCCTACTGTAGTTTCCTTCAGACTTGAGTCTATGTTTCATTGTATTTGTTGTGCGGAACCCGACTTCTCCATCCACTGGGATGCCTTTTTGGAAGAACAGTATTAAAAGTCTCTTTAGAGATACGATGTATCTAAACATAAATTCTCATCTGCCATCTATCAATCAATGGAAGCTTAAAATTTAATGACCTGTTTGTGCTCTAAATGTTACTCTTTTATGAACTTTCAGTGAGGATCTGCTTACCTTCATGAGTAAATCCTTGTGTTGTCTTTCCTTCTCTGTGGTAGAGATTAACCATTCCAAGCAGCTGCCCCAGAAGTTTTGCTGAGCTGTTACGTCAGTGTTGGGAAGCTGATGCCAAGGTATGTTAAGTCAGGTTTTTTTTTTTTTTTGGTCGTCATTCAGAATTCTGAAATTTCACTTGTTTGTTTGGCTTTGAGTTAAAACTTAGGGTAATGAGCGTCATTACAAAGTAAAGCTAGATTGCTGTTCCTGTGAGCCCCAGATGGACTGTTAAGTCTTTCTGTTGTTATCTGCTTATCTTGATCCTTAGAAATTCATTACTGGCTCTTTCTTACAGCCTCTCTGGCACTCTTGATTCAACAAAGAATTGCATTCCTTTGTTTTTAATCTTTAATAAGAACTGTTGCACCTTCGTGTTCTAAAATGGCCAGCACACAGTGCTTATTCTGTGCCAGGCACTATTCCAAGCACTTTATGTACATTAGCTCATTTGTTCCTCAGAATAGCTCTATGATACAAGTTGTGTTATTCCACCCATTTTCCAGATGAAGAATCAAGGCATGCAGAAGTTAAGTAATGCTCAAGGCCACAGCTAGTACATGCTGAGACTGGAGAATGAGCCCAAGTGGTCTGAACCAAAGACCAGGCCAGAGTAGCACTTCTATTTGTTTTGTTTTGGTTTTTTTTTTAAGATTTTATTTATTTATTTGACAGAGACACAGCGAGAGAGGGAACACAGGCAGGGGGAGTGGGAGAGGGAGAAGCAGGCTTCCCGCAGAGCAGGGAGCCCCATGCGGGGCTCGATCCCAGGACCCTGGGATCATGACCCGAGCCGAAGGCAGACGCTTAACGCCTGAGCCACCCAGGCGCCCCCAGGGTAGCCCTTCTGGAGAAACTCGGTACATACTCCTTGTTCGGATTCATGCTGTTTTGAAGCCATCACAACAGAGTTGGAGACATTCCAAAATGTGGACTTTCCTGTGGGTAGCACATCTGAGCATGAAGGCCCATTTCCTTTCCCTGCAAAGATCGTTTTAAAAGACTCTTACATACATACGGAAATATTTATGGATAAAATGACAGGCGAATCTTGGATTTACTTCAAAATAAAATGAAAGGACATAGATGGTGGTGTAGATTAAACAAGATTGGCCATGATAATTTTTGAAGCCAAGTGATAAGTATATGGAGGTTCATTTTTTTTTTCCCTAAGAATTTTTAAAACTTGAATACAGTTCAAATCAGTGGGCTGGGTTCACTTCAGCTCCTTCACTGCCAAACCTGGGAGCAGGGACTGCTTCAGTTGCTCTGCCTTCTCCTTGTCCGTGATGACCAAGGTGTAAAGGTGTCTGCTGCACCGAGCTTTAAACTTCACGTTATCCTTATTTTTCTTAATCTTGACGGATTTGGCGTCCTTTCGCCTGGCCGTGAGCACAAAGTCCTTGATTTCCTCGATTTTGGGAGGCATGGCCACCGGGGGGCGCAGGGGAGCACGCGGCCGCCACCCAATCATGGGTTACCCCGATTAGTGCCCCGTTTGCCGCCCGAAACACTCACCTATATGGAGGTTCATTACATTGTTCTCTCTACATTTGTTTGTTTGAAATTTTTCATAATAAAAAGTAAGAAAGTAAAAAAAGACCCTCACAGATTAAACACAAAGAAGAGACAGACCCAAGAAAGGAACTGTAATTTTATCGTTCAGATTTGTCCACTCTTTCATGGAAATAGATACATTGCAAACTGACTTTTTAAACAGAGATCTAAGGGCGCCTGGGTGGCTCAGTTGGTTAAGCGACTGCCTTCGGCTCAGGTCATGATCCTGGAGTCCCGGGATCAAGTCCCGCATCGGGCTCCCTGCTCGGTGGGGAGTCTGCCTCTCCCTCTGACCCTCCCCCCTCTCATGTGCTCTCTCTCATTCTCTCTCTCTCAAATAAATAAATAAATAAAATCTTAAAAAAAAAAATAGAGATCTAAAAACAAAGACTTAGGAATGGAATTTCTTCCTCAATTTAAACCCCGTTCCAATCGGGCCCCCAGGGGAATGCATGCGGGTAACACACAGCATCTTTCTCTAGTGGGAAGGACGCACAACCGCTAAGGTGGAGTCCTCACCGCCGAATCACACACGTGACGCAGCACGTGGCTCCGCCCCACCACGTGAGAACAGCTCAAGGCCAAGTGCAGTGGTCTGTACGGTAGCGCAGCCGATAGAGCAGCCGGGCGCGCGGATCTGCGAGGCCTCTGCCCCGTGTGCGCCCTGCTGGCTGGCCCGGCCCGGCCGGTGCCTTGTCTCCGAGGAGATTGTTGTGGGGGCTTCCCGGATTTGCACATGTCACCTTTGACCTGAGAACCAGCAGCCTTAATCTTTGCTTTCACCCCTGTTCATCAAACTACCTTCACCCTTTTTTTTTAAAAGGGGAGTCTTATATTTACTTAGTATTGTTATTAAAGAATTTAACATTTTTAAATTCTGTTAGTGTTTTTATTTAGTATCACTTTTTATTAGCATCCATGACAAAGTTGCATAGGTATGGCATGGTCTGCCCTGCCTCTGTTTAGGTCCTATTATTTTTATTTATTTTTAAAAGATTTTATTTATTTGACAGAGGGACAACAGCGAGAGAGGGAACACCAGCAGGGGGAGTGGGAGAGGGAGAAGCAGGCTTCCCGCCGAGCAGGGAGCCCGATGCGGGGCTCGATCCCAGGACCCTGGGATCATGACTTGAGCCGAAGGCAGACGCTTAACGACTGAGCCACCCAGGCGCCCCTAGGTCCTATTATTTTAGTGTGTGATTTGCAGAATATGGGGTTTTTAAGCTTTAAGAGAAATGCCTGCACTTTATAGCTAATCCAGCAGAAAATATACTCAGCCATTTACAGGCTTGCTCTAGAACATTTGTATTTTTAAAATGCTATCGTACTACCTTCTCCACACTCTTCCTACCAGTTGTGTCCATTGTGGCATATATAGTCATTTTGGCAGTATTTTTCTGCTACTTAAATAAAAATTTCACCTGAAATTATTTGCATTGAATTAGATTAATGCAACTAGATTCTCTGTAATTGCAATTATATTTCAGTATGCAAAGCAGGTTTTGAATTTCTTAATCGGAAACTGTACTTCATTAATTAAAATTCTAAGAATATACATTTATGGTGCATTAATTAAATAATAGTGTAAACACCTAACACAGAAAGGACATTAGGCCTGCTGTTGATGCTATGAAGCTGGCATGTCTTTAACATGCAGCAAGTTTATCCTTCTTTAGGACGAGTGGCATCTTGTGTTCTAGCCAGGTGAAGTATAAAGAAAGTTTAAGATTGATTTTTACTTCCGAAATTCAAGGTATTTTATTCTGATACAATTAATACAGCCCCCCTGTATTTAAGTATACACCCCACATTTCCAGCGCTCTCTGTGGCTGATCTCCAGTCAGGCCTTACACACCTTCCTTACCTGGGCATGCCCTCTTCTTTTCTTTCCTCCCTGAGGTCTTTGCTGGCCCGCCTTCCCTGGCTGTTCTATTTACCCCAGCCCATACTTTGTCCTCCTTTTCCTAAACCAGAGTCCGGGCTACTGCCTTACCCTGTGCGGTTGTATTTTTCAAATCTCTCTTCCTACATGGATTGCAGCCTCTTTGAGGGAACGAAGCTGCTCTTAGCACCTCACACATGCATAGTAAGTAGAGGCCCAGTGTGTTGACTGAAGTAGCCAGACCAAGGCACATTTTAGTTCTCTGGCTGTAAGTATGTGGCAGTTCAAGCTCTCGTGGATGCCACTCCTGTGCATACAGAGAGAGCTATTGCTGGCTAAACACTTTCGTTTCTTTTTTTCTCCCTAGCCCTTAATGCTTTAAAAACATAGATGAAAATACTCGGCTCACCTGTAGAAAAATGTTCTTTTGCAGTGAGGAGGGGGAAGGGAATACAAGAGAAAGCTGGTGTTGGGTAAATGTCAGGTCATGCCAGTGGCTTACACCAGGTGCTCAAAGTGTTGTATCGAAGAGAAGAAGGAAGTAAAGGTGGGTATTGTTTCCAGTTCTAAAATGGCATTTCTAAATAGGGAAAAAAAAAAAAAAAAGGCAAAAAAGCCCTGAGTTTGATAGGAAGTAACATCTTACCCTCATGTGATAAAACACATTGGAGGGTTTAAGAGCCTTGCCCCTGATTCAGAAACTTGCTTCCTGTGTGATACTGGGCAATCCATACTTTTCTGAGATGGATTTTTCTTATCTATAAAATGAAGATAACAAGGGGCGCCTGAGTGGCTCAGTCGGTTAAGCGTCTGCCTTCAGCTCAGGTCATGATCCCAGGGCCCTTGGGATCTAGCCCCGCATTGGGCTCCCTGCTCAGCGGAGAGCCTGCTTCTCCCTCTCCCTCTGCCTGCCACTCTATCTGTGCTCTCTCTCTCTCTGTCAAATAAATAAAATCTTAAAAAAAAAATGAAGTTAACAAATAATGTATATAGATGCTTAATAGGTGATCCTAGCTATAATTACCACAAAATTCTACATTGTTGTTTTTAAAATGTTAACTTTGAAATTTCCATCTGAGAGTATATTCTACCTATAAAATTAACGTTTTTCTAGGGATACTTGTCACCTAATTTCAAGAGTTTTACTTTATTTCAAGAATGATTAAATGTAGGGAAAAATATTCTTTAAAAATTCATTAGCCTCTCCTGCTTTTCCATGCAAAATGAAAATTCTATATTTATTATATAATTCCTGTGCAAACAGCTCAAACATTTTTCCTTTCACACAGTGACACACAGTAGGAGGAATTAAATGGGAATAAAGTTAAAAGAAGACAGTATTTTTCAAATTTCCTACTTCAGGCATTTACTTCTTTTATTAGAACGCTTTAATGTGGATCAGATACTTACGCCCTCTACTTAAAACACACACAGGCACACATTCCCTTAAGAGTGCAATGAAGGCAGAACTCAGAATAAATATCCCAGTTTTATATTTATATTCCTGAGAAATGGAAAAATCATCCCTCTTAATGTAGGAAGCACTCAAGTCCTGAGAGCAAGCCACCTCAACATTGTTCCTTCTTGTTTTGTGCTCCTAAATTAAAATGCATGTTTTAATTGCTGCAACTGTAATTTGCTCAGAAATGGTATAATTATGAGGCATGATGAAGAGAGAATGTGCATCATCCTCTTATTATCTTTCTTCCATTTTTGTTTTAACCTTTTGTCTCAGCTTTGGCTAGAGTCTAAAGAGACAGACAAGTACAGTTACTGCTGGCTGAAGAAATGCAGCTAACCGCTGCTTTATCATTTCTAGTAAACAGTACCTTAGAGTTTCACGGCTCCAAATGGGTTATGATGTGGAATAAACATTGGGAACAATGAAGTTAGGATGGCTTGAAAATTGGGGAATTTTTCTCTGAGCAAGTGGTTGAGGAAATTGTATTAGTTCTCATAGATTAGCTAGGGTTTTCCCCAACATTTTATTATAAGAATTTGAAACCTGCAGAAAGGGTGAAAGAATCTTAATGGTGAACACCAGGACCCCTACCACGCAGATTCTACCCTTAACTTTTCCTAAATGTGCTCTATCCCATAGGTTTTTAAAGGACTTGCCTTTTCCCTTTTAGGAGTCCTTAATCAGACCCAAGAGAGAATTCGTACTTTCCTTACCTGGAGAAAAGCTGTCATTCCAACCTTAGGCCACAAGATAGAATAATGACATCTGACTCTGTTCTTATAAGTTATTGAAAGTAAGGAATATGGTCCCCTTCAACCTGAGCAGTCTGACAGTTGTAAAAGAACTCAGGACATTGTGGGCCATTTTATTTTGTTGTGGTGTGTCGAGCTTATTGCTGTGCTTGTGGATTTTCTCTTCAAGACTTGCTTTCTTAAGTCCCAGCAAGTGATTATTTTCTCTTCCTCAGAAACGGCCATCTTTTAAGCAAATCATTTCAATTCTGGAGTCCATGTCAAACGACACTAACCTTCCCGACCAGTGTAACTCATTCCTGCACAACAAGGCAGAGTGGAGGTAAGTAAGCCTTGTACCAAGTCATGACCTCTCGCTTTGAAAGACCATGACCAGCTTCACTGAAGAAGCACCAGTGAACTTGAGGACAGTCCTGACTTCTAAGCATAACTTAGAGTTTTGTTTGTTGTTTATGTTAAATTTTTTTGGACATCTAATAAGTCCTCCTTTTCATATGTAAACAAAAAAGCAATCCTCTAAGCTTGTTGCCTTATCATATATCTAAGTATTTGGAAAGAATATTGAAATCACATCTTCTGAGACAAAAGATAGTTACCAGACATTTCTCTGTATTACACGCTGTGTTAGGAAGCCTTGGCATCTGTCCAGTGAGAAATAAAAATACTGTTTGCCTAGGGATTTGCAGAGTACTGTATCTGTTGATGGAGGGGGTAGGGAGACTATAAAAACACTTAAAAGAAAACTTTTGATGTTATAAATCCTATTAAATTTTGTCAAGTGTAAAACAAACTTAGTAATGAGAGAATTGTATTGTGTGAGTGGAAGAAGCAAGCCTGGGATGAGACAGTTGAGCCGGGTCACGTGCTGCAGGAATATAAATAGCATGTTTGGGAGCTGACATTATTCCTCCCTGACGCAGCAGAGATTTAAGTAACTTCTCTCCGCTCTTGAGAGCCTCCGTGGTAGTGCGACGCCTTACGCCACCTGCTGATGCCCAGGGAATACTGCATGTGCTCTGAAAACGATGGCGTTGTTTACTCCTGTGATTAGACATCTCCTTGGGCTTTCTGTTTGATTGTGTTTTACAATAACCTTATTTATTTTTATTCCTTTGAACTCTATCCAGGGCCAGTGAGTTAAATGGATTTTTATTTAGGGAAACAAAAGTCATACTGTCTGCTTGAGTGTAGGTATGACGGGTTTTGTTCTGGACTTAAATAATTAACAAAACAAGTAATAATGTTGCCTACAAGATCAGTGGAAATCTAACCAGATGACCCCGCTTTTAAATCCACGTAGGGGATTACTCTAGTACAAAGGCCAATGCTTCACAAGACTCATGAGACCCTTTGTGCTTTGACCTCAGCAGTCTTACCTCAGGAGCATAGTTCTGCCTCTTAATTTCTGGCTTCTGGTCCCTCAACAGATGCGTATATCTTCCTCATGCAGAGTCCTTGCAAATGCAGTTTCTTCTGTATAAAATTCATCCCTTTCAGCGGTGTACCACCCCTGACACCCACATCCAGCTTGGCTCCTATTCGTCATTCAGAGAGCAACTGAAATAACATGTCTTTAGGGAAATGTTTCTGACCCTAGATAGATGAGGTTCCACTTTATGTGCCCTGAGAGCACCTCCTTCATAGCCACGACTGCTGTTGGAATGAATAAGTTAGTTCTGTAGTCTGTTGTTTAATCTGTGTCTCGCTGGCCGAAATGTAAACGGGTCAGATAATTTCTTTTGTTCATTACTATAACTGCAGCATCTAGAATGTGCCTTGAACACAGCAGTGGCTCCATAAATACTAGAGGAAGGAAACACCACGGTGGTAGTAATATTAAAAGACATTACGGTATTACACAAGGGAAAATAAATATGTAAGCTACTTTGCTGACTATGACAAGTGTGCTTCTGACATTCGTTCATTCAGATAGTGCCTGAATCTCTGCCGCGGCAAGGTGCTCCTGTCCGGTGCTGTGGCGGTGAGCAGAAGGGCCCCAGTGCACATGGACTGGGGTGTCTCATGTCAGACTGCTAAATATAAATATACAAGTAACGTTTTAGGACTCTTGATAAGTATGATGACAGAGAAGTACTGGACATGTGAGACTATACAACCATGAAATCTAATCTAGTCTGACAAGGTAATAAGAGGATTTCCTGGGGAGAAGCTGTTTGATCTGTTCTCCAAAAGATCAGTGGGATTTTAACATTACTACTGATACCCTTGAGATGTAGTATCTCAGATACTGTATATCAGAATATAGGGAGGGAGTTGGTAAGTTTTCGATATAAAAATGTAAAAGCTCCCTATGGCCAAAAGCAATAGCCGTCACGAACTTCCAAGACAAAGGCCATCTGCTCGACAGCCATTTCCCCCCATATAATAGCTCAGCACATCTCAAAGTTTTTGGTCTCAGGACTCCATTATACTCTAAAAAATTATTGAGGACTACAAAGAGATTTTGTTTCAGTGAGTTACATCTGTCAATATTTACCACACTCAAAATGAGAATGGAGAAAAAAATGTAAATATGTAGTTATTGATTCATTTAAGAAACAATAAATCCTGCCTCTACATTCAGCCTGTGGCTTTGCCACCTCTCATGAAGCCTCTGGAAACAGTCTGTACGCTCGTGAGAGAATGAGAGTTGAAAAGGCAAATCATGTCTTAATGTTATTCTGAAAACAGTTTAACCTCTTGAATCATTTGAAAACCTCTCATGGGTCCCCAGATCACACTTTGAAAACCGCTGTAGTAGACAAAGTTACTGTCTAAAATAATACTTTAATTATAGTCCCATTCTAAAGGACATGAAAGGCATTTCACAAAAGGGGAAATCAAATGGCCAATAAATATATGAAAAATAGTTAACCTCACTTACCAATCAGGTAACTATAAGGGAACATAATTCATTTACCAGATTGGCAAAGTTTTACATTATGAAAATATCCAGCATTATAAACTTTCTAGTATGTTGCTGGTGAAAATACTACCTTTCAGACCCCTCCACCACTACCATTTTATCTCTAAGAAAATAAATGGAAAGGTTGTACAAGAATGTATGGACACCTGCTTATTAGCACAGCGTCGTTTAGAATTGCAAACTAGAATGGCATAAAGTACAATAAAAAGATTTGGGGTTTTTGTGGTTTTTATGGTTTTAAAAACTGATAATATCTCCATATACAGAATAGATGGAGCCATTCATGATATAACAGATCTGACAGATGATTTAAAAATAGAGGCACTAGGGTCCAGTATGACTGGAATGATTCCGGTTTTTTGTAAAATAGACATATTTATGTGTATATGCTGTGTGCACATAGAGAAAAGTATCAAAAGGCCAGTATTACCATTGGATAATGAAATTATGAGAGAGTGGTTTCTCTTTGGAGATCTTTATGTCCTGCAAACCTGGATAGTTGAATAATACATTTTTTAAATGCTTCACAATGAAAAGATGAGGAAAATAACATTGGTAGTACATTAATGTATTTTTAGTAAAAAGCAAGCAGTTGCCTAGCTGGCTTCTTCCTTGGCTGTCCTTCAGGAGCTAATTAATCCTGAGGGCTGGTGAGAGAATACCTATCTTTACCTGAACCACTAAACTAGTCTGAGAAGTCGTAGAGCTGTTTTAACTGAACTTGGCAACTGGTTAAAAACATAGGGGGTAGTAATGATGTTAGAGTCACAATACACACAGCTGTCATTCATTATATTCTTACCAGACGCTTGTACTTTATCTGGATCATCTTGTTTTAATCCACATGGCCATCCTAACTTCTTTCACAGATGTAAAATCTGAGGCCTGGACAGGTTGGGTCACCTGTCCCAGATCACACCGTGTAAGACAGAGCCAGTGCTAGAACCCACGTGGTCTGGTCCCACAGGCCTGCCGGGGCACACAGTCTATGCGGTGCTGTTCCTGGACCCCCATGGCCGGTGCCAAGCCTTCCACTCATCTAGCACGCGGAGTTCACTTGACTCGATTCCTTTGCGCAAAGAGAAATACTACAGAGCATGATTACTTTAGGTTATGATTAAGACAAAACAACTATCCTACTCTATGCCACATACTAGAAAGAATTAAATGCTTTGTCAGATCATCTGGATATTTCTAAGAACAACACATTCAGACTGTTCCCTTTTGTCTGGTGTCTGAAACCACGTGACTAGGGCCAAAAGCATGTGTAGGAAATCTGGTGTTTCTGGCAAACGCTTGTTTTCTGGTAGAGCTTCCTTACACATAGACCCGATGAAACATCCTGTTTTAGAGAATTAGATGGTTCTTAAAATTGTTTTTAAAACTAGGTTATTAACAACCACATAAACTATATTTTTTCTTTTGACCTATTAGATGATAGGAAAGAAATCTGTCAGGCATTTCCTTGTTCATCATATCTTCAGCTTGTCTCTCCTTTTATTGACTTATTAGCAATAATAGCAGTGAGTATTAAGAACAGGAAATGTGTCACCCTCTTGGTCATGTTTGCAATTTTCATTGCCCCATGTGACTGTCTCCAGACCCGTGGTAATCCGCACTGAGCAAGCTCTGTGGTGCTCGGATGGCGTGTTCGGAGTTGGGCCTCTTGTCAGAATACTTTGCTGGTTGTAGTCCTCCTTGGTGATCAGAATACTCTCGCTGTGGCATGCCTTGTTAAAAACAAAAAACAGATAAAAAAATGTAACCTTTGCAATTTGGATATTAGCACCAATCATTTACTATATAACATTACTATACATACTACCTATTTATCGTCAGGTATAATATGGCTGTTTTTACAAATTGACCTTAAAAAGAGAACTCCAGTTCACTCTGTTTTTCGCATATGGAGAATTGATACTAGGGGAAGTCAACCTTAGTTAGATTTGGGTTAAGAAAAAAACCATAATTTTCATCAACTAAACACTTTTTTAAAACACTTTTATTTATCGAACAGGAAGGTGATACAGGCACATCAACAGATGCTTTGATGCAAAACAGTGCATGGGCAACACAGGGAACAGCGAGGGGGGCAGCTGTCCTGATGCCCCCCTGGGGTCTGCGTTGCATCCGACACTCCCTGCAGACCCGGGGCGCCTGGGGGAGCAGAGCTGGAAGTGCTGAGCCTGAGGAGATGGGTTGAGGAAGCACATTCTACTCAGTGTTTGGTTCCCTGTGTCGCAGCTTTCAGCTTACTTAACTGTTGATCTGTTTTCCAGAAGGGCTCAAAATCACAGTCGGCTCCCAGAGCTGAAATGTGGCTTAAATTACGAGGGAACTCGAATGTGCTGGCCGTGTACCCCGACCAAACGGTCTGGGCGCGCTCCGTCCCTCTGGCAGGGGTGCGGGCGGCGGGGCTGAAGCACTGAGCACACCGCAACCGCAGCCCCAGGCCCCGGCCGTCCGCCACGGAGCGTGCTGCCTTCTCCCATCACCCGCTCACCCCCTCCGTTTCCCAGGGTGGCTCGTCCTTCCTTCCTTCGTCACACAAGTTTCACCTAAGGTTTCCCACAGTGGTTTTTCCCCCTCAGTCCTCCATTTGGAAAATAAACGCAAACTCACCTCTGAAGGGGCATAATACTCTTGTATATATATACAATCTGGATTTTAGGACAGTCATGATTCTGAAAGATTGCTGACTTAGTGCCTTTCTTTAGGGTATGTAGTATGACTCTATCGTTCTATCATTTTCAAATGGCACCAGGAAAAGGGCTGGAGCGCTGACAGCAGATGCTTTTACACTCACTTGCTACCTCCCTGGCGCCAAGGTGTACCTTTCAGACAGCCAGGGAAGCAAAGTGCCGGGCCGAGATCCAGACCCCCCTCAGTAGCTGCTCCCTGTCTTGGATGTTGCCAGTTAATGCCCACAGCATTTTTGTTTTCATTTCGTTCTCATCCACAAGGGCATTGGAATGAGATGGCCGTGTATTCTAATTTTCCCTGGAGCTAAAAGGCAGATTTGGGTTACATGGGTCTGGGGCAGTACCTTCCATAGTCAGGGTCCCAGCCAGCCTCATGCCATGGGTACAGCAGGTGTGGCTCAGTGGCACCCGGAAGCAGCACGTAGTTAACCTCCAGCCATCAGCTGCTTCCAGGCCTTTCAGAAACCCAAGGGAAGGCACTTCCAGCTCTCAGAGCGTAACTGAGACTTACACACTGTGACAGCCTTGAAGGAAGACAGCTTGTGTTGAGCAATGTCAACAGTTCATTTTCTACAAAGGACGGGTTCCTAGAACTGGACAAATTCCAAGGGGTGAGCTTGGTTGGCCTATTGAGACTAAGGAGGGAACTTCCAAAAAAATGATTAGACTTTGAAAAGAATCGTAGAGTTCATCTGGCCCACACTTGCCTGATTATAAAAGTCACCTGGGTCTTTTATTAAATAATGGAAATTCCTAGGCCCCACCCAGCCCTACTGAATCATGAGCCCTAAAGAAGGGTCCTGGGAATCTGTGTTTTGTTGTATATTTGTTAACAAGCTGCCCAGGTAGTTATTAGGATCAGGCAAGGGGGGAACCCTGATGTAAGATAATCATCACCCCCTAGAGCTGAGGAAACTGGGTCAGTTAATCAGTTGACTGAGGCACCCAGCTAGGGAATAAGCGAACGTGAGTTTACTGGTGATGTGGTGTGGATCACCTAACCTGAATATCATTTCCCCATCTGTATGGGATTAGTACCTGTTTCTGGGGGCTGTTACAGGAATAAGATGAGATACTGTGTAATAGTGCTTTCTGAACTGTAAAGGGCTACCTGAAGGTCAGCATTCCCTAACTAGCTAACCCAGGATGCAGCTCTGTAGCTCAGGCTCTACCCCAGGGGGTCTTCAGTGCTTCGTTAAAGAGGTGATTTTAAAGAAGTGTTTTGAACTTCTTTTCCCAAACTAGAAACTACCTGTTGATTTTGCAGGATATGACAGATTTTCTTCTTTGATAGTTGACTGTTTGGTTTAGAAGCACGTTTTCCCAACCTCACAGGTAAAAAGGATCAGATTGACGGTTACCAGAGGTTGGGGGGGAGGGCATATAGGAGGAAGGTGGTCAAAAGGCATAAACTTCTAGTTACAAGATACGTAAGTCCAAGGAATGTAATGTGTAGCACGATGACTATAGTCTAATGTATTATATATGTGAAAGTTGTTTAGAGAGTCAATCTTAGAATTCTCATCACAAGAAAAAATTTTTTTTTGCTTTCTCTGTATGAGATGATGGATACTAACGAAATTTATAGTGGTCATCATTTCACAGTATGTGTACCTCAGGTTAGTATGCTGTACACCTTAAACTTCCACAGTGATGTAGGTCCATTAGATCTCAATAAAACTGGTGAAAAATAAAAGCGCAAATGTTAGCCTTTTACAGTGATTAAGCATTCTGATGAACCACTAAGCGTTTACTAACTCTTGAGCAAAGCTGAGACTTAAACCAGTCATCCCTGTGCAGGTGCGAAATCGAGGCAACTCTCGAGAGGCTGAAGAAACTCGAACGGGACCTCAGCTGTAAAGAGCAAGAACTCAAAGAAAGGGAAAGACGTCTGAGGATGTGGGAGCAAAAGCTGACGGAGCAGTCCAACACCCCGGTGAGTGCTCCCACCAGGGTGGCTCAGCCCCCCACTTAGAAGATGTAGCCAAGCGGGGCAGCATGGCAGCCCCCCCCCCGCCACTAGTGGGCACTATTACCCCCACTGCCACCACCTCACTTGCTGCCTTCTGCCTGCACAGGAACAGGGCTGCGTTGACACTCAAGTAACACGCAGATCTAATTTCAATTAACAAAATGCCAGAAATTTAAAAGAAAAGCTTAGCCTATTTCTGGCTCTTTCTCTAAGAACTGTTATTATCAGTGTGTTTGTATATTAGAATTACAAAAATAAAATGCAGTGTATTTTCATACCATCTGTTAGATCCCCAGAACATGTGCCTAAAGGCTGATTAACTCCATGGAGTCCATCAGTAATTAATAAGCGTAATGCCGCGGCAGCTAGCTGTCCAAGAGTCTTGATGTGGCAGAACTTAACCAAGTTTTCCTCCTAAAAGAAAGCAAACTTAGTGACATATAAATGACAAGCATTAATATTCCTCGCTCGATTTAGTGTTATAATCATTGCAGCAAGAGATTGGAAAAAGACTTCCCTTGGGACAAGCCTCCAGTATTTACTACACTTAGGAAATACCTTGGTTTTCTTCCAAGTCTTCTATTTAGAGGAAAATAAAAATTCTTTTTAAGGATTTCACTAGTTACATATTTAGCTTGTGCCTATATCTTGCCATGATATATTAAAGTCTAATCAAATTTTAGGATTCTTCCCTATTTTGAATGATTTATCATTTCAGGAATTGTTTATCATTGGCTTTTCCAGGGTTCTTAATGGGTAATAAATCACAAGTAATGGTAAAATTAGAGGTAATCTTGTTATGTATCTTAAATTAATTTTGGTAGTTGCTGTGGCAGTTATATCCAAAAAATACTTAAATGCCCTTCACTTTGTAATCTTCAAAAAGGTTTCCTATTTTTAAAAGCCTTAATCTTCATTAAGCAGCCAGTGCCCAGGTGCAAAGTATTTTCCAGTGTCTAAAGAATAAAAGAGTTTGCCTCCTTTTCCAGTTCATGTGGAGAAGCAACCTGATATCCAGAAAAGGGAAATACAGTGAAGTTAAATGTTTATTATCAGATTTAACTTTTTCCGAAATGACTTTGGCTGTGCAGGGATTTCCAAAGTAAGAACTGAATTGCTATACGTAAGACTACCGGTACTAAAAGGTACCACATTTTATAAGTTCAGTGAATTTAACTTGCCTCCCAAGAAGGAAGTCGAGGGAAGTCTCCTGTTCTGGTTGAATTGGTACCAACCGGCAGACTCAGAAAGCATTACCCTAAGGGTCTGCAAGGAGCACTGCTTCTCCCAGAGCTCAGGAGAGGCAGAAATATGGCTGTCTTCTGAAGGCTGAGAGGTGTTGTTTTTTGTTTTTAAGTACATTGAAATCTTAAGCTATAAAGCACTGCATGGCTTGACTCCTTCTAAATGTAGCATTGTTAAAAAAAAAAAAAACTTTAAAATACCTGTTACAGTATGCCTTAGAATCTTTCTTTGGTTTATTGGCATTAGTTTTGCTAAGAAATCATGGGCTGCCTTGCACACATTATTGCTATTAGTAACATTGTTGTGTAAAACATAATGAAACCGTAGGAGTGCTCAGTAGGTTATATGCTTGCGTTTTAACTCCAGAAAACTTTCTGTAAAGGACCTGCTCTGAAGGCTACCATCTAACAATGGACAGTATGAAGCATGGTCTCAGATTTTTTTTTTCTTTCTTTTTTTCTTTTTCTTTTTTCTTTTTTTTACCTATGAGGGCTAAGTTTTCTTTCTTACAGTACTTGCTTTTAATGTCTCTTCTGCTTAGAGCTGGTATTTCTGAAGGAAAGAAAGTTTGTGCTCAGGCATTTTCTAAGTAGGTATTTTCTTTTATCCTTACATCAGTTTCTAGTTGACTTTAAATGAGGTTTCTGAGAGAAAGATAAAACAAACCTTTTTAAAAGGAAGTAGCTGGAGGCTTAGGCTTTCCATATGTGTGTAGCCTCATCTTAATTATAAAAGTTTAACATTTATGTAACTTCATAAAAGATGGAATTATTGGATTTCTAGGAAGGACACTATTATCTTTCCTGAAATTAAAACATTAGTTGAAGGTATCTGGGAAGATGAATTCTCCATACATAAATATGGACAATGTTTATTTTTTAATTGTTGTTGTAGCTTGATGTAAAAATTTTCTTTTCAAAATAAAAACTTACTTGAGAGACAGCTGTTGAGAACTTAACATAATGTGAGGAAGGACCCATGAAATAATAAAATAAATCAGCAACAAAGCACTCCCTAAGAGAATCTAACATTTGAAAACAAATCTGAAAAGCTGGGAAGTTTGACTGCAAGGGAAGTAACATCTGTTTCCAGTGTTAACGGATCTAAAGCAATTTTTTTCTTCCATATAACTGGTACTTTTTAGCTGAAGCTTATGAAGTTGTTAATGAGCTAACAACTCTGGAGATCTTTTCCTAATAGAGTAAGATATTTTTTAAAAAAACTTGTGACTCCAGGGGGCGCCTTGTTGGCTGAGTTGGAGGAACATGCAACGCTTGATCTCTTGGCGTCATGAGTTCAAGCCCCACATAGGTTGTAGAGATTACTTTAAAAAAAACAAAAAAACAAAAAAAACTTAAAAAAACAAACAAACCCCAAAACTCCAATTTAAAAATTAGGAAATCGACCTTAAAATGTATCTTTACATCCAGGATGTAAAGGTCATTCCGTATGTTACTTGTATATTGTTTATCATAAATTTACCAATATTTAAGCAATACCAAAAATATAAGCCTCAGTTTGCTTATTCCTCAAAAGAAGCAGGAACACTTTTTAGATCCTGACAATTCTACCTCTGAAATGAATATGATCAATACTTAATGGGAATAGGTTAGCTGTTCAAAATAATTACATAAGGTAGAAAATAGATGTCAGTGTCCACGGTGAGAGGGGGAATTCCTAGAAAACAAATTTTGCTAAAAGGACACTTAGAGAATAGAGCACAAGGTAACAGTCTAAATTAATACTAATTCCCTCTCCTCCCAATTGTCATTTGTATTTACGTACTTGTTTATAAATTATTAGAGACAGATCTAGAGTTTGTTTACATGTGAATTATGTCATAAGTTGAATAGCATATTTGGCTGTAATAAATAATAAATGGAAACCAGTGAATTCTAGACTCATTTTTAGTTTAGTGTCAAATAGTAATCTAGATAAAAAGGAGATTAATGGCCCAGATTTCCGTAGAAGGGTATTTACCACTGAACTGTTCTCACGCTTCCTCTAAGCTTTATTCTTTGGTACAACATTTCTTGATTTTTTACTTGAGATTTAATCTCTACTTATTTTCTTTTTTAATTTCATAGTTAGCTAAATGTTTCTGTGAAAGTGAAATTGGGAAAAATTAAGTGCAATCCTCAAAACTATTTTAAGTGATATGAGGGCTTAAAACTTGCAACTTCCTTCCCATTTGAGATTTGGCCTGCCATGATGCTTTGCAAACTTTTGGTTGTGATTTACTCTGTCATTTATAAATTACGGCAAATATGCTGGAGCCAAACCTGCCATTAAATAAATTCTCACATAATTCCCGACATTCATTTGTTTCACTAATCATTTACCTTCGGTGCAGCACCCACTAATTTTGTGGTATCTGTTTCTTTTATTTAAATTGGTCCTAATTTCTCTTTTTACTTCTGTCCTTTCTTTCCTCATGATAGCTTCTCTTGCCTCTTGCTGCAAGAATGTCTGAGGAGTCTTACTTTGAATCTAAGACAGAGGAGTCAAACAGTGCAGAGATGTCATGTCAGATCACAGCAGCAAGTAACGGGGAGGGCCATGGCATGAACCAGAGTCTGCAGGCCATGATGCTGATGGGCTTTGGGGATGTCTTCTCCATGAACAAAGCAGGAGCTGTGTTGCATTCTGGGATGCAGATAAACATGCAAGCCAAGCAGAATTCTTCCAAAACCACATCTAAGAGAAGGGGGAAGAAGGTCAACATGGCCCTGGGGTTCAGTGATTTTGACTTGTCAGAAGGTGACGATGATGATGATGATGACGGTGAGGAGGAGGATAATGACATGGATAACAATAGTGAATGAAACCAGAAAGCAAAGTAATAAAATTGAAAATGTTTGGAAAAACGAAAGAAACTTGCTATCTCAGTCTGTACAAAAACCAGTAAGGAGGCAGAAAACTAAGCACTGAATTTGTAGGCCAATCACATTTCTATGACAGTCATTTCTTGAATGATTTTACTTTTTTTTTTCTGCTTACAGAAAAAGGGGGGGGGGGGGGATTAAGCCAGAAAGGTATATTTAATGAGTCAGCAAATGTGGTGCCTGATTATAGAAATTTGTGATTCTATTACAATATAGTAGTTTTAACTAATTACATTCTGGCTTTTTTTTTTTAAACAAATACTTTAACGTTTGTATTTGATTTGATTTCATTTATTTAATTGCTTAAGAAGACTTACATTTTGAAAAAGCACTCTTACCTCCTCTAATTCTTCTTTGACACTGATTTTCCTGTAACACACTACATTTTTTTTCTTATGATAATACACTGCACTGTCAGAAATAATTGATAGTGACTACAAAATCTTACAATAAAAAAACTGAGATGAAAGAAGGCTATAACAAATACTTCTTCCGAAATACCGAAATGCCAAGAATTTTCGATCCTTAATGGCACAACTACTCACAATAAAATCTGAGAGATATTCTCAATAGTACATTGGGAGAAGAAATGCTCTAATTTGAAACCAACAGCAGATGTTGTAGGCTTTCATACCAGTGCTAGTCCTGGAAGCTTCTGAACAACACACAGTCATCTAAGGCTTAGTTTATAAAAGGAGAAAGAGATGGTCTTAAAGGGCTACTTGTAGGCTGATACCAAGTGCTGACACAGACCAGCTGTGCACCCCCCGTGCGGTGTGCATGTGTTTGTTTTCCAGAGGGGCAGGAGCATCCTGGGTTCTAGATACATGTATAAAGGTTTCAAAGAGGGAACGAAAAGATTATGAAAGGAATAGCACAGGTAAGTTAAACTTACTGAGACAGAAGTACCCGATGAAGGGTCCTTTTTAGATCAAATCCAGCCTTCCAGAGTTGTCTTTTTTTTTTTCCTTTTAACCCTGACTCAGCCATGCCAGTGTTAAACGGGAGTAAATGCAGGTGCTGCTCCGACAACCTAGTTCACCAGAGAAATATTCTCAGAATGTTATCATATTTGTCAAAGCTTGTTTAAACTGTAAAACACTGATAAAAAAACTACAAAACATTTGTAGTCATATATATGTACGCATACACACACACGCACGCACGCGTGCACACACACACACAGAAAGGCAAAGGCACAAAAACTTTTTTTCACTCTGCATTGGGAAGAAGTGCCATTCATTTGACTATTAAACTAAAATACTTCTGGTGGTTCTTTTTATGGGAAATTTAAGAAAGGATATCATCATAGATATTATCTAATACTATTTCCAACTATATTCAATCATAAAAAGCCTCTTGAAATTTGAAACATGACATGCTTCTAATCCCTATTAACAGCTGAAAAATATCACAAAATGATCAGTACGCTGTGCCAGCTTTATTTGGAGAAAAATAACTATTAAAATGTTCTGGGTGTGAAATGTAGAACAATCTATATACTATACACAGTGAGATAGAAGAATCCGGAGTCAAATTAGGATTCAGAACTGCTGTGTAATCTGTTAAAAATTTTTTAACCTCTGTGTGTCTGTCTGCTCATTTTTGACATGGGAATAATAACAGGACCCACTTGAAAGGACTGTTGTAAGGATGAAATGAAATATTACATGTAAAGCACTTAACACAGTACCAGGCCCATGGTAAGTGGTCAGTTAATTTTAGCCAGTGAAAAGATACTAAAAAAATAAGTAGTTACAGTAACCTGGAAAACAAAACTATCAATTTCAAGTCATGTTTGTTGAGTAGTAGGAGACGGAAGTTAAAGTGAATAGCTTTCAAGAAAGATATAAGAGAACATTCTTAGAATATAAACTATATAAACAAATTTAATCTGTTGCTCTTTGAAGCCTATGTACCTGAGGCGTTTGCAGGCCCTGCCTCCACCCACAGACTAAGTAAAAACAGAAGGAATAGGTAGACCTTTCCCCTAGAGGATGGGTTCCCTAGTAGCCAGTGGTACACCTTCTGTCCATGCAAACATACACAGATACGTGCTCACCGCCAAGCTAGTCCTGGCGGCACCCAGGCATGAGCACATCCAGGCATCCTGTCTGTGCTCAGCAGAGATGTGCTCCCTCCCTCAGGCTGAGCCCCTCAAGCAGAACATCTGGGAGTGCAGCAGAGGGATGGTTTTCAATTCTCGACTTTGCAGCATGTCCAGGTCACTGTGGTCTAGCAACCTGAAGGAGAGAGCCAAAGAGGAAGCAGTTTAAAAGCCTCTTGCACATCTTTCTGGTAAAGATAGTTATTCGTTCCACAGATATTCATTGAGCCCCCTCTCTGTGCCAGGTACTGTTCGAGGGACCAGCTAGAGGGGAATGCTTGCGCTCATGGAGCATCCATGCCAGTGAGCAGAGAGCCTGACAATCAACAAAACAAATGCCTTACGTTATGTAAACGTTTGACAAGAGCATGCTGAGAAGGGGAGCAGGGGAAAGAGGATAACACACACAGGGGAGTGTTGCGGAGTTTACACTGGGCAGAGAAGGCCTCACTGACAGGAATCTCTGGCCTGATATTGGGATCTGTGCCCTTTACATAAGAATCTAAACCCTGTCTCTCCTCTGTAAGAATCATCAACAAAATTAGAACATATAAACAGAATGAAACTGATATTTTTCTTCATTTACATAATAAACCTATTGTAATTACACATAAAATTTTGGTGCATTAATAAAAGGAGCCAGTTAGGGCCCAAAGTGAAAGGTAATAGGACTCTATACTCAGACCAAGGTTTACCATTAATTAGGTAAGATTTCCCCAATCTCTCAAGTGCTGCCATTTTCCTCACCAGTATTCCAGAGATGGTTGTAGCTCCATACTCTTACCACGAAGAAACCTCAGGGATTTAGGATACAGCAGAATTGAAAGCTTCAGTGATAAGCATGAAATTGTTCTCCACTTGGCATCGTATTTTAATTGCCACACAGCATTATTTTACTCTGTTCCAAATCAGTGTCTTTCTACGGTTTTGAACATCCCTAAAATCTGAATCATATAAACAGAATTTTAAAGGGGTCTCACTCTGTGAAGATTATGTAGAAGACTTTTAGACTCTATTATTAGTTTTATTACTTTTTAAAAGAACTGTTTATTACATAGAATTTCTAAAGATGATGTTAATTGTGCACCTTCTAATTCACTTTTCAGATCAGTTTTTGAAATGGCAAATTACTGATGTTGGATGTATTTCCAGTTACTTGACTTACAAGAATGTACATTTATAAAGAGAATAATTAAACACTAAGAAATTTAAAGATTCAAAATGATAACAAACTCTGTAGTAATAATTGTCAGAGCCATACAACTGAAAACATAACTACTCTTCTTCATCTTTTTTTCTGTATTCATATAGTCGATCATACAGATCATACACTTTCCTCTGGGGCCCCTAATGGTGTTCCCGAGTGCTGGGACAGATTTTGGGTTGTCACAGGGACTGGGCGTGTGTGGAGTGCCCAGCGCCAGGGGCAGCCCCACCCAGTGAAGAACTCCATCCACAATACCAACAGCATTGTCCCTCCCCCCACTGAGAAACTTGCTAAAGCTGGCAGTTTTAGAGTTCTACATCTCATTTCCCACCTAAACAAACTTGCTCAAGTCAAAAGATGCAGTTTCAAAATGACAACTGCTATACAATATGAATTTTGTAGGTTGGTGACATTTATCTTAAATCCCCACCTGTAGAAAAATGGGTTCTTTCCCCTGAAGAATGCTGGTGGAGACTTTATAAAATAGCAAAATGATGTATTTGGGGGAGGGGGTCCCTCTCCTATTAGACTAATTCCAAAATAAAAAAGAAACCCATCACCGAGGGAGGTTAATTTAAAAGGACTCTCTGTTGTAAAATCACATTTTAATATTCTACATTTCATAACCAAGGGGAGGCAGTTGAAGGCACAGAGCACACTTGTTTTGGATGGTCTGGAAATGTTGAGGGCCGGCGTGCAGCCAGTGGTTTTTAACACGCAGCACATTTGTTAGACTTCAGCAACAGCTGAGGTGTTCAGAACAGATCCCCATTAAAATCAAGGAGTCGGAGGTAAGATGTGGGAGAGAGCCAGAAGGACTTCCCATAGCACTGTGATGTGTACATAACTTTATTTTTCAGAGTGCTCACTGAGCATTTCATAAAAGATCATTTTAAAAGCTACTCTGAGTTAAATATTGATACCCTTTTTGGGTTTTGGTAACACTGGACTCGCTGCGGGCCTGTTACACCGGGCATTGTCTCACCACACCACGTTTATGGTAGAGCATCATTTTTCTATCATCAGGCACCTTTTGCTGCTTTGGAGTCAGACTGCTTTCCTGTTCTGACTTTAAGCGTTGCCAGAGAGAAGAATCTGTTCTGTTCTGTTTGGGTTGTGGCCCAGCCTGCAAGTGGTAGCATTTCTGTGATGGAAAGGGAGTGTGTACCAGAGAACCCGAAGGGCTACGCCGTTCCCTCGGGCTGCAGCTGAGTTGCATTCTGTGGCCTGGGAGGAGCTTTCGGGCATGTGATTACTGACTTTACAACTAGCGTTTTCAGCAGCTACATTAATTATTTTATATAATGTGCAGAATAGCTTATCTTTTAACGGCAGATACGATACACTGCACATACTGCTTTTGCGCTCTTTTAAAAAATTTTGTACTAAATAATAGGAAATATTTATATTCTTGGAGTGTGCGCTTCGAATACAGGATGGCATTATCACTTTATTTTTTTAACAAAACCTTTTCCTCAACTATTCTATTACAATGTTATTCTGAGCAAATCCTATGCCATATATCTTGTATAATGTTTTATGGAAGATGACATTTCACTCGTGTGTGGTAAGACTACTCATTATCGATTTCGTAGTTGGAATTTGATATTCCAGCACAGAGTCCACAATGTATTCAGAAATCCAAGTTGGTGTCATACATTTCATTTTGATGTGAACTTTTCTTTGCTTTTCTTTGTTTTAAGACTCCATTTTGCAATAAACGTTTTGACAGTAAATCCCTTTGTAATGTGTTGCTGTGTATATTAGATCTTTGTTAGACTGGATTCCCAACATCCTTGGAAGGAATCACTGTCACATGCATGCACACGAATGTGAGCTTTTCTCTCCCGACATCAGTTGGGTATAAATAACGAATTTGCAAAGTGATGGGACAGTCCACAAGGTGGATTTTTTTTTTTTAATCCCCAAAGAACGAAAGGCTTAGAGCTCACCCTACAGCAGATACACTGACATGCTAAGAAGGTACAGAAAGCATAAAGGAAATGGTAAACCACGATGTGGCTGGAGATCATTAACTCTTACCTCGGTCTTGCCAAATTCAAACCGTCTTGAAGTAGTGCCTGGCTCCCGCCTCCCCCTCACTGATCTCTGCAAGCCTGGGGCAAGAATCCTGCCGGAGGGATTAGCAAACTGAATCTGTGCCTTTCTCTCGGCATCAAAATCTTGCTGAGTCACCCTCAGAAGGCTCGAGAACTCTTCCCCTCTCCTTTGGACCCTAAAACCAAATATGTTGGTTTTGATTAGTTGTCACGTGTACAACTTTTATTCAAGAAATACTTATTTCTCTATTTTGTTTAGCACACCATTTGGGAATTGTATACAAACCAAAACACTACAATCGCCCCACTCCCTGTAGAGGCTAGCCTTAATGCAGGGAAATATTTCTGTAACTCAGTCTATTGTTCCTTGAACTTTTCAAAAAAGTTCCTTGTTTCACATTGGTTTCTGTGATGGGAAAAGGGAATGACACATTTCTGCAGCGTGTATTCAGCTGCCTTGTGAAGACATAAGACTTGTCATGTACCTTCTGTGATCAAATTCAGTTTTAGATTTTCTTCAAGTCATTTTCCTTTCTGCATCATTGAAGCAGGTGAGTGCATGTGACGATTCTGACACATGTCAAGTATTTCAGAGGAGGAGAGGGGCAATCCTGAGGGAACTAGGGCACATGGGTACATACAGAAGAGCAGTGATTTATACCCTTGCAGCTTAGCCATAATATTCAAACTCTACACATTCAAATATCCTGTAACTTGCAGGTTTGTTTTGTTTTGTTTTAAACCTGCTTGGCTCCCTAGAGATTTTAACCGTTGCCAGCGAGAATTTAAGCATTTTCAGCAAAGCTGTTAAGCGTTTCCCCTTTATCCTCCAAACATGCTCACACTGCATCCAGTGCTCCGGTAAGGCAAACATGCCCCCCTTCCCTCCTCTGCCCCCTACCACTGCCAGTGTTTGGCCTTCTTGCCTCTCCTCACCCAGAATCGCTTCTCTCTTTCTTGCCCTATAGTACCCAGCTCAAACCACCATGCCTTCTGTTCCCCCATCTTAGTCTGTGAAACCCTCGCTTTTCCCGTGCTAAACCCAGAGAACTGAGCATTTTAGTTAAATTTAGTTAAATACATTTAACTAAATTTCATGGGCCTGGATAGAATCTCTGAATATTCATTCAAAAACATGGTTCAACAAAAACTTACCAAGGATTGTATGCCAGGCACTGAGTAGACCAGCGTGAAGGTAGCCTTGAACTCCTCCATCTATAATCCATATCTATTTCATATCTATTTCACCCCCAATTAAATTAAAAGCTGCTTGAAGGGAGGGGCATACTTTTCCTAGCAGGGATTTAAGCATGTGAGTTCAAAATATTTGCAGATTAGAAGGATTAACTCACCCACCCTCTGATTTTGAGAGTAATATGAAAAGCAACCAAATTCAACTTCTTTTTTCCACTCATTCACAGAAAAAATCTCTGTAACAAAGGTTGAAAGACACTTTGCCATGTTCTCTTATGAGCAATCCAACCATTCTGGCAAGATAAGTTAGTTAAAGCTAATGCCTATGGCAAACTTTAATTCAAGACACAGGACACACCAAGATTTTTCAGATTATGGAGGCATGTCTCATTTAGTCTGTGGCCATGGGCACATATTGAAACGAGTAGCTCTCTGGCTTTGCAAATGATGCAGGCCAACGTTCTTTTGCAAAGGCACCTTTCGTGTCTACCCCTGATAGGTTAGTTGAGTTTCCATTATAGCAAACTCTGCAACCTGGGTTTCTTGGGACAGAGTCCCATCTAACTCGTCTTTCATCCATGGGTCCTAATACTTGGTTAATGCCAATGAGTCATTTGGTTAAACACTTAGAAATTCTCCTGTGAGCAGAAGCATGTAAGTCATCTGAGTACCAAAGAGTTGCTTTGGAGTTTTCTTTAGTAATCATGTGATCTTCATGCTGACTGTGAATTCCAAGGGCGGCTCTGGTTTCTGGCAAATGTCAGCAACTCTTGACTGCCAAGCCCCATTGAGGGAGATGTGTGTGTCAAGTACCAAGAGAGGACGGTATCAAGATCTACAGTCCCGCTGCCACAGTTCGCCAAGTGCAAGGAATTGTCATAGAGGAGCTGGTGCCCGTGGTTGGCTTCTGTGGGCACAATGCTTGGGGCACTGAGAAATGGCCCATACGGTCAGGAACCTCACCTGTAGGAGGAACCAAGCCAGAGCAGCAGTGGAAAGCTGAAATGGGAAGACAAGGGATAAGCCAAAAAGACAATGGTAATATTGCTTTTGTTTTTCACTGCGTTCGTATTTCCCATGCAGCTGCTGCCCTCCTTTGAGATTGGCTCGTGGACTGAAGACGACGTGGTAAGCCTGCTTCTGTTAACGCCTCGTTTGGCCCGGGCAGGTGGTTCAGACGTTCGTCCACAAGTTACAAATGCAGCCCGAGGGGTCTGGGCCTTAGCAAAGTCTAAGTAGGAGAAGTTGACAAATTCCTTGCTTTTCTATTTTTAATGCAGTAATGATTTAAAATAAGGCCTCAAGAGCAAAGCAAGTATCTCTTCAAATCTTACAAGAGGATTCCACCTCCCTATTTGCTCTGAAAGGTATTCCAGAATACTACCATGAATACCAATGACAGTGTTAAAGGAGTGATCCAGGATACCGAATGAACATTTGTGAAAAAAAAATTTGATCTTAAATTTTCCTATAATACCAAGGATGGACTTGAACCACAGCGGAAAAAGATGTGGTAAAGGCAGTGCTAGCTGGGATTCTGCAGAACTGGGTTTCCTTCCTACCTCAGGCCTGTTTGGAAGTGACAGGTTCATCTTTACTCTGGCCTTCCCAAGGAGGAATGGCCGCCAGCTCCCAGACATTCTCTGCAGCTGGAGCCAAAGGATGAGGACAGATTATTTAGGTCCAAAGGAAGTTCTATACCTTACACTTGGGTAGAAACCCTAAGGGGTAATCCTTCTTAGCCTGTTGCGTCTCTCTGTTTCTTTAGTGAAAGGCCCAGAAAATTCTTGATCAGAGACCTCAGGGGCTTACGCCTGTCCAGGTCCTCTTTATATGCTCAAGGTATCATTATATGAAAAACAGCTGTAATGCCAGGCCGCAGGGAGCCCCTACCCTAGGGGACAGACCGGATGCCACAGGGTACAAACTCACTACTGCAAACTCTTAGGAAGGTCTGTTTACCTAACTCAACCTGGTTTCTGGACTGGGGCATTTTCCTCTCTGCCTACTGTATTCTGGTGAAGTAAAACTGTTTTCAACATTAGCTAACTTTGGCTTATAGCATAGGGTGTAAGAAAACTTGGCACCACTTGTCTCCACTTCTTCCCATTCATTGGGCCTCCTTGATTGTAAAGTTCCACCAGCCCTGCTTTAACAAGGAAAAAGAACTTAGGATCTCCTTTTTCATGGGCCTGGATAGAATCTCTTTATCCCGAGCTGCAAAGTTGGCCCCTCTCATTTGAGAAGAAATTTTTTAAAAAGCACTGAGCTCTAATAGTTATTTTTAGTCTTTTCTCTGAGGTCGAGTGATTTTCAAGCCATGTAAATAAAATCCCAGGGTTAAGGGCTCCCCAGAGAATTGCTGGGACTGGGTCTGGCCTCCCTTCCATCTATGTGAGAGGCTACCAATAAACACGTGCCAAGTTAAATTCAGGGACTGAGGGTCACTGGGTCCAACTTCATTCTATACAGGAAGTTCTGAGCTTTAACCTGTCTTGGGCCACATAGCTACTTCCTGACCAGGCCTAGAACACAGGGCATATTCTGCCCACTCCTCTGTCCACCGCTGTGTGGTCCCTGTTCCTCATACAATTCCCGGGGAAACCAGTACCTCTCAGCAACCCCAGGGACCACCAGCACATAAAAAGAAAAATCATTATAAGTAAGAACCTTCTTGAAGGATTTTTAAAAATCTCCCAAATAAGGAGGAAAACCAACATTCCCTTAAGTGTCCCAAGACTTCCACAGGGAGGGATATCTCCTACTTGAAAGCTTGAAGTTTTAAAACCATAAAGAGAATGTCTTTCATTTTACCTTTGTGGTTGAGTCAGAAAATTACAGATATTTTAATCTATTGAAAAGTGTGTTTTACTGTGAAGTCGGCCACTGACCACGTGTGAATCTTCAAAACCATGTATGTCCTCTCTTTCACAGTATTTTTGGGTTCAGCAGCTCGTCAGAAAAGGCAAGTGGAATAACTTAACCTTCTTAATTCATGCAGTTAACTTTGCTCTGGACAGGATTTCTTCTAATGTTGTTCTGCCTTCTGATCCCTTCCTTCAGGAGACTCTTCAGCAGAGATGAGCGTATATGCAAGCTTGTTTAAGGAAAACAACATTACAGGAAAGCGACTGCTTCTTCTGGAGGAAGAAGACTTGAAAGACATGGGCATTGTCTCCAAAGGGCACATCATTCACCTGAAGGTACCTCAGAGAGGGAAGACGTTCGGTCAACAGTCTTTGCTGAGCGCCTACCCTGTAGCAGACCCTGTGCGAGAGGCTGAGGATACACATACACAAAGGCACTGGCTGATCCAATACTGAATACTTCCGCACCAGCTCCTAATTAGCTGCCATCCCCATGGGACCCGTACTCCCTCCTCATAGTCCAACAGCAAAAGGGTTAACATCCGGCACAGCAGAAGTCACCTAGATACACCTGAATATCACTCCATGGCCTCAGGAAGTCTCCAATCTAGTAGAGAAGATAGGTGTTAATCATGCAAGAATGGTCAAATGACAGTTGTAGGAAATGCCACAAAGGAGAAGTGAGGTTGGGTGAGGAAAGTCTTCTGCAGAGAAGTTAAGAAGGAGAGCTGAAGGGCGCCTGGGTGGCTCAGTTGGTTAAGCGACTGCCTTCGGCTCGGGTCATGATCCTGGAGTCCCGGGATCGAGTCCCGCATTGGGCTCCCCGCTCAGCAGGGAGTCTGCTTCTCCCTCTGACCCTCCCCCATCTCATGCTCTCTGTCTCACATTCTCTCTCTCGCAAATAAAATCTTAAAAAAAAAAAAAAGAAGAAGAGCTGAAGGACAAGCAGGCGTGAATTAGGTGAAGGGGACGCTGGGGAAGAGGTGTTCCAGGGGTACGGCACTGCCGGGGGGAAAGGCCGTGGTGTGGGACAAAGCTTAGTGTGCCAGAAAACCTGGAAACCTGACGGTGGGGGGGCCGCGGAACTGCCATCCACCCAGGAGGCAAGGAGGCGACTTCATTTAAAGCCAGAGAGGCTAGGTATCCACTGGGAGTCCCTAAGGATGCTGGACCTGTCCACAGACTGAGCTAAGCCACCGTAGCACCTCACATCGTGGGGACATGACTTCAGTTTGCCATGTCTGTAATTCTGACCTGGAACTGACACCACCACATGGGGATTTCATCATTTTCTCAGGAAATCCTAACATGTACCCTGAAACTGAAGTCTTGAACAGTTGCAAAGCTAAACCCGCTTTTGTTGCTGTTGCTTTTTCTTTTTCTTTTTTCTTTTTTGGTAGTTTAGCAACCAGATCTGTTTGTTTTGTCTTGTTCTTTAGTTACTCAAACCAAATAATTGCTGGCATCTGTGTGGACATTGTTATTAGTCAGAGGTCTGTTTCAAGAGAGATCTTAGGATAAAATCAGTTTGTTCCCTGAACCTCCTCAACCCCAGTGTGGGTGGATGGAGGAGTGGGCACAGGTTAGAAAGAAGAGAAATCAAAGAAGGAAATGTAGAAAAAGCAGCTTCTTAGCCAAACCCACATCTCACCAAGTCTCTACCAACATACCAACTACTTGGCCCTTTACTTTGGTTAGAGCCACCGATGTGGCCTTTCTAAAGAAATCCCCTCTGAGGTCCAAAGACAACCCATCTACCTCTATTCTGTGGGTCCTGGACCCATGCAAGGAATAGCCTTACAGCCCCTCAGCACCCACTGGATGATGGCTTCGCCTTAACCTCACTATCTTTTCCCTCTAAGGATATGGGTAGGAAACCTCATGCATAAACATACATCTCAAAGGCTAGCAAGTAATCTAATCTTGACCTCTGGGTGTGGGCATGCCCATCTTGAAAAGCTAAGCTGGCTTAGATGGGCTGCAGTAGGAAAAATTATTTTCTCTAGTGCAGAGAAGTTTCAGGGTTCCAACAGAGCAATGTGGTAAATCTTGTCCTATTTGGCAGAAGACAAATAAGATGCTCCCACGTCCCCTTCCCCTCTGCCATCTCTGATAAAGGACCCAACATTCCTTAAGGAGCTGTCAGGAGGAAAGGGGGTGGGCAAGCTGTAAATCACAAAACCATAGTGATTTAAATATCCCGAGTTGGCCTAGGACAAAGTGCCCCCTCCGAGCTGGTTGGTATCAGGGCAAGCGATGTCCAAACTTATTATTGTTCAACAAAATGAGGGAATGCCTACTAACTGCAAGACGGGGCCTGTGCACATACCAAGGAGAATCCTGCCCTTCAGGAGTGTACGTCCCAGAGAAGAGAGAAACCATGTACATACAACTTCTCATAAGAGTCTTGGCAGTTGGGAGCAAAGGAGCTATTCTCTACCTCTGCTTGGGAGGGGCCGTCGGGGGTGGCAAGAGGTAAAACTTCCTGGAGTAGGGTGGACCCCTGAACTGGATCTTGGAGAAGGGCAGAATTTGAAATGTAGACAGGAGCAGGAAAGGCAAGAATGTGAATCCAGACAGAATAAGGAGTTAAGAGAGAAAGAAACAGAAGAGGTTGTAGAGGAACAGAAAAAAACAGGTCCAATGCAAGGAGCAAGAGGTGGTTCTGTCGATGGAAGCCTCAGTTGGGGGTAGGCTTCATGCCACAAAAGTGGGGGAGAGGCGAGGCCAGACCCTGGACAGCTCAGGGGGCTTCAGGCCAGGGGTCTGGAATTGGACCAGCTCTGGGGAGTACTGGAAGTTTTGAGAATTGACATGTTTAAAACTTTGCTTCTGGAAGTTGTGAAGTGGATTAGAAAGGAGAGGCTGGGTTTTGAAAGACCAGTTCAGAGGTTATGATGCAAAATAATAAGGCCTAGCTAGTATCATGAAAATGTGAATAGAGAAGGGAAGGATTCCATGGGGAAGAGATCTGTTTTCAGGTTCAAGAAGGAAAGCACTGTGAACATTTGCCACAACATGGAATAACCTCAAAACCACCACGCGGAGTGAAAGAAACCGGACACTAAAGGTCACATATTGTAGGATTCCACTTATATGAAATATCCAGAAAATTGGTAAATCCATCGAGACAGAAAACAGATTAGTGGTTGCCAGGGACTGGGTGGATGAGGGAATGGGGGCTGCTTACTAATGGGCACAGGGTCCCCAAATGTTCTGGAACTAGACAGAGGTAGTAGTCGCATAGCATGGTGAGGATACGAAATGCTGCTGACTCAGCACATTTAAAATGGTTAATTTCATGGTAGTGAATTGCACCTCAATAAATAAATAGAAAGAAGGAAAGCACAGCTGCACGTACACGCCTGACCACGCACGGTCTTCCAGCTGGGAAGCTTTCTCTATTTGAGGGCCTATCCGCCCAGGAAGTAGGAAAAGGAGGAGAGAACGGTATCACAGATGCCATAGGTTGAAAAGCTTCATAAAAACAGAGTCTAATGCTGCAGAGAAGCCAAGGAACACATGCATAGAGAAAAAGCCCTCACTGGAAGCAGCTAGTTGGGATGCGGTCAGTGCAGCGGTCTTCTGCTCATGAAGCACGGTGTGTGCCTTGAGCTCCAAAAGAAGGAGCAGGCCAATTATCTGTGGGGGTACCGAAGACTCCCCTGAAACTCATGGGTGAGAATGCTTATGTGCATAAAGACAGTTCCCAGAGAGGGGAGTCTCAGAAGTCAGGCATATGGATCGTCCACCTACCTGCCAAGACCATGGCTATGTTACTGGCCACTCATGGGGTGCTCAGCCAACACGTGGCACTCCTTTAAACTCAGCTGGGTCATGGGTATTTCTGACAAATAAGCTTCTAGGACAGAGAAAGATTACGGGGAAAGGTTGATGGAAGCTTGCTCTGGGAGATCTGTATATACTCATGGCGATATGAGGATAAATAATGCTTTGAGCTGGGCCTCTGGGGACAGGACACCAGGTGAATACCTCCAGACTAAAGGAGCCCTCCTGGTACCTGTCAGACATCACACACTCACACGCACACACCCCCACCCCCACCCCCACCCACCCCACCCCCACCCCCACACACCCACCCCCACCCGCCCCACCACACCCACCCACACCACACCCACCCACCACCCACACACACCCACCACACCCACCATCACCCTCCAGTGGTGAGAATGTGCCCTCCATTCTCTGCTCTTTCACTAAGGAAAGCACAGTCATTTCTGGGTACTTTCACAGAGAGACTCTCAGCCCTTACATGGTAGGTCACGAAAGTGAACAGTCCTTCTGCCTACCCTTTTGCCACGCGGTTGCCCCTTCCAGCCCGTCTCAGCATCCTTCTCCCTGTGCCCGGAAGCCTTCATGTGGAGGGACCATGTGGAAGGAATAGGGCTGAATATCCATAAGTGTTCATTACATTGTCAAGTGTCAACAGCTTTCATTTCACTTTGAAAAATGCATCTAATTTTTCTCACATTGGCACTTTTTTTTTACTCTCTACGTGATATGTTCAGTTCACAGAAAAGCTGGATTATACCTGATGAGTATTAAAAAAATCATAATTTAACTTGTCCTCCTTTCCTTTAAGAGTTCTTTGTACTCCATTGGGCGGGGGAGTGTTGGACACATACCCATAGAAGAGCCCTTACAATGCAGTAAACCCTTTAGCGACATTTCAGCCTTGATGAAAGTCTCTGGTGATATATTCATGTTCTTTGTTGTTTTTCCCACAGTTACTCAGGGCGACAACTGCATTCTGTATACTAGAACATGAACTTGTCACAAGTATACCCTACCAGGGTTTGAAGAGTGGTTTTATATATTATGTCATCTGAGATTTAACATCTTTAAAATATCTGCCTGTTCCATGAAATAATTACAAACTACCTATAACACTTTGAACAATCAGTTTTAGTCTCCATAGATGGTGGATAGTAACATCCCCAAGATATTTTATGGGCTACATAAATAAAGAATGCCTTTATACGTGCACAATAATTTTAATCCTCTCTGGGCACTATTGGATCATTAATAAAGTCATGTGTTTTGTTTTGTTTTGTTTTTTTACAGTCTGCCATTGAGAAATTAACCCATGATTACCTAAACTTGTTTCACTTCCCACCACTAATTAAGGTAAGAAAGGTTGGTTTTTTTCTTACCGAGAATGTGCTATTTCATTGATGTATGCACCTGCCACATCCACACCTAAATTTGCCAATGTCGGGACCTGTTGCTTGAAGTGAAATTTAATCTTTATCTAACAAAAGGCCCTTTGAGTGAAGCTTAGGATGTACATAAATTGAACATGCTTGATTCCTGCAAGTTGAAATATTAACAATATATTCGTGATAAGAACAACACATGTCACCTTAGTGGCTAGGGGATATAAGTACTAACACTGTAGCTTAGTACAGTGGCCTCCCACCTGTCTCTGGAGACCTTTGTCCCACACATAAGTCACTAAAGGAATTCACACCCTAGGGCTCTGGATTATCTATCACTAGCACTAGGGCGAGGAGGTGGGAGGTTTATTGTTTGAATGATATGTTAGTATATTTGACATATTATTTTGAATATAGTCCAAAGGTATATGGCATATTTTCTTATACAATTAGTAGATATTTGCAATTAATACACAGAACTCTTCTTGCTCTCTAACTATGGTTTTCCATCTCTAAGCTCCTGAAGGTTCATTCTGTTCCTCTTCTTGGCCCTTCATCCTCATCTGCTCTAGCAAGCACACAGCTCCTCTCTGGGAATAGCTTGCAAATATCTCGAGTGTTATGAAACTCTCAGAGTGAAGTCTCCTAGTGCATCTCTAGGTGTTAAGTGCATTTCTAGGGTAAAACTGCACAATGCAAGATGCATTGTGAAACGCTGTAAGACGGTGACATTCACTTTGTAGCTCGTGAGATAAATCATGTGGAAATGTTCTCAAAGGCTTAAGGTGTCATTTCTCTTGCTTTAAGTAATTGTAATTTGGAGCTTAATCCAAAATAACCAAACATGAATCAGTAGGTTAGAATGGAAACATTAGTGCTGAGAAATCTCTTTTACATGAGAAGTAAAAATAAAAACACAACGTACCATCAAGAATAAATGGTGCTTGGTTTTCCTTTTTAGGACTCAGTAGATGAACCTAAAGAAAATGAGGAAAAAATTGTGAACCTTGAACTTGTTTTTGGTTTTCACTTGAAATCAGGAACCGGCCCACAGGTAAATCACATTTTAAATCCTTTGGGTAAATTTCAATCTAATTTACTCTTTTTCTCTCTCAGAACTCTGTGGTTTCACACCTCCTTCCTGCCCCCATCCAGCCGATAACTGAATTCTGAGTAAATTTATGGGCTTTATAAAACAATTCGGCTGAAAAGCTGCCAGTCACGTATGTAATCCAGTCTTGGAATCTTACTCTTGTTTAGCTGAAGAGTCCCATGTGAGGCCACCCAAACCATCAAGGAAACTCACAACAAAGCTTGGGGTGGAGGTGGGGGTGGGTCGGGGCATATCTGAGTGATTGTTCATGCTCCTGGGCTTTGAGCATCCCATCTTCGTATTTTTGTTTTAGAATACTGAGAGTAAAACGACACCGAGAGTAGAACTATAGGCAATATGGAAACCCAAATTACCAGCTCGAAATAGGACAGCAGGGCATTTGACCAGCACTCATTCAGTCAGGCTTTCACTTTATGTTAATTTTAGAGTATGGCACAGTTATTTGACCCAGATGGCAGATGAACTGGAATCACAACAGGTCTGTGTTGCTTTGGATTCCTGTAAATAGGTAGTCATGACGATAACGCCTACTCATCAACCACTTACTGCGTTCCAGACCCAGGAGAACAGTACTGAGGTGTGGATGCTACTTCCCCACCATGTTACAAACGAGGGACCTCAGGCTCCGTAGGGTCCATGACTTACCCCAGGGTGACCAGGCTAGCAAGCAGCGGAATGAGGATTTGAACGCAGGCCTCGGGGACCCCAGAACCAAGCTCTTACCTTCTGCACCATCTGTACCTCTCTTCTGAGGCAGACAAGAGACCTGGTGCATACAACTCCTTACAACCCCTAGCCAGCCGCTCCGGTGGGGCTACTGTAGGCACAGCTGGCCCACGGGCCCGCCGCCCGTCACACCGCGCTTATCCCAGGCCGCTCCTGAGACCCGCGCTTGGGAATGACTGGGAATGGTTGGGAGGGGCTGAGTGTCGCCCAGGGCTTCCAAAGATACACTTTCTAGACACCTGACCGAGCGTCCTGCCTGCGTCCGCAGGTCTGCTGCTACTTCTGCTGAATGGAAACCCTTCGCCTCCCTAGTTCGCCCCATAGAAGCTAGTTGAGCGAAAGCTGCTGTGACTCCAGGTTTCTTGTATACGGACACTTTCCTGTCTTTCCTCGAGGGGGTCATTGTCTATTTGCTCCTGTTCTTAGAAGCAGCTACAGAAAGCAGGCCAGGAGAGGCAGATCCTCTCTCTCCAACAACAACCAGGCGCCCTTCTCACCCTGAGATTCTGTAGCTGTGGGCACTCCCAAGTCCATGTGATGGCAAACAAATTATATATTTTAACCTGCTTTCTTTGATATCCTCAACTCCAAGGCACTTAATACTCGCTGTTTAAACCATTTTATGGCTTATAGGTAGTAAAAGAAGAGGGAAGAATTCTCTTGAGAGAGACTTGTCAAAAGCAGTCTCAACCAAGAAAATCATTTTCAGTTAACAAGGAAATGACTTGTTAATGTGGAAAACTAAAAAATCCATCTTTTTGTAAAAACTTGGATGGTATAAATGATCTTTGAGACCAACAGTGGTCTGTTTTTGGCCACAGTTGTGTAGACTTCTTGAGCCAGAGGTTTTTACAAGGCCTAATGTCACTGCAATTTTTGTCAGTCTGCTGGTACTTGATCATGCCTACAGAGTAATAATTTCAACCATGCATTCAGCAGACATTTACTGAGGACCTGGCTCTATGCAAGATGGCCAGAATACAAAATCAAAAAGCATAGTCTCTGACTTGCAAGAAGAATTGGAAGAAACAGACAAGATCATGAATGGTTGTAGTACAGAATGGTGCATTTTTTTTTTTTATTTTTTTTTTTTTACAACATCAAGCACATCATTCAATGGAAGCACACTGGATGTGCATTGAAAGCAGATGCAGAGAGGGGTCAGAGAGGATCTTAAGGTCTTTTTGGTAGAAGTGAGGCTTCAACTAAAATTTTAAAACCATTCGGAATTATTCGGTAGGGAGAAGACGAGGAAGGCAAAAGGAATAGCATATGCAAAAGCTCAGAAACCCAAAGCCACGAACACACAGGGAGCTCTTCTTTGGGCTAGTTCCTATGGGACCTCACAACTCACCTTGAGCGGCACTGCCTCTGGGACTTGGCGTGAAGCCAGTGGACTAGTGCGGTGAGAGTTAAGGCCAGAACAGTGGCTGGCAACCAGTGAGAGAGCTATCTTCAGTGCTAAACCAAGGAGTTTAAAGAGTTTTAAGCAGGGAGTAGATGGGATCAGGTTTTAAGAGATAGCTCTCAGCAGCACAGGGGAGGATGAACTGGAAAGGACCAGGCTAACTAACATGAGAAAGATTGGGAGCGGGAAATGCAGACAACCTGGTTAAAGGGGCCGAGGAGAGGAGGTGATGGCAATGCCATGGAAGTGCCACGAGTCCAAGGACTCCGAGACAGAACTGATCAGCCTGGGTCACCCGCTGGAAATGGGGGTGGGGGGGTGGAAGGGAGGAGCCAGGATGGTACCGAGGTTTCCAGTGTGGGCAGCTGGACAGACGATATTATAATGTAATAGATCAAGAGTGAAATGTACAAAGTGGATGTGATGCCCTGGTGCTAAAAGTATAAAGAAGTGACTGGAATGGATGAGGTCAACCAGGAAAAGCTTTTTTGGAAGGGGTGAGTTTTGAAACGAGACTTGAAGAGGTTCATGGTCATTTGCAAATGATTTCCTGAATATAGTATTTAAAGCTGATGCTTAGAGAGTACTTCTTTCTAAAGAGCTCAGGTTATTTCATAAATGTCATCTCATTTATCCCCCTGGCATTTCTGTGAGATGCGGAAGGTACAGTGTTGCCATCATTGATGAGGAAACAGCAAGAGGAAATGTGTGAGCAGCCTTAGGTGAGGCGAGGACAGAGCTCAGACCAGAAATTACATCGTTATCATTACCTCCTTCTTAAACATGTGTTAGCTCTCATACCTGACCCAAGATATTTAAGCCATCTGTAAATTTTCATAAAATAATCCTAGAATAAATTACTGTCCAGTTCTAAACTACCTAGTCATGCTAGCCTATATGTGTACCCCAGCATCATGAAACATTTTCCCAAAAATGTGCTTTGAATTGAAATTCCAAGTCCCCACATGAAAACCTTTTTACCTTGACCTTTAAAGGTGGAACCCAAGAAAAAAAAAGACATCCTCAAAATCCCAACTAACTGAGGGGCGCCTGGGTGGCTCAGTCGTTAAGCGTCTGCCTTCGGCTCAGGTCATGATCCCAGGGTCCTGGGATCGAGGCCTGCGTTGGGCTCCCTGTTCGGCGGGAAGCCTGCTTCTCCTTCTCCCTCTCCCACTCCCCCTGCTTGTGTTCCCTCTCTCGCTGTGTCTCTCTCTGTCAAATAAATCAATAAAATCTTTTAAATAAATAAACAAACAAACAAATAAATAAATAAATAAAATCCCAACTAACTGAGTTCTCATAAACCCATCTTCACAGAAAAGGTGAAGCCTTTCCATGACTCAAATAGTTACAAGAGGACACTGGCGCTTTGCAAGCTCTCTCCAAACCTGGGCCTGCATAGCAGGGAGATCTGCTTGACCATTTCGCCTTTTCTTTTACAAATGAAAAATGCGTTCTAATTACAGCCACTGGGAATAATATAGGACAGTGACTTTATCATGAAAATGAGAGCTACATTTTCCCATTGCATCTGAGAAGGCCTACCAGCTCAACGACCACTTAAAATTGGTATGTTGTTTTAGTAACTGGCCTACTAGGAGGAGAGAAAGAAAATATGACCTTGGACACAAATATACAAATACATGTAGAGGAAAAAGCCTTTCGTTGTAAGACCTGTCAGCCTTTTGTTCTAAGAATTCAGATACAATTCTTTTTTTTTTTTAGCCTCATTTTACAACCAGATGGATTCTGGCACAAAAGTGAGGTTGATTTGCTCAACTGAGGACAGCCATTCACATCTGAGTGCCTGTATGCCAGCTAGAGTGGCTCAGTGCCACTTGGAGACGCCTTGCTGTGATCCGTCTTCCTGCCACACCCTCTGGAGAGCAGGACCTCAGCAGGCTAAAGCCCCATACATACTTGGAGAATTCTCACACAAATGAAGTAGGCTTTTTCTCTCTCCTTTGTAGGACAAACTAGCAGGGAAAATACGACTGGACCAAAGGTTTCATTGGCAATTTAAATTGACAATAAGTGAGAATGGTTTTACTCATGTATTTGACCTATTCTAAAGAATAAATTATTAATTTAAATAATGCTATATGTTGAGGCAACTTCAAGTTGTGCCAGTGGAATTGGCAGAAATGGGGTCTTTCTCAGCTCAAAATTTTCCCATGCTCAGGCTTAAAATGCTTGATGATGATTATTATTTCATACCTCTGCCAGATAGTGTGGTAAGTGCTTTACAAACATTTTTCTCGTTTAATTGTTACAAGTCACCGTCCCAGGGAGCGTCATCCCTGTATCACTGTCCAGGAGGAACTGAGGAAGGGAGAGGTAAAATTCCTTACCCAGAGGCCCCACCAATTTAGGGGCAGATCCAGTCTAAGGACTCAACCACTGTGTCATACTCCCCCAAAATGGGCATATTGGTAATAAAAAAGATAATTTGGGGGGATCACTTAATACTAAATTACCACTTTTTGTGTGTGTGTGTGGGAACTGCCTTGTGTTTTGTCATCTAAGGCCTTCTTCGACTTGGCACAGAAGGCAAAAGGCTTCCAGAATCTCAGCTCCATGCTCCGCCCCCTCCAGGGTGGCAACCACCCTTTTTTACTGACATATTCAGCTCCATAGAGTTTATTATTATATCTCGTATAAACTCGCCAGTCAAGAATATTGATTCTGGGGGCGCCTGGGTGGCTCAGTCGTTAAGCGCCTGCCTTCGGCTCAGGTCATGATCCCAGGGTCCTGGGATGGAGTCCCGCGTCGGGCTCCCTGCTCAGTGGGGAGCCTGCTTCTCCCTCGCTCTCTGCCTGCCACTCGCCCTGCTTGTGCTCTCTCTCTCTCTCTGACACATAAAATCTTAAAAAAAAAAAAAAAAAAAGAATATTGATTCTCAAATTGTCAAGGAATAAACTATCAAATCACCCAGCAGTTTTCTCACCAAGAAACTTTCTGAGACTGTCTTAAAAATTCAAAAACAGGGGGCTCCTGGGTGGCTCAGATGGTTAAGCATCTGCCTTCGGCTCAGGTCATGATCCCGGAGTCCCGGGATCGAGCCCCATGTCTGGCTCCTGACTCGGCGGGGAGCCTGCTTCTCCCTTGCCCTCTGCCTCTCCCCTGCTCATGCTCTCGCTCTATCTCTCTGTTTCAAATGAATAAATAAAATCTTAAAAAAAAAAAAAATTCAAAAACAGGGCTACGAAGGAACTATCTGGGGAGTCGTGCATTCCTTGTGCGTGCTGGACAGTCACCGACTTTGCCCCTCGAGTCCTACTTCCCTCCTTCTCCCCAGTGAGGCGCAAAACTAGTGGGTCTAAGTTGAAAGCCATGACAGTCGGTGGGGGGAGCCTGGGAAGCAACACCCCATCTCTCCCAGCATCCTGGCTCCAGCGGACCGCAAAAGAGAGACAGGTGTCTGGACTCTGGTAGTTCCTACGAGAGGACTACCACTTCGGATTTTCTTCTGAGCGGAATTCTGAAGGAGCAAGTGAATGGGGAAGTGAGAGGAACGTTTTGAAGGTGTTGAAGCCTTCAAATAGGCCCCCATCAGAGCGGAAGGCTTTTTCTGTCCGCCCTGGCCCTCTGGCTCCTGCCACACGCGTGACAGGCAGCACCTGGGCCCCTTCTCCCACACCTCACCAGGAGCAATTCAGTCAATAGTTGTGCTTCTCTGATTGTTTCACCTAGAGGTTAGAAGCCCTGCTTTTTACAAAGACTTCCCACCTACTATTGTGCTTTTAGGTCTTTATTAGTGGATCACTTATAAAATGTTGCATTTAATAAACTTAATTGAATCTCCAGGCCCTTTCTCAGAGTACTGTAAATATAAAAAACTGTCAAATAGGGCTTTTTTTCCCCCTATTGTGTAATTTTTATAAATGGATAGATAAACATGAATAAAATAACAGGGCCCAAAGAAAAGGATTTTGTAAGGAAGTAAAAAGCCAACACTTTTTGTAAATTTCAGAACAGCTACACACAGTACTTTACTTTGCTATATCTTGCATTTATTAAAAATGCAGTGGAAGGAAGTTTATTTCCCATGATCGACTATTTTTCAGGGGAAAAAATATATGTACACATACGTGTTGGTGTGCCTGAGTATATGAGCTTGCAGTAGAAGGGTTCTATAAGAAATACAGCTTTTAATTGACTGCAAAGGAGCAAATGCAGCTCAGAATATGACTGCGTGACTTGCTCCACATTTCTAATCGCAATGGGGCTATGCTTCCCCAAATGGGTCAAGCCGCTGCCTACGGAGCCAGAGCAGAACCGCTCAGTACATACTTGCTGATAGACTCGTAGTCACATGTAGAAATGGCACACCAGAAAATGTCTAACCATGGGAGAAAACAGCCCTGACTTGTAGAGTTTGCAGATCGCTATGGTACAAATATTTTTACCATGGCCAATTTCAGGTTACCAGTCTGATGCCACCGAACTTGAGGTTGGGAAGAGGGTTTTTTTTTTTTTTTTTTTAAGATTTTATTTATTTATTTGAGACAGAGAGAATGAGAGAGAGAGAGCATGAGAGGGGGGAGGGTCAGAGGGAGAAGCAGACTCCCTGCCGAGCAGGGAGCCCGATGCGGGACTCGATCCCGGGACTCCAGGATCATGACCTGAGCCGAAGGCAGTCGCTTAGCCAACTGAGCCACCCAGGCGCCCAGGTTGGGAAGAGGTTTGAGCAACCATCTCGTGAGGGCAGCTCCAGTACGCCGTGACTGGATCACTTGTGGTCTTCTTAATCAAGACCCTGAATTCCTTTTAAAAAATGAACAGCACGGAAGCATACATGATAAAACACAGGTTTGACTACGTGACACATTATTGTTGGTTTCCAGCTGTAATAATATGTGTAATTAGCTCACAGAGAGCTCCTAGTGAATCCTAGTTTCCTAGTGAATATATAGTTGGCTGAGGTTTTCGTGGGTTGCCATTGGTTCATATAGATAGACTGACCATATTGTATGAATCAAAAATTAGGATTTGAGTTTGTAAAGAGTGGAATAGCCTTATGGAGACAGAGAAACAAAATGTAAATTTGTGATTGTCTTTTTAAAATGTTCCGTCATAAGAGACGACATCTCTGCTTTTAGAAGCAGATTTTCCAAAGCCATTGAGGATCACTGCAGAGAGAAGACCTTGATAACTCACAGTAACTTGTGTTTTCTGAACCAAAAATTAGGTCTTGAGAATAATCAACTGTAACAGGGACTGATTATTTGAAATGAAATGAAAAGCACTGCATTGGAAAAGCAAAGATGTAGGACAACTGTATCAATCCTGGACACCAGGATTTGGGCTGAGAACAGCTCAACTGGTAAATAATGCCTACTAACTAGGCCAGTGTTGTGGGTTTTTGTTTTTTTTTTTCTTTTTTCAAAAGTCATAATTTTTGGCATCACCTCTGAAGTCATGGGAAGGGAGGAGAATTTAGCAGTCAGAAAAACTGTTTTTATATTTTGAGTGTCCTGGGGAAAAGTCAATTTGCAGCCCATTTGCCTGCATTTAAAAAAAGCTCATGCAGTAATTAGGTAAGCTAGAACACCTTCTATATTGGTTAAGAAACCCAGTCTTGAGAATAGATTCTTAATTATTCAAATATCAATAGCAAGACTTACTATTTTTTTCCCCAAGATGAATACCTAGTGCCTTCCAATTCTAAATAGAGTAAAAAAAAAACAAAAAACAAAACAAAAAAACCCTAAAACGAAAAGCCCTTTCTAAACATGTCAGCTAACATCTGAACCATTTCAGGTAGTCAAGTGTGCCATGCATCATATGAAAGTATGTCTCACTTGATTTCTTTCACTTTAACATCATCCCTAAAATCCCTTTTTCATATATAACTCCAATAACAAGCCCCCAAAAGGCAATGTAACAACCTTATCTCTACTGGTGTCTAGTTGGCACCAATCTGCCCTGACCTTAGACACAAGCCATTGTTAAGGGTATAACGCATTTACATATTTTGCAATAAAACATCAGTTATTTGCATTACTGTGTCAAGTTTTATTTGATTCTTTCACCTAAAAATGACTCATTTTCCTTTCTTGTATTTTAAAAACCAACTACTCTAAGCTTGTTTGAGAATAATCAAAAATTGCCCATTTAGCTAGAAGTCATTTTCTTTTCAAAAGGCAAATGTTATTTAATCTTTCAGCTGTTCATTGTGCCATCATAAATACTTTCTTTTCAGCACAGTTGTGGGGACTGAAATGAGCCCGCTAATTGCCTCCCATTCCGACTGACATGTGGTGGTTTAGTGGAAAGAGAACACAGCGGGGAGAAGGAAATAGAAGGCTGAGAAAATGAGAGCTAATTATTTCCACTGCCTCATGTCAGGCTCTGTGTCAGCCTTGTTTTTACAAACTGGAAGGTTGAGCACTAAATAAAACAAACCGGCGTCATGTTTTTATATACTGGCAGAGTGTCATGGAAGCAGCTGCACTTCTCAAAGACAATATAATGCCTGCGTTCGCATGGACACCATCTGACAGACACTGTGAGCCACGGCTAATGAGGACATCACAGTGGTGCCAAGTGAAAGGTGCTGAATTATGTATGATTCTTCATCAGTACAGCAATAGTCCTGTACATCATTATGAGACATTGTTTTGCTGAAGAGATTAAAACATTCTGAGTTCCAGACCCTGCAACCTATACGCGCTGAAAGAGGTTATTAATGGAATTTTTAGGGAGAGCTTCTTGTGGGTTTCTTTTTGGTTGAAAAACCGATCTCGTGGGACAAAGCCGTGGTGGGTCATGACACCGTATAGATAAAGAAGAGAAGCAAATGAACCGTACTTGCATTATCTTCTTTTTAAAGGCGGCATAATAAAATAGAGAGTAGTGGGGTTATCCATAATGATAAATAACCCAGGTGCTTTCACGGGATGTTCCACTCTCCTGCCTTTAAAACAGCAGGTTTCAGCAGCTGAGCTACATAATAGCAACGCATGTAAAGGAGCCTCCGGAGGCCTAAATCATCAACATCTTACTACTTTTAATACCGGCATGACCAACAGTTCTACCGCATTTTTATTTCATCTTACGTTACTTCTTACATTTTCCAACAGTCACCTGCTAGGAGACTGTCTCCCTTTCTCCCCCTCTTGAATCTTAAAAAGTTTATTCCGACCTCTATTTTACATTTTAAAATGTTTCCTCCGTACAGGCCTTTCTGAGGTGGAGGGGCCTCTCTGCTAGAATCCTGAGCAATGTCTGGTGATTTTGCTTTTTCTCCATCCGTGGTTGGGGGGCGGGGGGAGGTGGAGACGGAGGTGGGATTTTAAAACTCAGTGTCTTTACCATTAGACAAGGTATGCCCAGGACCTAAGTCCCAGCCCCGGCGCAGCTAAGTGACATTGCCGCAAATCTCTGCGTTTTTCTGAGCCTCAGTCTACTCATCTGTAAAATGGAGATAGGGCTATCTACAACAGAGTAAGGCTGGAAGGGATTAAGTAACATGGACAAATCTCAAAACCACCATGCCGAGTGAAAGAAGCCAAACAAATACAAGTGTTTCCTGTAAAGTTCCAATTTGGTCAGGTTCTAGAGCAGGCAAAATGAATCTGTGGTGACAGAAATGGGAAGAGTGGGCACCTCCACTTGTGCGGGGAGCATCCGCTGGGAAGGGACATGAGTAAACTTTCTAGGGTAGTGGGCATATCTAGTTTGGGTGGTTACGCTGGTGCATACAGTTGTCAGAATTCATTGACTGGTGTACGTAAAAATCTGTGCATTTTACTGTTTGCAAAGTATGCACCACCTCAATAAAAAAATCCATCAAAATTTTTTTTTGTCTGTAGTCTTCAGGTAGAAGTGATCTGTAGGAACCTGAAAGCCTAATGTGGGGTCTGTTTCTTTCTGAAATGTCCTGAAAAATCTTGGCCCAAAATTTTTTAAGATTTATCTATGGTGTTCACATTTCCAATAAAATTTTGGTAGGAAAACAGAAAGAGCAAGAGAGAGAGAGTGAGCCATCGATTGACTGTTGTCTCTGAACTGCCCAGAACTTGAAACAATATTTAAAGTTAATTTCTGTGCTATCTTCAATCCCTTTTTCTATTTGTAAAATTTACCTCTATATGGATCATTTCTTTGTACTCCCTCCCTTCTTTTTTTTTTGTGGGAGGGAGAAGGGATATCTGTGTTTGGCATCACTTGTACTAGCTTGGAACTCCAAAGAATTTTAAACAGCTTGCAAAGAATGTAATAGTGATTTCTCACAAAGTGATACTTAATCTAGCATTAACTGAGTGTTGTTTAGGATTTTGTCTTCACAGTGTTAAGAGTTTCTGTTTTACTTGGCCAGTAACCTTAATTCAGAAAAATTTTTAACATAATTGGCAATACAGAAGTGGTGCAAATGGAATGCTTTCTCCTCCTCCATTAACCACACTTGCTTCTAAAATTATCCAGGTATTTCAGCAGCTGCCCAGATAAATAATACATATCCTGGGCACCCAACAGCACTGTCATTCTTTTCATCAGTTTCAAATGCAAAAAACTCCCCTCTTCCCAACAAAATTCCATTCATTTCTCGTAGATTTGCATTGAGAGGCAGATAATCCAGTTAGTGGAAAGGTTTGGATGGCCATGTTTTGCTATTCAAAGCAAAGAACATCCCAGGGCCCAGCACTGCTCCTGGCCAGTGCCTTTTTCCTACTGATTAGTAGTAGCATTCCCTCGAAATGTGCATCAAGATAGAAATTTGAATAGTGAGAACGTTCTCTTGGGTGGGAATCTAGCTATGAAATAAAAATCCACCGTGGTCAGACCTGTCTGCACGATCCACTTGTGCAACTAGGTGGGAGCGGGTTGTTTCTGGTTTGGAGAGTGGAAGTCATGCCTAGACACACAGCCTAAGCCAGGGCTGGAGGAAAGTGCTGGTGATTCCAAATACTGACCCGATCAATCAAGGAAAGGAGCAGACAGTGGAATGGCAGCATCTGCATTTTTAACAAGGAAGGGTCTTTGTCAATAAGGGAGGGAAAGTAGGTTATGTTGGACTTACTAGAGACCCGGTATTTCAGTCTCTGCCATGGAGACTTACAAAGGAATTTACCAAGATAATCTGGACTGTTTGTTGCTTTCGGAAGACGGAACTCCTCTGTACTGTAATTCTTACTTTTGTTAACCCATAACAAGGAAGAGTTCAGGATTCAGAAAAGACTGAGGCTTTGGCAACCCGCTTGTTACAGCAGCCAAGAGACCACTGAGGATCAAGTCTGAACTCCACCCCTTGCTGTCTGTGTGATCTTGCTCAAATTACCTCATCTCTGTCTGCTTCGGTTTCCTCGGCAAGACGGGTCTCTCGGGCTGTCAATCACATCTCATAGCCATTGTCCTCCAGACATCCGCTGGCTCCCCCTGATAGGGCTGCATTAGGATCTGTGGACTCGGGAAAGGGCAGAACTGATGTTACATAATCCATCTGTGTCAGAATATACAAGTTTCTTCCCTCTTCTATTTATTTCATAAGACCAGTCCTTGTTATGTTGCTACTGGCCACACCCTCTTCTTTTTTGCAACACTGATAATTCCCTTGGCACCAGACTTATTCAGTACCCTCTGGGTCCCCAAACTCCTGCCCAAGTAATATGCTCTGACCCAGCCTGCCTGCTCTGGCCGGATCCCTTTTCTAAACAAGCTGTACTGTGCACTCAACTTCTGGCCCAGTCCCAATCTTAGATGGTTGCTGGACGGTGGGCCGGCTAGTCTGATAAACTCATTGGAGCTGTGCTGGGGACTAATATTGGTAACCATAATTATAATTGCTCCTTTCCAAGCTCCTCATTTGGCTCTGGCACTGTGCTGAGTACTTTATTTACATTATCTCATTTCATCTTCACACAACACAACAACCCACTTGTGTATAAAAAACACCGAGATTCAAACAGGTTGTATATTGGCTAAGGTTGGGGGGGGGGGGGGAGTGACAAAACTGGGATTCAAGCTCAGAGAGTTGGACTTTCAACTGTCCTCTTTCACGCCCTGCTACTCCCCCAGTAACGGCTTAATGTGTACTCCTTTTCTATATTATTTCTATCTTAACAATTATCATCAACACTTTAAACCAAATGAGAAAGGAACGGGGCCATCTGAGACTGCCAGGGGTGCAATGGTTTTGGAAAAGGAGTCCGTTGAGGCCCCCATGGGCTCTGAGAATACAGAGTTGTCTGCTTTTGATTTCTGCCTGTCAGGATTGAGAGTTGTTCTCAAGACATCCACAGTGACTCTTGAATGTTTCCGATTCAAAAATCAATACCCACATTTCTGTCACTCATATCAAGCCAAAATCAATAGTTCACCCTGGTAAAAGTGAATGGTTTTTAAATCTGGGCCCACATTCCCACTACCTGGTCCCTACCACTACCAAGAAACGGAAAAGGTAGCAATTTTGCATGTAAGATTCTATATTAGGCTCATAAATATGCGGAGTTGTTACTTCTAGTGATGTTATCGATGATTTAATTCACCTTCCTGTTACGAAAACCTTTTCAATGATCGATTGGTTGAGAACTCGTTACATGGCGTTCTGTCTCAGTTGGGTCCTGTGGAATTCAGTACCTTGTTTAAATCCTGGTAGTTGAGAGCAATGCTCATTGACAACTTAATGACTCAATGTGTAGCAAAAATGCCAGGAATACCTGAGGGTAATAAGAAATTGAGCAGAATTTAAAGAATTCCATGACTTTATTTATGGGTTACTTTTCTTAACTAGGCAACGATGAAATCATAGATGCCCTGAAAAAAACCTAGCAATTATGTCAGGGCACTGACAGATTAAGTTAATAATTTAGGTGAACACTGCATATTCTTTTCCTTTCCCACCCAGCTTTGTAATTTAATGAAATGGATAATGCCCCCCTTGTCTTACAATGCCTTTGAGTATCGTTTTATTGCTTCTGCACTATCTTTTATGGTTCAGGTAAAAGCCTTTCTTTCAGATAAGAGAAAACATTTCGAAAAGTAAAAGGTCTGTAACCCTATTACGGGGATCCTTGTTTTTCCAAGTTGCACTCTGGGGACCAGGCAAGCAGTTGCTGCAGGGGAGGACCTGTCACCACTTGCCTTTTTGGTTGTATTAGCAAAATCTTTTCTGGTCCTTCTCCCACTTGCCTGTTGTTGATACCTGGTCCCATTGTGGAGCTCTGAAAACCATCCAGGGAGTACATCCTGCCACCCCTCCCAACTGTCCTTCCCTCTTTTTTTTTTTTTTTTAAAGATTTTATTTTATTTATTTGACAGAGAGAGAGAGAGAGACAGCTAGAGAGGGAACACAAGCAGGGGGAGTGGGAGAGGGAGAAGCAGGCTTCCCGGCCGAACAGAGAGCCCCATGCGGGGCTCGATCCCAGGACCCCGGGACCATGACCTGAGCCGAAGGCAGACGCTTAACGAGTGGGAGCCACCCAGGCGCCCCTGTCCTTCCCTCTTGGTAGCTCCTCCAACTTTGGAGCCAGGCAGCCTTGCGCTATCATAATCCCACCTCCACCACTCACTGGCCAGGAAGCCCTGGGAAAGTTCCTTACTTATCTGAGCCTTCTTTTTCCTCACCTAAGGGGAAAATAAACCTAACCTGCAGGGTTATTGTGGATATCAAACAAAACAGCACCATCTAAGCACCCAGCAGCATGCCAGGAGCAGATGAAGCAGTCCACAAATGTGAGTTCCCACCTGTCAGCCCCTTCTCAACAGAGAGCCGCTCTGAGCCTGTGCACAGGAGGGTCTGATCACGGGCCTGAGGTCAAGGAGAGTTCTTGGGCTGTCGGGTAGGAGAGTGGAGCAGAGAGAATTGGGCATTTCCACACAACCTGAGGTCTTTCCCTTGTAATTTGACTCAATTCCAAAACTGGACAGGCGAAAGGAAAAGATTTAAGTAAAATTCATCTTTTCTAGGGCTTTTTTATTCTAGCCACTGCTTGAGGAGGCGCTTGCCATTTCAGAGAAGAGCAATCATGACTGCTGTCATTATCCTGCCCAGTTATCTCAGGGCCCACGTTGCCCGGGCAGCAGTGACTCCAAAACAAGGAAATACTGAGAGATTTGTCCATTCTGAGCGACTAATTTGACTTATGTTGGCCAAGAGCTCAGTTTTCACGTTACTGAATAGATCTTTTCCTTCACTAATTGGCTCTCCATCTTGTGAATGTGGTTGGGCAAAGAGGGTCACTCCCCTCAGGCATGGGCCCTGCTTGGTTCTGCAATTTGTCTAGAAGCTTTCCTAAAACACTGAGCTCCCCCAGCTTTCTGTTGAAGCCAACAGGTTTTCAACAGCCTCTTTGTTAGTGTTTTTCCATAATAATTTTGTCTGAGCCTGCTCAGGAGACATTCCAGGTCTACTCCTATGAGAGCATTTTCTAGTTTCAGCATGTAAGGTGCTCGGTACATTATCCTTAACCTCTCAGAATCCTTCATTCTTCAAATAACATGAGAGAAGGTGAATTTATGGTCCAGGGGTCCAGTTTGGTGCAAAGACATGGCTTATTTTTCCTTTTAATTGCACACACAGTGTTTGTCCCCCCACGTTCTTATTAAATTACTCAGCAAAGTTAAAAGATATTTATAGTGAACCCTCCTGTACACACCTCCTAGATTCAGCCATTAACATTTTATTCTACTTGCCTTATCACATATCTGTCCATCTATTACACTAGCCATATATAGCAATCTTTATTTTTTTGATGCATTTCAAAGTAACTTGCAGACATAAGTACGCTTCCTCCTAAATACGTCAGTATGCTGGAGTTCAGTAAGAAGTACACACATCTTAAGTATATATTCGCTGAGTCTTGACAAGTGCATATGCCTATGTAACCCAAACGCCTGTGAACAGAGTATTAGCATCCCCAGAAAGTCTTGTCATGCCCCTTCCCAGTCAATCCCCATCTGCAGAAGCAACCCCTTTTCTGAATGTTTTCCACCATAGATTGTTTTTATCTGTTCTAGAATGTCATATAAACGGAATCCTTAGTATGTTCTTTTTTTGTGTGAGACTTCTTTCACTCACTATAGTGTTTGAGATTTATCCATGTTGTTGCATGCATCAGTGATTTGTTCCTTTGTATTGCTGAGTAACATTCCATTCTACAAATATATCACAGTTTGTCCATTCTCCTAAGGATGAACACTTGGCCGGCGTCCAGGGTTTTGTTTTGTTTGGGGGGAAGGGGGGTTGGCTATTATGACAAAGCTGCTCAGAACAACACTGTGCAAGTCTTTTTTCATTCCTCTTGGGTAAATACCTAGGAGTTGAATTTCTGGGTCATCGAGTAGATGTTACGTTTATACATGCAGCTATATGCTTATAGTAAATTGCCAAAACTTCCCCAAAGTGACTGTACCATTTACACTTCCACTAGCAATCCAGTACCTCCAAATCCTGGCCAACATTTGATGTTATCAATCTTAGCCATTTGGTGGGCATACAGTGGTATCTCATTGTGGTGACATTTTATTTCACATTCCCCTAATGATGTAGAGCACTTTTTCACTACAGAGTGGTTTTACTGAAAATTTAATTAACATCATTTAAAAAATCTAGAGGTTTCACATAAAAATCCAGATAGCCAGCTTTTCAAGAAACCTCAAAGGACCTAGCAAGACTGACCTCCGATTCCCACATGGGGACAATCAACAGAAGTTGAGTGGTGGCTGTCCCTTTAGGGCAGATGCCCTTTAGACCCCCCATGTCCTAACCTTCCCAAAACTCCCCAACACATGGGCCAGTTATCAGTCACCATATATCACGTTTGCAGTTATCCTTCCTGTTAAGAGGAAAGTGAGGTATTTCTTGAGCCCATATTATCATCAATACTGGAAAAGTGGAAGTTAGATCAAGAGGGTCTTATATTTCAAAATGGGAAGTCTACATTTCTTTGTGTGAATGAAAAGATATTCTGACAATGTTTAATATGTAAATTAAATGGGTCTACTTTGAAAGATTATAATTTAGGGCTCTATAATGAAACTGCCTGGCTTTACTCATTTTTATTATCTGCCTGGCTCCTTTAGGATTTTGAGTTTGCAACTCCTATGACAGAACATTTACATTGATGAATTATGTCTCAAGACTGCACTAACTGGGGGTTATTTTGGTATATAAAGAGATTTAATTTCACGTCCTTTTTTAGAACAAAGAAAAAAATACTTCAATAATATTTCATTCAGAAAACTTCATGTGTTATAAAACATTGAGACTAAAACAAATTGTTTCACTTTCTGAAATTCTATAATTTTACTTTTAATTCCAGGATTGTAAGTGGAAAATGTATATGGAGATGGATGGGGATGAAATTGCAATAACCTACATCAAAGATGTGACATTCAACACTAACCTACCCGATGCAGAGATTTTAAAGATGACAAAGGTAGGGTTCTATTTACGGCTTAAAAGCTTTTTTGAATTCACAGATATCAAACAAAGACATTAAAATCCCCCAGCAGTGTGCTTTTGTGCTTGTCGATGTTCACATCAGCTCGGCCTCAAGCTGGCTGTTGAAAGGCACATTTTATTTAGCAGATTGAGATCATAATAGTTTTTTGTTAAAATTCCACTTATGCTGTGTGAACTAAAAAGTACCTCAAAAAAAGTGTCCTTTAATTTTTTTAAAAATTTCCTTCTTTATTTCTTTACACTTACTCCATCACTTACTAAAGGGAAGAAAGTGGCATCATGAAAATATTTATCTCAACTTTGAGGTCATTTGAAACTTTGAAAAACTTGGAAGGAGGAAGGCTTTCTTGGTTTTCTTCAATTTCTTGAAGGACTGAGGGGAGGTTACTCATGAGGCATTTGTTGACATCTTCTTGGCTTCCTTGAGTTCGCACCTCTGGCCAGAGAATACCTCACTACTTTAGAGTCAGTGGTAGAAGTACATCCATTAAAACACAGAAGACAGACTCAGAGAAATGCTTACCTTCTCCTCAAAATGGAAAAAAAATCAGTTCTGTCCCAATAATACTGAAAAAAAGATACATATGAGACTTCAATAGTAGAAGGTCAACAACTCAGGTAGATAACCATGATATCCATTGGACAGTCACTCGAAACATCACAGAAGCCATTCTTGAGTATACTATGAACGGTGTATTTGGTTTCAGTGAAGAAAATGGGCTTTGTAGCAAAGAAGAACCTGGGTACAAACACAAGTGGCGAAGTGAAGAGTCTTCAAAGCCACAGCATTAGACTTGCAAATGTGTTCCTTCCTAGGCATAAGATTGCTAAGCATCCAAGTCCTTTGAATTTGCAAGTGTATTCATCAAGTCGATTGATTTGATATTCATTGTTGGAATCTTCTGAGTAACTGGGAGTTATTTCAGTGGTGTTATTTATCTGTAAAGGTTATGCCTTGGTTTTAACTTCCCCTGATTTTGTTGGGACATACTCTGTTTTGATGTCTTGAAGACTGGACAGATGCCTGCTCGTTCCCCCCAACCTATGCCATTTAAAAGTAAGATCCCAGCCCTTGCCTGCTACCAGAAGGAAGCTGCTCACAGCAAAAATGACAGGGTAGAGTTGTAAACCCCAATACAGGTGTTTCTGGTATAATGCCACATATGCACTCCCAAAGAAGCACATCTTCGGCAACATCACACACCAACATTAACTGGGATTATAGGAGAAATAGGGTTTGGGCAGACTATTCAAAATCTGTAGAACTTTTTAACATTGACAGACTCATAACAGTCCTCATTTAAAAAAGAAGAGAAAAGGAAAAAAAAAAAAAGAGCCCAGTTAAATCTCTACCACGTGGTGTGCTTTGTACCCATCTCAAGCCCAGTCGGTCATTTGTAACCTTAAAGCTAGAATGAAGGGGTGGAGGGTGGTTAAGAGAGTGGAGATTCATTTATAATAAAGACCATTTTCATCAAAACTAAAATAGGATCCAAGGTGTCAGGGTGAAAAAGTTTCCTTCTACCCTTCTAAGTTCTTTGGCTGGTCTGCTAATTAAAAGGACCTAAGACAGATTAACAGGAGAAGAATTTAATTTTGTACATTCAGGAGCCCCAGAGAGAGGAGACTCCAGAGCAAGTCAGGCAGTTGAGCCTCATGTGCCATCCTGAGCTAAGGAATGAGCCAGGGGCCTGGGGCATCAAAGGGGAGGAAGGCAATTCACAGGAAGATAAGAAGAGCAGATGCTTGATAATTAGAAGCTTGCCCTGCCACGCAGACAGGTCTTTCAGATAAAAAGTTACCTCTCATAATAGCTCTCTTTCTGGGCCAGGTGCCCTATCTAAATTCTTTTAGGCAGTTACAGGAGAGGTAAAAGTTTTTCTTGAGTCTGCTGGGGTTTGATGGCCTTCAGCTAAAAATACAATACATATGCCAAAGTGACATGTTTTGGGGTGACGTATTCTCCCCTTGAAAGGCATAGGCTTCTTTATTAATCCTTTGTTTTAATACAGTGGGGAGATGTCGCCACGGTTTCATCTGCACGCACAGCCTGGTAGCTGGATAGCCGGATACAGGGAAAAAGCAGAGTAGTTGTTGAAGTCACTAACTCAGCTACTGCTTGCACTCAAAGGAAGGTACATCGGGGTCTGTATTAAGGCTTTGTCTTAAATATGAGAAAGCTTTCTACTGATACTTTAAAACGTTCGCATGAATGAGGACGTAATGACAGGACTGAGTGGTATATCAGAGGAGAGAAGATTATGGGACTAAGACTAGCTGTTTATAACTACAGAAAAAGATGTCTTCTGAAAATCAACACCCAAAACATTAGCATGTTGTGAGTAATCACATGTGAACCAACAACATGACTTCCGTGATAATCTTGAAACAATTGCCCTATTTGCCAATTGCATATGGCGTAGCTGGCCTCAAAGCTGCCCTGTCGCAGGGCAGGCTCTACACCATCCTAACTTTTGTTTTTCAGCCCCCATTTGTAATGGAGAAGTGGACTGTAGGAATAATGGAAAATCAGACTGTAGAATGCACTGTCACCTATGAGGTAAGCTTGGTGTTGGGGAGGGGTGGGGCGCCGGTGGCTTTACCGTCAGGTTCTCAGTGGGAATTTATTTGCTCCCTCATAGGGCTTAAAATTGGAAGAGAAACTATTTAACCCACATGAATATGGGAAGATGAACATAATTACGCTAACAAAATGTTGGTAAGGAAAGAGAACAGGATATTCTCACCTAGATAAACACTGAAGTAGTAATTCATCCATTCATCAGTTAATGATTGAACATCTTCCACATGTCACGTTACGTGTTAGGTACTGGGGGAGACCAAACCGTGACCAAACCGGAGTTTTGCCTTCTTGGTGCTTAGAGTTTAGGGGTGAGGGTAGATCAGGGATCCTTCACAAGCACAGCTTCTACTATCACCTGGCAGGCAGGGAGGGCTATTACCAAAAACAGATTCAATATATTTTATATAGAGAAAAATGGAAAAACTGACACTTTAAGAAAATATGCTATTAAAATTAAATTCATATATTTAGCAAATACCTACTGACAGTTACTGTTCTATGATTAGGATAGACTAAATCTATACTCTCTCTTGAGGTTTATATTCCAGCGGGAGGAGACTGATAATAAATAGGTAACAAATAAGTAGAGAGTGGTAAGTGGTAACCAGAAAATAGTGAGACTTGGGGCATGAGACTGGGTGGTTAGGGAAGACCTTTCCTCTGATAAGGAGGCAGCAAGAAAAGGCAGCAGAGGAAAGGCAAACCCAAGCTCCTGAGGCACAGAGGACAATGACAGGGGGTGGGCAGGCCGGATCACAGAGCTTCACAGGGTCACAGTGAGGAGTTTGGATTTACTAAAAATGCAATAGAAAGCCAATGGGGTGTTTTAAGCAGTCTACTGCTTAAAATAATGTAATTAGCAATATCTTCATGGCTGGTGGGACATACACTTTACAAGGTAGAGAAACCCTGCAGAAACAGGGTGGAGGGGAAGAAGCAGGGCATAGTCTTGTCACACATGGAATATTAGCATGCATCTGCCATCCAAAAGACATGCACTGCATTCATTCGTTCAGTTATTCATGCAGGAAACATTTAGTAAGGATTCACCATGACCTAGGCATTATAAGAGAAGTTTACACCTGTTTTCTCTCATTAACCCTGTATCAGTACTTAAAGATAGGGAGCATTAGCTTCATTTGGCTGCTAGAGAAAACCAGCTCAGAGAGATGGAAGGAAGTCCTGAGGTTTGGGGTAGTCAGTGACAGTCAGTGGAGTCACACCCAGATTCTCCGACTATAAATCCAGCTTCCGCTCTTCCTCAGCTGTCCTACTCGTTCCCTTCCCAGCAGTAAGATGAAGAAAATCAGTCTCAAATTGGACTCCGTGCACTGCTGCGTTGTTGACGGTCTCCTGAGTTGCCAGATTAGCTTTGATTCGGCGTTAGAAATCCAAAGCCTGGCCACTCCGCTTATCCAGGGTGACCTGATGCTGGAAGCCAATGAGTATTACAGCACTTACTTACCCTCAGCAGCCAGCGAGCACAGCTTATCAGGATGAGCTGCCTGAAAAACAGCAGTAATTGTGAAAGTGTTGCCTGTAGGACACAAAACCTAAATGAGAGCAGTTGATTGGAATCTAGACTATTCTGGAATCTGGTGACCAGTCCCCACTGTGCAGGACAAGCCTTCTTTTTAGTAATTGGACAGTTCTAACAGCCAGATTTCATCGCTGCCTGCCTTAGTTGTGGAGACACACCACACTAAATTCTTTTCTTCTCCTCTCTCTCGCTCTTTTTCTTCTTCTTCCTCCTCCTCCTTCTCATGGTCTGTGATGATGCGCTACTTGTGTTTGTCACGGTCACTTCATAACCATAATGAGGTGATGAAGGCTTTCAGGACGAGAAGGTGGTATGTCTTGGATCTGGTGTCCTCTCCTTTTTCTAGTCATTATTCTTTTTTTTTTTAATTAAAAAAAAATTTTTTTTAAAGATTTTATTTATTTATTTGACAGAGAGACACAGTGAGAGAGGGAACACAAGCAGGGGGAGTGGGAGAGGGAGGAGCAGGCCCCCCACTGAGCAGGGAGCCCGATGTGGGGCTCGATCCCAGGACCCTGGGATCATGACCCGAGCCGAAGGCAGACGCCTAACGACTGAGCCACCCAGGCGCCCCTCTAGTCATTATTCTTAACTCCCTATCCTGTCTCACTTTTGCACCTGTTACTGTGCACCCTCCATGGGGATAATTAGTCCACCACGCTGCCCACAGTCACCCAGTTACCCGGACGATCCAAGGTCCGGGCAAAATAGTGGTCAGATATTTATGTATTCAGATCTGTCTTCACGTACTTTAAACAGAAGAAATTGTCTTTCATTTCTCGGTAAACAAAAAGGTAAGTTGAGATTTGCCAAATAGAATACATTCTGAGGGAAGACAACTGTGTTTTGAACTATTATATAATCCACTAAGGAATAAAGTGGTTAAAACTTTCCTTTTAATCAAAGAACCATATTTAGGCAAACTGTACAAATATTTCACCTAATGCCTTATGATAATAGTATTCTAAGGAGTTAAACTGAAGTGACATGATAACCTGATTTTCTTTCCTTCCTATTTTATAAACATGAGCATTTGGTCATGAGTTACTTTTTTTTTTTTTTAACAGAGTGATGTTCGAGCTCCAAAGAGCACTAAGCACATCCACTCAATTCAGTGGAGTAGAATGAAACCTCAGGATGAAGTGAAAGCTGTCCAACTTGCCATTCAGACATTACTCCCTAACTCAGAGGGCAACTCTAGAAGCAGGTCTAACTCAAGTAAGTTAGATGTGTGCTAGACTCCAAAAACTTGAACATCAAATTCTCATACCCAGGATAAGTGCCACTTTGTGAACAGACATAGATTTCTTTTTTTTTTTTTTTTTAAAGATTTTATTTATTTATTTGAGAGAGAGAGCAGGAGAGGGGGGAGGGTCTTGAGGGAGAAGCAGACTCCCTGCCGAGCAGGGAGCCCGATGCGGGACTCGATCCCGGGACTCCAGGATCATGACCTGAGCCGAAGGCAGTCGCTTAACCAACTGAGCCACCCAGGCGCCCCCAGACATAGATTTCTAATATAAGACTTCCATCTTTTATTTTTAGAATATTGGTTTTATAGACAGACTATATGGACAGTAGTATTTATGGACTTATAAATGAGCATTTACAATAAATTTCAGTATTTGGATAACTATGATAAAAGATGAAAATTAATGATTATGTTATATTGGTAAATAAGAATATATATTTATACATATATATTCAGTTTCCCAAAATTGTAGATAGGAATATGAATCTTCTGGGTCCAGCAAACATTCCTATGAAGCCAAAGGTATCACTGGGGCAGTTTTTTGAGTCCTGAACACCACGGATACATCAAAGCAGAAGAATGATGGTTGAAGGGAGGGAGGGGAAGAGGAGAGGGGAGAAATAAAGGTAAGGAAGGACAGAGAAAGAGAAAACATGAAATGGGTATGATGGACAGTGGTGACAGTAATTACAGATGCTATACTGAAACAAATTAGCATTTACATAGGGGAAGGTCAGCTGACTTGCTGGGTTTTTTAAAAATATTTTATTTATTTATTTGAGAGAGAGAATGAGAGAGAGAGAGCACATGAGAAGGGGGGAGGGCCAGAGGGAGAAGCAGACTCCCCGCTGAGCAGGGAGTCCGATGTGGGACTCGATCCTGGGACTCCAGGATCATGACCTGAGCCGAAGGCAGACGCTTAACCAACTGAGCCACCCAGGCGACTGCTGACTTGCTGTTAAATTGGTCATTATTTGGTAGATTCAGGGAAGAGGTCCTGACCTTCACCTTCGCAGGTCCAGAAACTCAGGTACAACCCAGAGATAGGCTCTGCGGGACTACAAGCTAACAGACCTGTGAGAGTTGGATGCATAAACCCCCATGCAATTCACTTTTTACCAAGAGAAATACACCTGCCAAACGAACCAGAAGTACCTGTTTTCTGATCAGCGTGTTATTTTTCCCAGTAAGAAAATACACCTGAAAAGCCACACCAGGAGGTTCTTTGGTGGCCTGGAAACGAAATACCCCCATGGGTAGTGTCACTGAGTTATGAGAACCTAGCTAATGTGTCCTCTACTGTAGAACGGGCTTGTCAAGTGCACCAGGCCTTCTTCTATCCACCAGCCCGGGGGCCCAGAATCCTGGGCGCTACTCAAAACTCACCAACAAATTTTTGACAGCATGCTGGACCTGCCTGCCTTTTCAACACAGTTGATTGGGTTCTTTTCTTTCACAATTAATCATGAGAAGACATTCTGGCTACCATGACTGACTTGGAGTTTTTACCAAGCTTTCTCAGCCACAAAACACATTTTCACATAACCTCTTACGGCATGATGTTTCTATACTTGACTAACCCATATAATAGGTGTTGATTCTCAGTAGCATAGAGCACTACATTTCTAAGTTCTTTTATTTGCTAATTCAACCATCTTGTCTTGCATGCTTCTTATCATGCCTTTACAAGGACTTCTTATTATAATAACTTTCCCATCCCAGTGAATTAATTTTTATAGGGCACATTTTACTTCTGTAGGGCTTTCATAGCCACGATCCTATTTGATCCCTACAACTCTTGTGAAATCTGTGGGGGTCTTCTCTCTCCACTTCTGCAGTATTTTTCTCTTTTACTAAAAGCTGATTTTTTAAAAAAAAAGATTTTATTTATTTATTTGACAGAGAGAGACACAGCGAGAGAGGGAACACAAGCAGGGGGAGTGGGAGAGGGAGAAGCAGGCTTCCCGCCGAGCAGGGAGCCCGATGCGGGGCTCGATCCCAGGACCCTGGGACCATGACCTGAGCCAAAGGCAGACACTTAACAACTGAGCCACCCAGATGCCCCTAAAAGCTGGTTTTCTGTTTCCCAACCCACATGACGCAAAATAGGTGCCAGCTGCCTCCAAGTTCATGGAGTTCAAATGCAACCACTTTGAGAATCACCAAATACTTCATCGGTCCCAATTCCAGATTCCCTGGAGTAAGACTTATTTGTGCTGTTTTTGTCCAAGCATTCTCCTCTGGACCAGTTAAGTCTCTCCTCAGGAGGAGGTGGTGGTAGGTGGCAGTACCCAGCGGGGGAGGCAGGTGGTGAGGACATCCCCAGCGGGGGAGGCAGGTGGTGAGGACACTCCCAGCGGGGGAGGCAGGTGGTGAGGACACCCCCAGCGGGGGAGGCAGGTGGTGAGGACACCCCCAGCGGGGGAGGCAGGTGGTGAGGACA